>NW_026646495.1:0-339812 GCF_949987535.1 Balaenoptera acutorostrata
CATTTTTCTCTTTCCTGGGATATTTAAGGTGTAACGAAGTGGAGGTTCTTGTCAACAGAGCAGCCCTAAACTTTGGGATGCCTGTGTCTTGCTGAGTTTTAGTTTTCCCAATTTATACGCCCATGAGTGGAAGTGCCCTATGCTCTGTAAGCTGAGTTTTTTAGATGTTTCAGGACACACCGTACCCTTCTCGAGAGTGGCTGTTGGCAATTTACATCCCGCCCATCAGCGTAGAAAGGCTCCCGTTTCTCCATGGCCTGTCCTGCATTTCTGGTTTTGACACTTTATTCAGCATGGCCCTTTTGACCGATGGGAAGCGAGACTTCTTTGTAGCGCTGATTTGCCTTTCCAGGTTGCTTGGTTGGCCAAAAAGGGCGTATGCGTTTGTTCCTGAATATATTCAGGAACAAACGCATACGCCCTTTTTGGCCAAGGGCATCATTGTCGAGGTTTCGCCGCTTTTCCTGTGCTTTAAAGGCGATTCGAATCTACCTCCTGAAATCTGTTTCCTGCAATTCTGCCTTGCTTTCAAATCCTCTTGGTTGCCTTCCCTCAAAATATTTGTGGCCGAGAGTTATCATTTTTAACTCTGCAGGTTTGTGAATTGCAGTGCCCCTGAGCTCCATTTTTCAACTCGCTTTCTTGGGAGCTGGCCGCAAAAGCGCAGGATTGCTTCAGGCCCTATTCTGGATCCGGGCGCAGGCTGAGCCTGTGGTTAATTCTTCTTCCTGATGGGAAAATAGAGTGAGCTGTGCCTGTCCCAACACCTAGAGCTAGTCTCTCATTGGTTCCCCCTCTTCCCGTTCATCCTCAGGACAAATTGCAACCTGTACGGAACAGGAGGTTAAAGGTGCTGATTCTCCAAGGAGGGAGATTGCTAGTAAAGCGGCTGGAATGGCGAACCCGAGCCCAAGGAGATGAGAAATGAGGAGCGTTTTAGAAACCTTTCCCGATCACACGGTGTACCATCTTCTGGGTTTCTCATGCATGTTTTCGATGTAGGAAGATGCCCTTGAACCTGGAGATTTGGGACCCATGGGATGGGTACCACGCAGTATTCCTTTAAAGGGTCTGCGTTTGCTCCCCCAACCTCACCAAACCTCTCAGCCCCTGAGTGTCCACCCTTATGTCTCAATCAGCTGTGGGTCTAGATATGGTCAATCCAGGTGGCATCACAGCCCCTGAACGAATTTGGTAAGAATTTCTCTCTCTTTCACTGTCTTTGTTTCACGGGTTTTTTAAAGTAATGGTTTTTTTTTAAATATAAGAAAAATTTTTTTTTAAGATTTCTTTAGTGATTGATTGATTGATTGATTGCTATGTTGGGTCTTCGTTTCTGTGCTAGGGCTTTCTCCAGTTTTGGCAAGTGGGGGCCACTCTTCATCGCGGTGCGCGGGCCTCTCACTATTGTGGCCTCTCTTGTTGCGGAGCACAGGCTCCAGACGCGCAGTCTCAGTAGTTGTGGCTCACGGGCCTAGTTGCTCCACGGCATGTGGGATCTTCCCAGACCAGGGCTCGAACCCGTGTTTCCTGCATTAGCAGGCAGATTCTCAACCACTGCGCAACCAGGGAAGCCCAGTAATTGATTTTTATAATGGGGTTTAGCTGCTTTTCACTGCTGTGTTTATGCTGCTTTACACCCACTAGACTCACTTACAGAGAGATATCAATACATAGGTTTTAAGATTCTTACTAGTCAGATATATTCTTGGGCGGTGAATAGGGTGTCTTGAGTCCAGTTCACTGAGCAAGGAGTAGGTCTTGTCTATTACATATTGGGTTTATGGAACGGTATCTGAGCTAATTTGAAACCCTTGTTTTATGCATCACCCCATCTCACCTTTCCCGTTAAGCAGCCATAGTGTGTTTTCTAAACGTGTGACTCTGTTCTGTTTTGTAATTCAGTTCAAGTGTAGCGGTTTTTACATTCCCTCTATAAGTGATATCTTCTGATAAGTGTCTTTTTCTGTGTGACTTATTTCACTTAGAATCGTCGTACCTAAATCCACTCATCATGCTGCTACCAGCCTTATGAGGTTGATTTCATGGCTGAGTGATATTCCATTGTACATAAGGACCACAACTTCTTTATCCATTTTTCTCTTTCCTGGGATATTTAAGGTGTAACGAAGTGGAGGTTCTTGTCAACAGAGCAGCCCTAAACTTTGGGATGCCTGTGTCTTGCTGAGTTTTAGTTTTCCCAATTTATACGCCCATGAGTGGAAGTGCCCTATGCTCTGTAAGCTGAGTTTTTTAGATGTTTCAGGACACACCGTACCCTTCTCGAGAGTGGCTGTTGGCAATTTACATCCCGCCCATCAGCGTAGAAAGGCTCCCGTTTCTCCATGGCCTGTCCTGCATTTCTGGTTTTGACACTTTATTCAGCATGGCCCTTTTGACCGATGGGAAGCGAGACTTCTTTGTAGCGCTGATTTGCCTTTCCAGGTTGCTTGGTTGGCCAAAAAGGGCGTATGCGTTTGTTCCTGAATATATTCAGGAACAAACGCATACGCCCTTTTTGGCCAAGGGCATCATTGTCGAGGTTTCGCCGCTTTTCCTGTGCTTTAAAGGCGATTCGAATCTACCTCCTGAAATCTGTTTCCTGCAATTCTGCCTTGCTTTCAAATCCTCTTGGTTGCCTTCCCTCAAAATATTTGTGGCCGAGAGTTATCATTTTTAACTCTGCAGGTTTGTGAATTGCAGTGCCCCTGAGCTCCATTTTTCAACTCGCTTTCTTGGGAGCTGGCCGCAAAAGCGCAGGATTGCTTCAGGCCCTATTCTGGATCCGGGCGCAGGCTGAGCCTGTGGTTAATTCTTCTTCCTGATGGGAAAATAGAGTGAGCTGTGCCTGTCCCAACACCTAGAGCTAGTCTCTCATTGGTTCCCCCTCTTCCCGTTCATCCTCAGGACAAATTGCAACCTGTACGGAACAGGAGGTTAAAGGTGCTGATTCTCCAAGGAGGGAGATTGCTAGTAAAGCGGCTGGAATGGCGAACCCGAGCCCAAGGAGATGAGAAATGAGGAGCGTTTTAGAAACCTTTCCCGATCACACGGTGTACCATCTTCTGGGTTTCTCATGCATGTTTTCGATGTAGGAAGATGCCCTTGAACCTGGAGATTTGGGACCCATGGGATGGGTACCACGCAGTATTCCTTTAAAGGGTCTGCGTTTGCTCCCCCAACCTCACCAAACCTCTCAGCCCCTGAGTGTCCACCCTTATGTCTCAATCAGCTGTGGGTCTAGATATGGTCAATCCAGGTGGCATCACAGCCCCTGAACGAATTTGGTAAGAATTTCTCTCTCTTTCACTGTCTTTGTTTCACGGGTTTTTTAAAGTAATGGTTTTTTTTTAAATATAAGAAAATTTTTTTTTTAAGATTTCTTTAGTGATTGATTGATTGATTGATTGCTATGTTGGGTCTTCGTTTCTGTGCTAGGGCTTTCTCCAGTTTTCGCAAGTGGGGGCCACTCTTCATCGCGGTGCGCGGGCCTCTCACTATTGTGGCCTCTCTTGTTGCGGAGCACAGGCTCCAGACGCGCAGTCTCAGTAGTTGTGGCTCACGGGCCTAGTTGCTCCACGGCATGTGGGATCTTCCCAGACCAGGGCTCGAACCCGTGTTTCCTGCATTAGCAGGCAGATTCTCAACCACTGCGCAACCAGGGAAGCTCAGTAATTGATTTTTATAATGGGGTTTAGCTGCTTTTCACTGCTGTGTTTATGCTGCTTTACACCCACTAGACTCACTTACAGAGAGATATCAATACATAGGTTTTAAGATTCTTACTAGTCAGATATATTCTTGGGCGGTGAATAGGGTGTCTTGAGTCCAGTTCACTGAGCAAGGAGTAGGTCTTGTCTATTACATATTGGGTTTATGGAACGGTATCTGAGCTAATTTGAAACCCTTGTTTTATGCATCACCCCATCTCACCTTTCCCGTTAAGCAGCCATAGTGTGTTTTCTAAACGTGTGACTCTGTTCTGTTTTGTAATTCAGTTCAAGTGTAGCGGTTTTTACATTCCCTCTATAAGTGATATCTTCTGATAAGTGTCTTTTTCTGTGTGACTTATTTCACTTAGAATCGTCGTACCTAAATCCACTCATCATGCTGCTACCAGCCTTATGAGGTTGATTTCATGGCTGAGTGATATTCCATTGTACATAAGGACCACAACTTCTTTATCCATTTTTCTCTTTCCTGGGATATTTAAGGTGTAACGAAGTGGAGGTTCTTGTCAACAGAGCAGCCCTAAACTTTGGGATGCCTGTGTCTTGCTGAGTTTTAGTTTTCCCAATTTATACGCCCATGAGTGGAAGTGCCCTATGCTCTGTAAGCTGAGTTTTTTAGATGTTTCAGGACACACCGTACCCTTCTCGAGAGTGGCTGTTGGCAATTTACATCCCGCCCATCAGCGTAGAAAGGCTCCCGTTTCTCCATGGCCTGTCCTGCATTTCTGGTTTTGACACTTTATTCAGCATGGCCCTTTTGACCGATGGGAAGCGAGACTTCTTTGTAGCGCTGATTTGCCTTTCCAGGTTGCTTGGTTGGCCAAAAAGGGCGTATGCGTTTGTTCCTGAATATATTCAGGAACAAACGCATACGCCCTTTTTGGCCAAGGGCATCATTGTCGAGGTTTCGC
Organism: Balaenoptera acutorostrata; assembly: GCF_949987535.1. Taxonomy (NCBI): domain Eukaryota; kingdom Metazoa; phylum Chordata; class Mammalia; order Artiodactyla; family Balaenopteridae; genus Balaenoptera; species Balaenoptera acutorostrata. The sequence goes on from NW_026646495.1 coordinate 4,643, forward strand.
CGCTTTTCCTGTGCTTTAAAGGCGATTCGAATCTACCTCCTGAAATCTGTTTCCTGCAATTCTGCCTTGCTTTCAAATCCTCTTGGTTGCCTTCCCTCAAAATATTTGTGGCCGAGAGTTATCATTTTTAACTCTGCAGGTTTGTGAATTGCAGTGCCCCTGAGCTCCATTTTTCAACTCGCTTTCTTGGGAGCTGGCCGCAAAAGCGCAGGATTGCTTCAGGCCCTATTCTGGATCCGGGCGCAGGCTGAGCCTGTGGTTAATTCTTCTTCCTGATGGGAAAATAGAGTGAGCTGTGCCTGTCCCAACACCTAGAGCTAGTCTCTCATTGGTTCCCCCTCTTCCCGTTCATCCTCAGGACAAATTGCAACCTGTACGGAACAGGAGGTTAAAGGTGCTGATTCTCCAAGGAGGGAGATTGCTAGTAAAGCGGCTGGAATGGCGAACCCGAGCCCAAGGAGATGAGAAATGAGGAGCGTTTTAGAAACCTTTCCCGATCACACGGTGTACCATCTTCTGGGTTTCTCATGCGTGTTTTCGATGTAGGAAGATGCCCTTGAACCTGGAGATTTGGGACCCATGGGATGGGTACCACGCAGTATTCCTTTAAAGGGTCTGCGTTTGCTCCCCCAACCTCACCAAACCTCTCAGCCCCTGAGTGTCCACCCTTATGTCTCAATCAGCTGTGGGTCTAGATATGGTCAATCCAGGTGGCATCACAGCCCCTGAACGAATTTGGTAAGAATTTCTCTCTCTTTCACTGTCTTTGTTTCATGGGTTTTTTAAAGTAATGGTTTTTTTTTAAATATAAGAAAAATTTTTTTTTAAGATTTCTTTAGTGATTGATTGATTGATTGATTGCTATGTTGGGTCTTCGTTTCTGTGCTAGGGCTTTCTCCAGTTGTGGCAAGTGGGGGCCACTCTTCATCGCGGTGCGCGGGCCTCTCACTATTGTGGCCTCTCTTGTTGCGGAGCACAGGGTCCAGACGCGCAGGCTCAGTAGTTGTGGCTCACGGGCCTAGTTGCTCCACGGCATGTGGGATCTTCCCAGACCAGGGCTCGAACCCGTGTTTCCTGCATTAGCAGGCAGATTCTCAACCACTGCGCAACCAGGGAAGCCCAGTAATTGATTTTTGTAATGGGGTTTAGCTGCTTTTCACTGCTGTGTTTATGCCGCTTTACATCCACATGTCTCACTTACAGAGAGATATCAATACATAGGTTTTAAGATTCTTACTAGTCAGATATATTCTAGGGCGGTGAATAGGGGGTGTTGAGTCCAGTTCACTGAGCAAGGAGTAGGTCTTGTCTATTACATATTGGGTTTATGGAATGGTATCTGAGCTAATTTCAAACCCTTGTTTTATGCATCACCCCACCTCTCCCTTCCCGTTAAGCAGCCATAGTGTGTTTTCTAAACGTGTGACTCTGTTCTGTTTTGTAATTCAGTTCAAGTGTAGCGGTTTTTACATTCCCTCTATAAGTGATATCTTCTGATAAGTGTCTTTTTCTGTGTGACTTATTTCACTTAGAATCGTCGTACCTAAATCCACTCATCATGCTGCTACTAGCCTTATGACGTTGATTTCATGGCTGAGTGATATTCCTTTGTACATAAGGACCACAACTTCTTTATCCATTTTCCTCTTTCCTGGGATATTTAAGGTGTAATGAAGTGGAGGTTCTTGTCAACAGAGCAGCCCTAAACTTTGGGGTGCCTGTGTCTTGCTGATTTTTAGTTTTCCCAATTTATACGCCCATGAGTGGAAGTGCCCTATGCTCTGTAAGCTGAGTTTTTTAGATGTTTCAGGACACACCGTACACTTCTCGAGAGTGGCTGTTGGCAATTTACATCCCGCCCATCAGCGTAGCAAGGCTCCCTTTTCTCCATGGCCTGTCCTGCATTTCTGGTTTTGACACTTTATTCAGCATGGCCCTTTTGACCGATGGGAAGCGAGACTTCTTTGTAGCGCTGATTTGCCTTTCCAGGTTGCTTGGTTGGCCAAAAAGGGCGTATGCGTTTTTTCCTGAATATATTCAGGAAAAAACGCATACGCCCTTTTTGGCCAAGGGCATCATTGTCGAGGTTTCGCCGCTTTTCCTGTGCTTTAAAGGCGATTCGAATCTACCTCCTGAAATCTGTTTCCTGCAATTCTGCCTTGCTTTCAGATCCTCTTCGTTGCCTTCCCTCGATATATTTGTGGACGAGAGTTATCATTTATAACTCTGCAGGTTTGTGAATTGCAGTGCCCCTGAGCTCCATTTTTCAACTCGCTTTCTTGAAGGCTGGCCGCAAAAGCGCAGGATTGCTTCAGGCCCTATTCTGGTTCCGGGCGCAGGCTGAGCCTGTGGTTAATTCTTCTTCCTGATGGGAAAATAGAGTGAGCTGTGCCTGTCCCAACACCTAGAGCTAGTCTCTCATTGGTTCCCCCTCTTCCCGTTCATCCTCAGGACAAATTGCAACCTGTACGGAACAGGAGGTTAAAGGTGCAGATTCTCCAAGGAGGGAGATTTCTAGTAAAGCGGCTGGAATGGCGAACCCGAGCCCAAGGAGATCAGAAATGAGGAGCGATTTAGAAACCTTTCCCGATCACACGGTGTACCATCTTCTGGGTTTCTCATGCATGTTTTCGATGTAGGAAGATACCCTTGAACCTGGAGATTTGGGACCCATGGGATGGGTACCACGCAGTATTCCTTTAAAGGGTCTGCGTTTGCTCCCCCAACCTCACCAAACCTCTCAGCCCCTGAGTGTCCACCCTTATGTCTCAATCAGCTGTGGGTCTAGATATGGTCAATCCAGGTGGCATCACAGCCCCTGAACGAATTTGGTAAGAATTTCTCTCTCTTTCACTGTCTTTGTTTCACGGGTTTTTAAAAGTAATTGATTTTTATAATGGGGTTTAGCTGCTTTTCACTGCTGTGTTTATGCTGCTTTACACCCACTAGACTCACTTACAGAGAGATATCAATACATAGGTTTTAAGATTCTTACTAGTCAGATATATTCTTGGGCGGTGAATAGGGTGTCTTGAGTCCAGTTCACTGAGCAAGGAGTAGGTCTTGTCTATTACATATTGGGTTTATGGAACGGTATCTGAGCTAATTTGAAACCCTTGTTTTATGCATCACCCCATCTCACCTTTCCCGTTAAGCAGCCATAGTGTGTTTTCTAAACGTGTGACTCTGTTCTGTTTTGTAATTCAGTTCAAGTGTAGCGGTTTTTACATTCCCTCTATAAGTGATATCTTCTGATAAGTGTCTTTTTCTGTGTGACTTATTTCACTTAGAATCGTCGTACCTAAATCCACTCATCATGCTGCTACCAGCCTTATGAGGTTGATTTCATGGCTGAGTGATATTCCATTGTACATAAGGACCACAACTTCTTTATCCATTTTTCTCTTTCCTGGGATATTTAAGGTGTAACGAAGTGGAGGTTCTTGTCAACAGAGCAGCCCTAAACTTTGGGATGCCTGTGTCTTGCTGAGTTTTAGTTTTCCCAATTTATACGCCCATGAGTGGAAGTGCCCTATGCTCTGTAAGCTGAGTTTTTTAGATGTTTCAGGACACACCGTACCCTTCTCGAGAGTGGCTGTTGGCAATTTACATCCCGCCCATCAGCGTAGAAAGGCTCCCGTTTCTCCATGGCCTGTCCTGCATTTCTGGTTTTGACACTTTATTCAGCATGGCCCTTTTGACCGATGGGAAGCGAGACTTCTTTGTAGCGCTGATTTGCCTTTCCAGGTTGCTTGGTTGGCCAAAAAGGGCGTATGCGTTTGTTCCTGAATATATTCAGGAACAAACGCATACGCCCTTTTTGGCCAAGGGCATCATTGTCGAGGTTTCGCCGCTTTTCCTGTGCTTTAAAGGCGATTCGAATCTACCTCCTGAAATCTGTTTCCTGCAATTCTGCCTTGCTTTCAAATCCTCTTGGTTGCCTTCCCTCAAAATATTTGTGGCCGAGAGTTATCATTTTTAACTCTGCAGGTTTGTGAATTGCAGTGCCCCTGAGCTCCATTTTTCAACTCGCTTTCTTGGGAGCTGGCCGCAAAAGCGCAGGATTGCTTCAGGCCCTATTCTGGATCCGGGCGCAGGCTGAGCCTGTGGTTAATTCTTCTTCCTGATGGGAAAATAGAGTGAGCTGTGCCTGTCCCAACACCTAGAGCTAGTCTCTCATTGGTTCCCCCTCTTCCCGTTCATCCTCAGGACAAATTGCAACCTGTACGGAACAGGAGGTTAAAGGTGCTGATTCTCCAAGGAGGGAGATTGCTAGTAAAGCGGCTGGAATGGCGAACCCGAGCCCAAGGAGATGAGAAATGAGGAGCGTTTTAGAAACCTTTCCCGATCACACGGTGTACCATCTTCTGGGTTTCTCATGCATGTTTTCGATGTAGGAAGATGCCCTTGAACCTGGAGATTTGGGACCCATGGGATGGGTACCACGCAGTATTCCTTTAAAGGGTCTGCGTTTGCTCCCCCAACCTCACCAAACCTCTCAGCCCCTGAGTGTCCACCCTTATGTCTCAATCAGCTGTGGGTCTAGATATGGTCAATCCAGGTGGCATCACAGCCCCTGAACGAATTTGGTAAGAATTTCTCTCTCTTTCACTGTCTTTGTTTCACGGGTTTTTTAAAGTAATGGTTTTTTTTTAAATATAAGAAAAATTTTTTTTTAAGATTTCTTTAGTGATTGATTGATTGATTGATTGCTATGTTGGGTCTTCGTTTCTGTGCTAGGGCTTTCTCCAGTTTTGGCAAGTGGGGGTCACTCTTCATCGCGGTGCGCGGGCCTCTCACTATTGTGGCCTCTCTTGTTGCGGAGCACAGGCTCCAGACGCGCAGGCTCAGTAGTTGTGGCTCACGGGCCTAGTTGCTCCACGGCATGTGGGATCTTCCCAGACCAGGGCTCGAACCCGTGTTTCCTGCATTAGCAGGCAGATTCTCAACCACTGCGCAACCAGGGAAGCCCAGTAATTGATTTTTGTAATGGGGTTTAGCTGCTTTTCACTGCTGTGTTTATGCCGCTTTACATCCACATGTCTCACTTACAGAGAGATATCAATACATAGGTTTTAAGATTCTTACTAGTCAGATATATTCTAGGGCGGTGAATAGGGGGTGTTGAGTCCAGTTCACTGAGCAAGGAGTAGGTCTTGTCTATTACATATTGGGTTTATGGAATGGTATCTGAGCTAATTTCAAACCCTTGTTTTATGCATCACCCCACCTCTCCTTTCCCGTTAAGCAGCCATAGTGTGTTTTCTAAACGTGTGACTCTGTTCTGTTTTGTAATTCAGTTCAAGTGTAGCGGTTTTTACATTCCCTCTATAAGTGATATCTTCTGATAAGTGTCTTTTTCTGTGTGACTTATTTCACTTAGAATCGTCGTACCTAAATCCACTCATCATGCTGCTACTAGCCTTATGACGTTGATTTCATGGCTGAGTGATATTCCTTTGTACATAAGGACCACAACTTCTTTATCCATTTTCCTCTTTCCTGGGATATTTAAGGTGTAATGAAGTGGAGGTTCTTGTCAACAGAGCAGCCCTAAACTTTGGGGTGCCTGTGTCTTGCTGATTTTTAGTTTTCCCAATTTATACGCCCATGAGTGGAAGTGCCCTATGCTCTGTAAGCTGAGTTTTTTAGATGTTTCAGGACACACCGTACACTTCTCGAGAGTGGCTGTTGGCAATTTACATCCCGCCCATCAGCGTAGCAAGGCTCCCTTTTCTCCATGGCCTGTCCTGCATTTCTGGTTTTGACACTTTATTCAGCATGGCCCTTTTGACCGATGGGAAGCGAGACTTCTTTGTAGCGCTGATTTGCCTTTCCAGGTTGCTTGGTTGGCCAAAAAGGGCGTATGCGTTTTTTCCTGAATATATTCAGGAAAAAACGCATACGCCCTTTTTGGCCAAGGGCATCATTGTCGAGGTTTCGCTGCTTTTCCTGTGCTTTAAAGGCGATTCGAATCTACCTCCTGAAATCTGTTTCCTGCAATTCTGCCTTGCTTTCAGATCCTCTTCGTTGCCTTCCCTCGATATATTTGTGGACGAGAGTTATCATTTATAACTCTGCAGGTTTGTGAATTGCAGTGCCCCTGAGCTCCATTTTTCAACTCGCTTTCTTGAAGGCTGGCCGCAAAAGCGCAGGATTGCTTCAGGCCCTATTCTGGTTCCGGGCGCAGGCTGAGCCTGTGGTTAATTCTTCTTCCTGATGGGAAAATAGAGTGAGCTGTGCCTGTCCCAACACCTAGAGCTAGTCTCTCATTGGTTCCCCCTCTTCCCGTTCATCCTCAGGACAAATTGCAACCTGTACGGAACAGGAGGTTAAAGGTGCTGATTCTCCAAGGAGGGAGATTGCTAGTAAAGCGGCTGGAATGGCGAACCCGAGCCCAAGGAGATGAGAAATGAGGAGCGTTTTAGAAACCTTTCCCGATCACACGGTGTACCATCTTCTGGGTTTCTCATGCATGCTTTCGATGTAGGAAGATGCCCTTGAACCTGGAGATTTGGGACCCATGGGATGGGTACCACGCAGTATTCCTTTAAAGGGTCTGCGTTTGCTCCCCCAACCTCACCAAACCTCTCAGCCCCTGAGTGTCCACCCTTATGTCTCAATCAGCTGTGGGTCTAGATATGGTCAATCCAGGTGGCATCACAGCCCCTGAACGAATTTGGTAAGAATTTCTCTCTCTTTCACTGTCTTTGTTTCACGGGTTTTTAAAAGTAATTGATTTTTATAATGGGGTTTAGCTGCTTTTCACTGCTGTGTTTATGCTGCTTTACACCCACTAGACTCACTTACAGAGAGATATCAATACATAGGTTTTAAGATTCTTACTAGTCAGATATATTCTTGGGCGGTGAATAGGGTGTCTTGAGTCCAGTTCACTGAGCAAGGAGTAGGTCTTGTCTATTACATATTGGGTTTATGGAACGGTATCTGAGCTAATTTGAAACCCTTGTTTTATGCATCACCCCATCTCACCTTTCCCGTTAAGCAGCCATAGTGTGTTTTCTAAACGTGTGACTCTGTTCTGTTTTGTAATTCAGTTCAAGTGTAGCGGTTTTTACATTCCCTCTATAAGTGATATCTTCTGATAAGTGTCTTTTTCTGTGTGACTTATTTCACTTAGAATCGTCGTACCTAAATCCACTCATCATGCCGCTACTAGCCTTATGACGTTGATTTCATGGCTGAGTGATATTCCTTTGTACATAGGGACCACAACTTCTTTACCCATTTTCCTCTTTCCTGAGATATTTAAGGTGTAACGAAGTGGAGGTTCTTGTCAACAGAGCAGCCCTAAACTTTGGGGTGCCTGTGTCTTGCTGATTTTTAGTTTTCCCAATTTATACGCCCATGAGTGGAAGTGCCCTATGCTCTGTAAGCTGAGTTTTTTAGATGTTTCAGGACACACCGTACACTTCTCCAGAGTGGCTGTTGGCAATTTACATCCCGCCCATCAGTGTAGCAAGGCTCCCGTTTCTCCATGGCCTGTCCTGCATTTCTGGTTTTGACACTTTATTCAGCATGGCCCTTTTGACCGATGGGAAGCGAGACTTCTTTGTAGCGCTGATTTGCCTTTCCAGGTTGCTTGGTTGGCCAAAAAGGTCGTATGCGTTTTTTCCTGAATATATTTTTTCCTGAATATATTCAGGAAAAAACGCATACGCCCTTTTTGGCCAAGGGCATCATTGTCGAGGTTTCGCCGCTTTTCCTGTGCTTTAAAGGCGATTCGAATCTACCTCCTGAAATCTGTTTCTTGCAATTCTGCCTTGCTTTCAGATCCTCTTCGTTGCCTTCCCTCGATATATTTGTGGACGAGAGTTATCATTTATAACTCTGCAGGTTTGTGAATTGCAGTGCCCCTGAGCTCCATTTTTCAACTCGCTTTCTTGAAGGCTGGCCGCAAAAGCGCAGGATTGCTTCAGGCCCTATTCTGGTTCCGGGCGCAGGCTGAGCCTGTGGTTAATTCTTCTTCCTGATGGGAAAATAGAGTGAGCTGTGCCTGTCCCAACACCTAGAGCTAGTCTCTCATTGGTTCCCCCTCTTCCCGTTCATCCTCAGGACAAATTGCAACCTGTACGGAACAGGAGGTTAAAGGTGCTGATTCTCCAAGGAGGGAGATTGCTAGTAAAGCGGCTGGAATGGCGAACCCGAGCCCAAGGAGATGAGAAATGAGGAGCGTTTTAGAAACCTTTCCCGATCACACGGTGTACCATCTTCTGGGTTTCTCATGCATGTTTTCGATGTAGGAAGATGCCCTTGAACCTGGAGATTTGGGACCCCTGGGATGGGTACCACGCAGTATTCCTTTAAAGGGTCTGCGTTTGCTCCCCCAAACTCACCAAACCTCTCAGCCCCTGAGTGTCCACCCTTATGTCTCAATCAGCTGTGGGTCTAGATATGGTCAATCCAGGTGGCATCACAGCCCCTGAACGAATTTGGTAAGAATTTCTCTCTCTTTCACTGTCTTTGTTTCACGGGTTTTTAAAAGTAATTGATTTTTATAATGGGGTTTAGCTGCTTTTCACTGCTGTGTTTATGCTGCTTTACACCCATTAGACTCACTTACAGAGAGATATCAATACATAGGTTTTAAGATTGTTACTAGTCAGATATATTCTTGGGCGGTGAATAGGGTGTCTTGAGTCCAGTTCACTGAGCAAGGAGTAGGTCTTGTCTATTACATATTGGGTTTATGGAACGGTATCTGAGCTAATTTGAAACCCTTGTTTTATGCATCACCCCATCTCACCTTTCCCGTTAAGCAGCCATAGTGTGTTTTCTAAACGTGTGACTCTGTTCTGTTTTGTAATTCAGTTCAAGTGTAGCGGTTTTTACATTCCCTCTATAAGTGATATCTTCTGATAAGTGTCTTTTTCTGTGTGACTTATTTCACTTAGAATCGTCGTACCTAAATCCACTCATCATGCTGCTACTAGCCTTATGACGTTGTTTTCATGGCTGAGTGATATTCCTTTGTACATAAGGACCACAACTTCTTTATCCATTTTCCTCTTTCCTGGGATATTTAAGGTGTAACGAAGTGGAGGTTCTTGTCAACAGAGCAGCCCTAAACTTTGGGGTGCCTGTGTCTTGCTGATTTTTAGTTTTCCCAATTTATACGCCCATGAGTGGAAGTGCCCTATGCTCTGTAAGCTGAGTTTTTTAGATGTTTCAGGACACACCGTACACTTCTCGAGAGTGGCTGTTGGCAATTTACATCCCGCCCATCAGCGTAGCAAGGCTCCCATTTCTCCATGGCCTGTCCTGCATTTCTGGTTTTGACACTTTATTCAGCATGGCCCTTTTGACCGATGGGAAGCGAGACTTCTTTGTAGCGCTGATTTGCCTTTCCAGGTTGCTTGGTTGGCCAAAAAGGGCGTATGCGTTTTTTCCTGAATATATTCAGGAAAAAACGCATACGCCCTTTTTGGCCAAGGGCATCATTGTCGAGGTTTCGCCGCTTTTCCTGTGCTTTAAAGGCGATTCGAATCTACCTCCTGAAATCTGTTTCCTGCAATTCTGCCTTGCTTTCAGATCCTCTTCGTTGCCTTCCCTCGATATATTTGTGGACGAGAGTTATCATTTATAACTCTGCAGGTTTGTGAATTGCAGTGCCCCTGAGCTCCATTTTTCAACTCGCTTTCTTGAAGGCTGGCCGCAAAAGCGCAGGATTGCTTCAGGCCCTATTCTGGTTCCGGGCGCAGGCTGAGCCTGTGGTTAATTCTTCTTCCTGATGGGAAAATAGAGTGAGCTGTGCCTGTCCCAACACCTAGAGCTAGTCTCTCATTGGTTCCCCCTCTTCCCGTTCATCCTCAGGACAAATTGCAACCTGTACGGAACAGGAGGTTAAAGGTGCTGATTCTCCAAGGAGGGAGATTGCTAGTAAAGCGGCTGGAATGGCGAACCCGAGCACAAGGAAATGAGAAATGAGGTGCGTTTTAGAAACGTTTCACGATCACATGGTGTACCATCTTCTGGGTTTCTCATGCATGTTTTCGATGTAGGAAGATGCCCTTGAACCTGGAGATTTGGGACCCATGGGATTGGTACCACGCAGTATTCCTTTAAAGGGTCTGCATTTGCTCCCCCAACCTCACCAAAACTCTCAGCCCCTGAATGTCCACCCTTATGTCTCAATCACCTGTGGGTCTAGGTATGGTCAATCCAGGTGGCATCACAGCCCCTGAACGAATTTGGTAAGAATTTCTCTCTCTTTCACTGTCTTTGTTTCACGGGTTTTTTAAAGTAAGGTTTTTTTTTTAAATATAAGCAAATTTTTTTTAAGATTTCTTTAGTGATTGATTGATTGATTGATTGCTATGTTGGGTCTTCGTTTCTGTGCTAGGTCTTTCTCCAGTTGTGGCAAGTGGGGGCCACTCTTCATCGCGGTGCGCGGGCCTCTCACTATTGTGGCCTCTCTTGTTGCGGAACACAGGCTCCAGACGCGCAGGCTCAGTAGTTGTGGCTCACGTGCCTAGTTGCTCCACGGCATGTGGGATCTTCCCAGACCAGGGCTCAAACCCGTGTTTCCTGCATTAGCAGGCAGATTCTCAACCACTGCGCAAGCAGCAAAGCCCAGTAATTGATTTTTGTACTGGGGTTTAGCTGCTTTTCACTGCTGTGTTTATGCCGCTTTACATCCACAAGTCTCACTTACAGAGAGATATCAATACACAGGTTTTAAGATTGTTACTAGTCAGATATATTCTTGGGCGGTGAATAGGGTGTCTTGAGTCCAGTTCACTGAGCAAGGAGTAGGTCTTGTTTATTACATATTGGGTTTATGGAACGGTATCTGAGCTAATTTGAAACCCTTGTTTTATGCATCACCTCATCTCACCTTTCCCGTTAAGCAGCCATAGTGTGTTTTCTAAACGTGTGACTCTGTTCTGTTTTGTAATTCAGTTCAAGTGTAGCGGTTTTTACATTCCCTCTATAAGTGATATCTTAGGATCAGTGTCTTTTTCTGTGTGACTTATTTCACTTAGAATCGTCGTACCTAAATCCACTCATCATGCTGCTAGTAGCCTTATGACGTTGATTTCATGGCTGAGTGATATTCCTTTGTACATAAGGACCACAACTTCTTTATCCATTTTCCTCTTTCCTGGGATATTTAAGGTGTAACGAAGTGGAGGTTCTTGTCAACAGAGCAGCCCTAAACTTTGGGGTGCCTGTGTCTTGCTGATTTTTAGTTTTCCCAATTTATAAGCCCATGAGTGGAAGTGCCCTATGCTCTGTAAGCTGAGTTTTTTAGATGTTTCAGGACACACCGTACACTTCTCCAGAGTGGCTGTTGGCAATTTACATCCCGCCCATCAGCATAGCAAGGCTCCCGTTTCTCCATGGCCTGTCCTGCATTTCTGGTTTTGACACTTTATTCAGCATGGCCCTTTTGACCGATGGGAAGCGAGACTTCTTTGTAGCGCTGATTTGCCTTTCCAGGTTGCTTGGTTGGCCAAAAAGGGCGTATGCGTTTTTTCCTGAATATATTCAGGAAAAAACGCATACGCCCTTTTTGGCCAAGGGCATCATTGTCGAGGTTTCGCCGCTTTTCCTGTGCTTTAAAGGCGATTCGAATCTACCTCCTGAAATCTGTTTCCTGCAATTCTGCCTTGCTTTCAAATCCTCTTCGTTGCCTTCCCTCGATATATTTGTGGACGAGAGTTATCATTTATAACTCTGCATGTTTGTGAATTGCAGTGCCCCTGAGCTCCATTTTTCAACTCGCTTTCTTGAAGGCTGGCCGCAAAAGCGCAGGATTGCTTCAGGCCCTATTCTGGTTCCGGGCGCAGGGTGAGCCTGTGGTTAATTCTTCTTCCTGATGGGAAAATAGAGTGAGCTGTGCCTGTCCCAACACCTAGAGCTAGTCTCTCATTGGTTCCCCCTCTTCCCGTTCATCCTCAGGACAAATTGCAACCTGTACGGAACAGGAGGTTAAAGGTGCTGATTCTCCAAGGAGGGAGAGTGCTAGTAAAGCGGCTGGAATGGCGAACCCGAGCCCAAGGAGATGAGAAATGAGGTGCGTTTTAGAAACGTTTCCCGATCACACGGTGTACCATCTTCTGGGTTTCTCATGCATGTTTTCGATGTAGGAAGATGCCCTTGAACCTGGAGATTTGGGACCCATGGGATGGGTACCACGCAGTATTCCTTTAAAGGGTCTGCGTTTGCTCCCCCAACCTCACCAAACCTCTCAGCCCCTGAGTGTCCACCCTTATGTCTCAATCAGCTGTGGGTCTAGATATGGTCAATACAGGTGGCATCACAGCCCCTGAACGAATTTGGTAAGAATTTCTCTCTCTTTCACTGTCTTTGTTTCACGGGTTTTTTAAAGTAAGGTTTTTTTTTAAATATAAGAAAAATTTTTTTTTAAGATTTCTTTAGTGATTGATTGATTGATTGATTGCTATGTTGGGTCTTCGTTTCTGTGCTAGGGCTTTCTCCAGTTGTGGCAAGTGGGGGCCACTCTTCATCGCGGTGCGCGGGCCTCTCACTATTGTGGCCTCTCTTGTTGCGGAGCACAGGCTCCAGACGCGCAGGCTCAGTAGTTGTGGCTCACGGGCCTAGTTGCTCCACGGCATGTGGGATCTTCCCAGACCAGGGCTCAAACCCGTGTTTCCTGCATTAGCAGGCAGATTCTCAACCACTGCGCAAGCAGGAAAGCCCAGTAATTGATTTTTGTACTGGGGTTTAGCTGCTTTTCACTGCTGTGTTTATGCCGCTTTACATCCACAAGTCTCACTTACAGAGAGATATCAATACATAGGTTTTAAGATTCTTACTAGTCAGATATATTCTAGGGCGGTGAATAGGGGGTGTTGAGTCCAGTTCACTGAGCAAGGAGTAGGTCTTGTCTATTACATATTGGGTTTATGGAATGGTATCTGAGCTAATTTCAAACCCTTGTTTTATGCATCACCCCACCTCTCCTTTCCCGTTAAGCAGCCATAGTGTGTTTTCTAAACGTGTGACTGTGTTCTGTTTTGTAATTCAGTTCAAGTGTAGCGGTTTTTACATTGCCTCTATAAGTGATATCTTAGGATCGGTGTCTTTTTCTGTGTGACTTATTTCACTTAGAATCGTCGTACCTAAATCCACTCATCATGCTGCTAGTAGCCTTATGACGTTGATTTCATGGCTGAGTGATATTCCTTTGTACATAAGGACCACAACTTCTTTATCCATTTTCCTCTTTCCTGGGATATTTAAGGTGTAACGAAGTGGAGGTTCTTGTCAACAGAGCAGCCCTAAACTTTGGGGTGCCTGTGTCTTGCTGATTTTTAGTTTTCCCAATTTATACGCCCATGAGTGGAAGTGCCCTATGCTCTGTAAGCTGAGTTTTTTAGATGTTTCAGGACACACCGTACACTTCTCCAGAGTGGCTGTTGGCAATTTACATCCCGCCCATCAGTGTAGCAAGGCTCCCGTTTCTCCATGGCCTGTCCTGCATTTCTGGTTTTGACACTTTATTCAGCATGGCCGTTTTGACCGATGGGAAGCGAGACTTCTTTGTAGCGCTGATTTGCCTTTCCAGGTTGCTTGGTTGGCCAAAAAGGGCGTATGCGTTTTTTCCTGAATATATTTTTTCCTGAATATATTCAGGAAAAAACGCATACGCCCTTTTTGGCCAAGGGCATCATTGTCGAGGTTTCGCCGCTTTTCCTGTGCTTTAAAGGCGATTCGAATCTACCTCCTGAAATCTGTTTCCTGCAATTCTGCCTTGCTTTCAGATCCTCTTCGTTGCCTTCCCTCGATATATTTGTGGACGAGAGTTATCATTTATAACTCTGCAGGTTTGTGAATTGCAGTGCCCCTGAGCTCCATTTTTCAACTCGCTTTCTTGAAGGCTGGCCGCAAAAGCGCAGGATTGCTTCAGGCCCTATTCTGGTTCCGGGCGCAGGCTGAGCCTGTGGTTAATTCTTCTTCCTGATGGGAAAATAGAGTGAGCTGTGCCTGTCCCAACACCTAGAGCTAGTCTCTCATTGGTTCCCCCTCTTCCCGTTCATCCTCAGGACAAATTGCAACCTGTACGGAACAGGAGGTTAAAGGTGCTGATTCTCCAAGGAGGGAGATTGCTAGTAAAGCGGCTGGAATGGCGAACCCGAGCACAAGGAGATGAGAAATGAGGTGCGTTTTAGAAACGTTTCCCGATCACACGGTGTACCATCTTCTGGGTTTCTCATGCATGTTTTCGATGTAGGAAGATGCCCTTGAACCTGGAGATTTGGGACCCCTGGGATGGGTACCACGCAGTATTCCTTTAAAGGGTCTGCGTTTGCTCCCCCAACCTCACCAAACCTCTCAGCCCCTGAGTGTCCACCCTTATGTCTCAATCACCTGTGGGTCTAGATATGGTCAATCCAGGTGGCATCACAGCCCCTGAACGAATTTGGTAAGAATTTCTCTCTCTTTCACTGTCTTTGTTTCACGGGTTTTTAAAAGTAATTGATTTTTATAATGGGGTTTAGCTGCTTTTCACTGCTGTGTTTATGCTGCTTTACACCCACTAGACTCACTTACAGAGAGATATCAATACATAGGTTTTAAGATTCTTACTAGTCAGATATATTCTTGGGCGGTGAATAGGGTGTCTTGAGTCCAGTTCACTGAGCAAGGAGTAGGTCTTGTCTATTACATATTGGGTTTATGGAACGGTATCTGAGCTAATTTGAAACCCTTGTTTTATGCATCACCCCATCTCACCTTTCCCGTTAAGCAGCCATAGTGTGTTTTCTAAACGTGTGACTCTGTTCTGTTTTGTAATTCAGTTCAAGTGTAGCGGTTCTTACATTCCCTCTATAAGTGATATCTTCTGATAAGTGTCTTTTTCTGTGTGACTTATTTCACTTAGAATCGTCGTACCTAAATCCACTCATCATGCCGCTACTAGCCTTATGACGTTGATTTCATGGCTGAGTGATATTCCTTTGTACATAAGGACCACAACTTCTTTATCCATTTTCCTCTTTCCTGGGATATTTAAGGTGTAACGAAGTGGAGGTTCTTGTCAACAGAGCAGCCCTAAACTTTGGGGTGCCTGTGTCTTGCTGATTTTTAGTTTTCCCAATTTATACGCCCATGAGTGGAAGTGCCCTATGCTCTGTAAGCTGAGTTTTTTAGATGTTTCAGGACACACGGTACACTTCTCCAGAGTGGCTGTTGGCAATTTACATCCCGCCCATCAGTGTAGCAAGGCTCCCGTTTCTCCATGGCCTGTCCTGCATTTCTGGTTTTGACACTTTATTCAGCATGGTCCTTTTGACCGATGGGAAGCGAGACTTCTTTGTAGCGCTGATTTGCCTTTCCAGGTTGCTTGGTTGGCCAAAAAGGGCGTATGCGTTTTTTCCTGAATATATTTTTTCCTGAATATATTCAGGAAAAAACGCATACGCCCTTTTTGGCCAAGGGCATCATTGTCGAGGTTTCGCCGCTTTTCCTGTGCTTTAAAGGCGATTCGAATCTACCTCCTGAAATCTGTTTCCTGCAATTCTGCCTTGCTTTCAGATCCTCTTCGTTGCCTTCCCTCGATATATTTGTGGACGAGAGTTATCATTTATAACTCTGCAGGTTTGTGAATTGCAGTGCCCCTGAGCTCCATTTTTCAACTCGCTTTCTTGAAGGCTGGCCGCAAAAGCGCAGGATTGCTTCAGGCCCTATTCTGGTTCCGGGCGCAGGCTGAGCCTGTGGTTAATTCTTCTTCCTGATGGGAAAATAGAGTGAGCTGTGCCTGTCCCAACACCTAGAGCTAGTCTCTCATTGGTTCCCCCTCTTCCCGTTCATCCTCAGGACAAATTGCAACCTGTACGGAACAGGAGTTTAAAGGTGCTGATTCTCCAAGGAGGGAGATTGCTAGTAAAGCGGCTGGAATGGCGAACCCGAGCCCAAGGAGATGAGAAATGAGGAGCGTTTTAGAAACCTTTCCCGATCACACGGTGTACCATCTTCTGGGTTTCTCATGCATGTTTTCGATGTAGGAAGATGCCCTTGAACCTGGAGATTTGGGACCCATGGGATGGGTACCACGCAGTATTCCTTTAAAGGGTCTGCGTTTGCTCCCCCAACCTCACCAAACCTCTCAGACCCTGAGTGTCCACCCTTATGTCTCAATCAGCTGTGGGTCTAGATATGGTCAATCCAGGTGGCATCACAGCCCCTGAACGAATTTGGTAAGAATTTCTCTCTCTTTCACTGTCTTTGTTTCACGGGTTTTTAAAAGTAATTGATTTTTATAATGGGGTTTAGCTGCTTTTCACTGCTGTGTTTATGCTGCTTTACACCCACTAGACTCACTTACAGAGAGATATCAATACATAGGTTTTAAGATTGTTACTAGTCAGATATATTCTTGGGCGGTGAATAGGGTGTCTTGAGTCCAGTTCACTGAGCAAGGAGTAGGTCTTGTCTATTACATATTGGGTTTATGGAACGGTATCTGAGCTAATTTGAAACCCTTGTTTTATGCATCACCCCATCTCACCTTTCCCGTTAAGCAGCCATAGTGTGTTTTCTAAACGTGTGACTCTGTTCTGTTTTGTAATTCAGTTCAAGTGTAGCGGTTTTTACATTCCCTCTATAAGTGATATCTTCTGATAAGTGTCTTTTTCTGTGTGACTTATTTCACTTAGAATCGTCGTACCTAAATCCACTCATCATGCCGCTACTAGCCTTATGACGTTGATTTCATGGCTGAGTGATATTCCTTTGTACATAAGGACCACAACTTCTTTATCCATTTTCCTCTTTCCTGGGATATTTAAGGTGTAACGAAGTGGAGGTTCTTGTCAACAGAGCAGCCCTAAACTTTGGGGTGCCTGTGTCTTGCTGATTTTTAGTTTTCCCAATTTATACGCCCATGAGTGGAAGTGCCCTATGCTCTGTAAGCTGAGTTTTTTAGATGTTTCAGGACACACGGTACACTTCTCCAGAGTGGCTGTTGGCAATTTACATCCCGCCCATCAGTGTAGCAAGGCTCCCGTTTCTCCATGGCCTGTCCTGCATTTCTGGTTTTGACACTTTATTCAGCATGGTCCTTTTGACCGATGGGAAGCGAGACTTCTTTGTAGCGCTGATTTGCCTTTCCAGGTTGCTTGGTTGGCCAAAAAGGGCGTATGCGTTTTTTCCTGAATATATTTTTTCCTGAATATATTCAGGAAAAAACGCATACGCCCTTTTTGGCCAAGGGCATCATTGTCGAGGTTTCGCCGCTTTTCCTGTGCTTTAAAGGCGATTCGAATCTACCTCCTGAAATCTGTTTCCTGCAATTCTGCCTTGCTTTCAGATCCTCTTCGTTGCCTTCCCTCGATATATTTGTGGACGAGAGTTATCATTTATAACTCTGCAGGTTTGTGAATTGCAGTGCCCCTGAGCTCCATTTTTCAACTCGCTTTCTTGAAGGCTGGCCGCAAAAGCGCAGGATTGCTTCAGGCCCTATTCTGGTTCCGGGCGCAGGCTGAGCCTGTGGTTAATTCTTCTTCCTGATGGGAAAATAGAGTGAGCTGTGCCTGTCCCAACACCTAGAGCTAGTCTCTCATTGGTTCCCCCTCTTCCCGTTCATCCTCAGGACAAATTGCAACCTGTACGGAACAGGAGGTTAAAGGTGCTGATTCTCCAAGGAGGGAGATTGCTAGTAAAGCGGCTGGAATGGCGAACCCGAGCCCAAGGAGATGAGAAATGAGGAGCGTTTTAGAAACCTTTCCCGATCACACGGTGTACCATCTTCTGGGTTTCTCATGCATGTTTTCGATGTAGGAAGATGCCCTTGAACCTGGAGATTTGGGACCCATGGGATGGGTACCACGCAGTATTCCTTTAAAGGGTCTGCGTTTGCTCCCCCAACCTCACCAAACCTCTCAGCCCCTGAGTGTCCACCCTTATGTCTCAATCAGCTGTGGGTCTAGATATGGTCAATCCAGGTGGCATCACAGCCCCTGAACGAATTTGGTAAGAATTTCTCTCTCTTTCACTGTCTTTGTTTCACGGGTTTTTAAAAGTAATTGATTTTTATAATGGGGTTTAGCTGCTTTTCACTGCTGTGTTTATGCTGCTTTACACCCACTAGACTCACTTACAGAGAGATATCAATACATAGGTTTTAAGATTGTTACTAGTCAGATATATTCTTGGGCGGTGAATAGGGTGTCTTGAGTCCAGTTCACTGAGCAAGGAGTAGGTCTTGTCTATTACATATTGGGTTTATGGAACGGTATCTGAGCTAATTTGAAACCCTTGTTTTATGCATCACCCCATCTCACCTTTCCCGTTAAGCAGCCATAGTGTGTTTTCTAAACGTGTGACTCTGTTCTGTTTTGTAATTCAGTTCAAGTGTAGCTGTTTTTACATTCCCTCTATAAGTGATATCTTCTGATAAGTGTCTTTTTCTGTGTGACTTATTTCACTTAGAATCGTCGTACCTAAATCCACTCATCATGCCGCTACTAGCCTTATGACGTTGATTTCATGGCTGAGTGATATTCCTTTGTACATAAGGACCACAACTTCTTTATCCATTTTCCTCTTTCCTGGGATATTTAAGGTGTAACGAAGTGGAGGTTCTTGTCAACAGAGCAGCCCTAAACTTCTGGGTGCCTGTGTCTTGCTGATTTTTAGTTTTCCCAATTTATACGCCCATGAGTGGAAGTGCCCTATGCTCTGTAAGCTGAGTTTTTTAGATGTTTCAGGACACACCGTACACTTCTCGAGAGTGGCTGTTGGCAATTTACATCCCGCCCATCAGCGTAGCAAGGCTCCCGTTTCTCCATGGCCTGTCCTGCATTTCTGGTTTTGACACTTTATTCAGCATGGCCGTTTTGACCGATGGGAAGCGAGACTTCTTTTTAGCGCTGATTTGCCTTTCCAGGTTGCTTGGTTGGCCAAAAAGGGCGTATGCGTTTTTTCCTGAATATATTCAGGAAAAAACGCATACGCCCTTTTTGGCCAAGGGCATCATTGTCGAGGTTTCGCCGCTTTTCCTGTGCTTTAAAGGCGATTCGAATCTACCTCCTGAAATCTGTTTCCTGCAATTCTGCCTTGCTTTCAGATCCTCTTCGTTGCCTTCCCTCGATATATTTGTGGACGAGAGTTATCATTTATAACTCTGCAGGTTTGTGAATTGCAGTGCCCCTGAGCTCCATTTTTCAACTCGCTTTCTTGAAGGCTGGCCGCAAAAGCGCAGGATTGCTTCAGGCCCTATTCTGGTTCCGGGCGCAGGCTGAGCCTGTGGTTAATTCTTCTTCCTGATGGGAAAATAGAGTGAGCTGTGCCTGTCCCAACACCTAGAGCTAGTCTCTCATTGGTTCCCCCTCTTCCCGTTCATCCTCAGGACAAATTGCAACCTGTATGGAACAGAAGGTTAAAGGTGCTGATTCTCCAAGGAGGGAGATTGCTAGTAAAGCGGCTGGAATGGCGAACCCGAGCCCAAGGAGATGAGAAATGAGGAGCGTTTTAGAAACCTTTCCCGATCACACGGTGTACCATCTTCTGGGTTTCTCATGCATGTTTTCGATGTAGGAAGATGCCCTTGAACCTGGAGATTTGGGACCCCTGGGATGGGTACCACGCAGTATTCCTTTAAAGGGTCTGCGTTTGCTCCCCCAACCTCACCAAACCTCTCAGCCCCTGAGTGTCCACCCTTATGTCTCAATCAGCTGTGGGTCTAGATATGGTCAATCCAGGTGGCATCACAGCCCCTGAACGAATTTGGTAAGAATTTCTCTCTCTTTCACTGTCTTTGTTTCACGGGTTTTTAAAAGTAATTGATTTTTATAATGGGGTTTAGCTGCTTTTCACTGCTGTGTTTATGCTGCTTTACACCCACTAGACTCACTTACAGAGAGATATCAATACATAGGTTTTAAGATTGTTACTAGTCAGATATATTCTTGGGCGGTGAATAGGGTGTCTTGAGTCCAGTTCACTGAGCAAGGAGTAGGTCTTGTCTATTACATATTGGGTTTATGGAACGGTATCTGAGCTAATTTGAAACCCTTGTTTTATGCATCACCCCATCTCACCTTTCCCGTTAAGCAGCCATAGTGTGTTTTCTAAACGTGTGACTCTGTTCTGTTTTGTAATTCAGTTCAAGTGTAGCGGTTTTTACATTCCCTCTATAAGTGATATCTTCTGATAAGTGTCTTTTTCTGTGTGACTTATTTCACTTAGAATCGTCGTACCTAAATCCACTCATCATGCCGCTACTAGCCTTATGACGTTGATTTCATGGCTGAGTGATATTCCTTTGTACATAAGGACCACAACTTCTTTATCCATTTTCCTCTTTCCTGGGATATTTAAGGTGTAACGAAGTGGAGGTTCTTGTCAACAGAGCAGCCCTAAACTTTGGGGTGCCTGTGTCTTGCTGATTTTTAGTTTTCCCAATTTATACGCCCATGAGTGGAAGTGCCCTATGCTCTGTAAGCTGAGTTTTTTAGATGTTTCAGGACACACGGTACACTTCTCCAGAGTGGCTGTTGGCAATTTACATCCCGCCCATCAGTGAAGCAAGGCTCCCGTTTCTCCATGGCCTGTCCTGCATTTCTGGTTTTGACACTTTATTCAGCATGGTCCTTTTGACCGATGGGAAGCGAGACTTCTTTGTAGCGCTGATTTGCCTTTCCAGGTTGCTTGGTTGGCCAAAAAGGGCGTATGCGTTTTTTCCTGAATATATTTTTTCCTGAATATATTCAGGAAAAAACGCATACGCCCTTTTTGGCCAAGGGCATCATTGTCGAGGTTTCGCCGCTTTTCCTGTGCTTTAAAGGCGATTCGAATCTACCTCCTGAAATCTGTTTCCTGCAATTCTGCCTTGCTTTCAGATCCTCTTCGTTGCCTTCCCTCGATATATTTGTGGACGAGAGTTATCATTTATAACTCTGCAGGTTTGTGAATTGCAGTGCCCCTGAGCTCCATTTTTCAACTCGCTTTCTTGAAGGCTGGCCGCAAAAGCGCAGGATTGCTTCAGGCCCTATTCTGGTTCCGGGCGCAGGCTGAGCCTGTGGTTAATTCTTCTTCCTGATGGGAAAATAGAGTGAGCTGTGCCTGTCCCAACACCTAGAGCTAGTCTCTCATTGGTTCCCCCTCTTCCCGTTCATCCTCAGGACAAATTGCAACCTGTACGGAACAGGAGGTTAAAGGTGCTGATTCTCCAAGGAGGGAGATTGCTAGTAAAGCGGCTGGAATGGCGAACCCGAGCCCAAGGAGATGAGAAATGAGTAGCGTTTTAGAAACCTTTCCCGATCACACGGTGTACCATCTTCTGGGTTTCTCATGCATGTTTTCGATGTAGGAAGATGCCCTTGAACCTGGAGATTTGGGACCCATGGGATGGGTACCACGCAGTATTCCTTTAAAGGGTCTGCGTTTGCTCCCCCAACCTCACCAAACCTCTCAGCCCCTGAGTGTCCACCCTTATGTCTCAATCAGCTGTGGGTCTAGATATGGTCAATCCAGGTGGCATCACAGCCCCTGAACGAATTTGGTAAGAATTTCTCTCTCTTTCACTGTCTTTGTTTCACGGGTTTTTAAAAGTAATTGATTTTTATAATGGGGTTTAGCTGCTTTTCACTGCTGTGTTTATGCTGCTTTACACCCACTAGACTCACTTACAGAGAGATATCAATACATAGGTTTTAAGATTGTTACTAGTCAGATATATTCTTGGGCGGTGAATAGGGTGTCTTGAGTCCAGTTCACTGAGCAAGGAGTAGGTCTTGTCTATTACATATTGGGTTTATGGAACGGTATCTGAGCTAATTTGAAACCCTTGTTTTATGCATCACCCCATCTCACCTTTCCCGTTAAGCAGCCATAGTGTGTTTTCTAAACGTGTGACTCTGTTCTGTTTTGTAATTCAGTTCAAGTGTAGCGGTTTTTACATTCCCTCTATAAGTGATATCTTCTGATAAGTGTCTTTTTCTGTGTGACTTATTTCACTTAGAATCGTCGTACCTAAATCCACTCATCATGCCGCTACTAGCCTTATGACGTTGATTTCATGGCTGAGTGATATTCCTTTGTACATAAGGACCACAACTTCTTTATCCATTTTCCTCTTTCCTGGGATATTTAAGGTGTAACGAAGTGGAGGTTCTTGTCAACAGAGCAGCCCTAAACTTCTGGGTGCCTGTGTCTTGCTGATTTTTAGTTTTCCCAATTTATACGCCCATGAGTGGAAGTGCCCTATGCTCTGTAAGCTGAGTTTTTTAGATGTTTCAGGACACACCGTACACTTCTCGAGAGTGGCTGTTGGCAATTTACATCCCGCCCATCAGCGTAGCAAGGCTCCCGTTTCTCCATGGCCTGTCCTGCATTTCTGGTTTTGACACTTTATTCAGCATGGCCGTTTTGACCGATGGGAAGCGAGACTTCTTTTTAGCGCTGATTTGCCTTTCCAGGTTGCTTGGTTGGCCAAAAAGGGCGTATGCGTTTTTTCCTGAATATATTCAGGAAAAACGCATACGCCCTTTTTGGCCAAGGGCATCATTGTCGAGGTTTCGCCGCTTTTCCTGTGCTTTAAAGGCGATTCGAATCTACCTCCTGAAATCTGTTTCCTGCAATTCTGCCTTGCTTTCAGATCCTCTTCGTTGCCTTCCCTCGATATATTTGTGGACGAGAGTTATCATTTATAACTCTGCAGGTTTGTGAATTGCAGTGCCCCTGAGCTCCATTTTTCAACTCGCTTTCTTGAAGGCTGGCCGCAAAAGCGCAGGATTGCTTCAGGCCCTATTCTGGTTCCGGGCGCAGGCTGAGCCTGTGGTTAATTCTTCTTCCTGATGGGAAAATAGAGTGAGCTGTGCCTGTCCCAACACCTAGAGCTAGTCTCTCATTGGTTCCCCCTCTTCCCGTTCATCCTCAGGACAAATTGCAACCTGTATGGAACAGAAGGTTAAAGGTGCTGATTCTCCAAGGAGGGAGATTGCTAGTAAAGCGGCTGGAATGGCGAACCCGAGCCCAAGGAGATGAGAAATGAGGAGCGTTTTAGAAACCTTTCCCGATCACACGGTGTACCATCTTCTGGGTTTCTCATGCATGTTTTCGATGTAGGAAGATGCCCTTGAACCTGGAGATTTGGGACCCCTGGGATGGGTACCACGCAGTATTCCTTTAAAGGGTCTGCGTTTGCTCCCCCAACCTCACCAAACCTCTCAGCCCCTGAGTGTCCACCCTTATGTCTCAATCAGCTGTGGGTCTAGATATGGTCAATCCAGGTGGCATCACAGCCCCTGAACGAATTTGGTAAGAATTTCTCTCTCTTTCACTGTCTTTGTTTCACGGGTTTTTAAAAGTAATTGATTTTTATAATGGGGTTTAGCTGCTTTTCACTGCTGTGTTTATGCTGCTTTACACCCACTAGACTCACTTACAGAGAGATATCAATACATAGGTTTTAAGATTGTTACTAGTCAGATATATTCTTGGGCGGTGAATAGGGTGTCTTGAGTCCAGTTCACTGAGCAAGGAGTAGGTCTTGTCTATTACATATTGGGTTTATGGAACGGTATCTGAGCTAATTTGAAACCCTTGTTTTATGCATCACCCCATCTCACCTTTCCCGTTAAGCAGCCATAGTGTGTTTTCTAAACGTGTGACTCTGTTCTGTTTTGTAATTCAGTTCAAGTGTAGCGGTTTTTACATTCCCTCTATAAGTGATATCTTCTGATAAGTGTCTTTTTCTGTGTGACTTATTTCACTTAGAATCGTCGTACCTAAATCCACTCATCATGCCGCTACTAGCCTTATGACGTTGATTTCATGGCTGAGTGATATTCCTTTGTACATAAGGACCACAACTTCTTTATCCATTTTCCTCTTTCCTGGGATATTTAAGGTGTAACGAAGTGGAGGTTCTTGTCAACAGAGCAGCCCTAAACTTTGGGGTGCCTGTGTCTTGCTGATTTTTAGTTTTCCCAATTTATACGCCCATGAGTGGAAGTGCCCTATGCTCTGTAAGCTGAGTTTTTTAGATGTTTCAGGACACACGGTACACTTCTCCAGAGTGGCTGTTGGCAATTTACATCCCGCCCATCAGTGAAGCAAGGCTCCCGTTTCTCCATGGCCTGTCCTGCATTTCTGGTTTTGACACTTTATTCAGCATGGTCCTTTTGACCGATGGGAAGCGAGACTTCTTTGTAGCGCTGATTTGCCTTTCCAGGTTGCTTGGTTGGCCAAAAAGGGCGTATGCGTTTTTTCCTGAATATATTTTTTCCTGAATATATTCAGGAAAAAACGCATACGCCCTTTTTGGCCAAGGGCATCATTGTCGAGGTTTCGCCGCTTTTCCTGTGCTTTAAAGGCGATTCGAATCTACCTCCTGAAATCTGTTTCCTGCAATTCTGCCTTGCTTTCAGATCCTCTTCGTTGCCTTCCCTCGATATATTTGTGGACGAGAGTTATCATTTATAACTCTGCAGGTTTGTGAATTGCAGTGCCCCTGAGCTCCATTTTTCAACTCGCTTTCTTGAAGGCTGGCCGCAAAAGCGCAGGATTGCTTCAGGCCCTATTCTGGTTCCGGGCGCAGGCTGAGCCTGTGGTTAATTCTTCTTCCTGATGGGAAAATAGAGTGAGCTGTGCCTGTCCCAACACCTAGAGCTAGTCTCTCATTGGTTCCCCCTCTTCCCGTTCATCCTCAGGACAAATTGCAACCTGTACGGAACAGGAGGTTAAAGGTGCTGATTCTCCAAGGAGGGAGATTGCTAGTAAAGCGGCTGGAATGGCGAACCCGAGCCCAAGGAGATGAGAAATGAGGAGCGTTTTAGAAACCTTTCCCGATCACACGGTGTACCATCTTCTGGGTTTCTCATGCATGTTTTCGATGTAGGAAGATGCCCTTGAACCTGGAGATTTGGGACCCATGGGATGGGTACCACGCAGTATTCCTTTAAAGGGTCTGCGTTTGCTCCCCCAACCTCACCAAACCTCTCAGCCCCTGAGTGTCCACCCTTATGTCTCAATCAGCTGTGGGTCTAGATATGGTCAATCCAGGTGGCATCACAGCCCCTGAACGAATTTGGTAAGAATTTCTCTCTCTTTCACTGTCTTTGTTTCACGGGTTTTTAAAAGTAATTGATTTTTATAATGGGGTTTAGCTGCTTTTCACTGCTGTGTTTATGCTGCTTTACACCCACTAGACTCACTTACAGAGAGATATCAATACATAGGTTTTAAGATTGTTACTAGTCAGATATATTCTTGGGCGGTGAATAGGGTGTCTTGAGTCCAGTTCACTGAGCAAGGAGTAGGTCTTGTCTATTACATATTGGGTTTATGGAACGGTATCTGAGCTAATTTGAAACCCTTGTTTTATGCATCACCCCATCTCACCTTTCCCGTTAAGCAGCCATAGTGTGTTTTCTAAACGTGTGACTCTGTTCTGTTTTGTAATTCAGTTCAAGTGTAGCGGTTTTTACATTCCCTCTATAAGTGATATCTTCTGATAAGTGTCTTTTTCTGTGTGACTTATTTCACTTAGAATCGTCGTACCTAAATCCACTCATCATGCCGCTACTAGCCTTATGACGTTGATTTCATGGCTGAGTGATATTCCTTTGTACATAAGGACCACAACTTCTTTATCCATTTTCCTCTTTCCTGGGATATTTAAGGTGTAACGAAGTGGAGGTTCTTGTCAACAGAGCAGCCCTAAACTTTGGGGTGCCTGTGTCTTGCTGATTTTTAGTTTTCCCAATTTATACGCCCATGAGTGGAAGTGCCCTATGCTCTGTAAGCTGAGTTTTTTAGATGTTTCAGGACACACCGTACACTTCTCGAGAGTGGCTGTTGGCAATTTACATCCCGCCCATCAGCGTAGCAAGGCTCCCGTTTCTCCATGGCCTGTCCTGCATTTCTGGTTTTGACACTTTATTCAGCATGGCCCTTTTGACCGATGGGAAGCGAGACTTCTTTGTAGCGCTGATTTGCCTTTCCAGGTTGCTTGGTTGGCCAAAAAGGGCGTATGCGTTTTTTCCTGAATATATTCAGGAAAAAACGCATACGCCCTTTTTGGCCAAGGGCATCATTGTCGAGGTTTCGCCGCTTTTCCTGTGCTTTAAAGGCGATTCGAATCTACCTCCTGAAATCTGTTTCCTGCAATTCTGCCTTGCTTTCAGATCCTCTTCGTTGCCTTCCCTCGATATATTTGTGGACGAGAGTTATCATTTATAACTCTGCAGGTTTGTGAATTGCAGTGCCCCTGAGCTCCATTTTTCAACTCGCTTTCTTGAAGGCTGGCCGCAAAAGCGCAGGATTGCTTCAGGCCCTATTCTGGTTCCGGGCGCAGGCTGAGCCTGTGGTTAATTCTTCTTCCTGATGGGAAAATAGAGTGAGCTGTGCCTGTCCCAACACCTAGAGCTAGTCTCTCATTGGTTCCCCCTCTTCCCGTTCATCCTCAGGACAAATTGCAACCTGTATGGAACAGAAGGTTAAAGGTGCTGATTCTCCAAGGAGGGAGATTGCTAGTAAAGCGGCTGGAATGGCGAACCCGAGCCCAAGGAGATGAGAAATGAGGAGCGTTTTAGAAACCTTTCCCGATCACACGGTGTACCATCTTCTGGGTTTCTCATGCATGTTTTCGATGTAGGAAGATGCCCTTGAACCTGGAGATTTGGGACCCCTGGGATGGGTACCACGCAGTATTCCTTTAAAGGGTCTGCGTTTGCTCCCCCAACCTCACCAAACCTCTCAGCCCCTGAGTGTCCACCCTTATGTCTCAATCAGCTGTGGGTCTAGATATGGTCAATCCAGGTGGCATCACAGCCCCTGAACGAATTTGGTAAGAATTTCTCTCTCTTTCACTGTCTTTGTTTCACGGGTTTTTAAAAGTAATTGATTTTTATAATGGGG
The DNA here is from genome assembly GCF_949987535.1 of Balaenoptera acutorostrata. Lineage (NCBI taxonomy): Eukaryota > Metazoa > Chordata > Mammalia > Artiodactyla > Balaenopteridae > Balaenoptera > Balaenoptera acutorostrata. The sequence continues at coordinate 31,496 of NW_026646495.1, forward strand.
TTTAGCTGCTTTTCACTGCTGTGTTTATGCTGCTTTACACCCACTAGACTCACTTACAGAGAGATATCAATACATAGGTTTTAAGATTGTTACTAGTCAGATATATTCTTGGGCGGTGAATAGGGTGTCTTGAGTCCAGTTCACTGAGCAAGGAGTAGGTCTTGTCTATTACATATTGGGTTTATGGAACGGTATCTGAGCTAATTTGAAACCCTTGTTTTATGCATCACGCCATCTCACCTTTCCCGTTAAGCAGCCATAGTGTGTTTTCTAAACGTGTGACTCTGTTCTGTTTTGTAATTCAGTTCAAGTGTAGCGGTTTTTACATTCCCTCTATAAGTGATATCTTCTGATAAGTGTCTTTTTCTGTGTGACTTATTTCACTTAGAATCGTCGTACCTAAATCCACTCATCATGCTGCTACTAGCCTTATGACGTTGATTTCATGGCTGAGTGATATTCCTTTGTACATAAGGACCACAACTTCTTTATCCATTTTCCTCTTTCCTGGGATATTTAAGGTGTAACGAAGTGGAGGTTCTTGTCAACAGAGCAGCCCTAAACTTTGGGGTGCCTGTGTCTTGCTGATTTTTAGTTTTCCCAATTTTTACGCCCATGAGTGGAAGTGCCCTATGCTCTGTAAGCTGAGTTTTTTAGATGTTTCAGGACACACCGTACACTTCTCGAGAGTGGCTGTTGGCAATTTACATCCCGCCCATCAGCGTAGCAAGGCTCCCGTTTCTCCATGGCCTGTCCTGCATTTCTGGTTTTGACACTTTATTCAGCATGGCCCTTTTGACCGATGGGAAGCGAGACTTCTTTGTAGCGCTGATTTGCCTTTCCAGGTTGCTTGGTTGGCCAAAAAGGGCGTATGCGTTTTTTCCTGAATATATTCAGGAAAAAACGCATACGCCCTTTTTGGCCAAGGGCATCATTGTCGAGGTTTCGCCGCTTTTCCTGTGCTTTAAAGGCGATTCGAATCTACCTCCTGAAATCTGTTTCCTGCAATTCTGCCTTGCTTTCAGATCCTCTTCGTTGCCTTCCCTCGATATATTTGTGGACGAGAGTTATCATTTATAACTCTGCAGGTTTGTGAATTGCAGTGCCCCTGAGCTCCATTTTTCAACTCGCTTTCTTGAAGGCTGGCCGCAAAAGCGCAGGATTGCTTCAGGCCCTATTCTGGTTCCGGGCGCAGGCTGAGCCTGTGGTTAATTCTTCTTCCTGATGGGAAAATAGAGTGAGCTGTGCCTGTCCCAACACCTAGAGCTAGTCTCTCATTGGTTCCCCCTCTTCCCGTTCATCCTCAGGACGAATTGCAACCTGTACGGAACAGAAGGTTAAAGGTGCTGATTCTCCAAGGAGGGAGATTGCTAGTAAAGCGGCTGGAATGGCGAACCCGAGCCCAAGGAGATGAGAAATGAGGAGCGTTTTAGAAACCTTTCCCGATCACACGGTGTACCATCTTCTGGGTTTCTCATGCATGTTTTCGATGTAGGAAGATGCCCTTGAACCTGGAGATTTGGGACCCCTGGGATGGGTACCACGCAGTATTCCTTTAAAGGGTCTGCGTTTGCTCCTCCAACCTCACCAAACCTCTCAGCCCCTGAGTGTCCACCCTTATGTCTCAATCACCTGTGGGTCTAGATATGGTCAATCCAGGTGGCATCACAGCCCCTGAACGAATTTGGTAAGAATTTCTCTCTCTTTCACTGTCTTTGTTTCACGGGTTTTTAAAAGTAATTGATTTTTATAATGGGGTTTAGCTGCTTTTCACTGCTGTGTTTATGCTGCTTTACACCCACTAGATTCACTTACAGAGAGATATCAATACATAGGTTTTAAGATTGTTACTAGTCAGATATATTATTGGGCGGTGAATAGGGTGTCTTGAGTCCAGTTCACTGAGCAAGGAGTAGCTCTTGTCTATTACATATTGGGTTTATGGAACGGTATCTGAGCTAATTTGAAACCCTTGTTTTATGCATCACGCCATCTCACCTTTCCCGTTAAGCAGCCATAGTGTGTTTTCTAAACGTGTGACTCTGTTCTGTTTTGTAATTCAGTTCAAGTGTAGCGGTTTTTACATTCCCTCTATAAGTGATATCTTCTGATAAGTGTCTTTTTCTGTGTGACTTATTTCACTTAGAATCGTCGTACCTAAATCCACTCATCATGCTGCTACTAGCCTTATGACGTTGATTTCATGGCTGAGTGATATTCCTTTGTACATAAGGACCACAACTTCTTTATCCATTTTCCTCTTTCCTGGGATATTTAAGGTGTAACGAAGTGGAGGTTCTTGTCAACAGAGCAGCCCTAAACTATGGGGTGCCTGTGTCTTGCTGATTTTTAGTTTTCCCAATTTATACGCCCATGAGTGGAAGTGCCCTATGCTCTGTAAGCTGAGTTTTTTAGATGTTTCAGGACACACCGTACACTTCTCGAGAGTGGCTGTTGGCAATTTACATCCCGCCCATCAGCGTAGCAAGGCTCCCGTTTCTCCATGGCCTGTCCTGCATTTCTGGTTTTGACACTTTATTCAGCATGGCCCTTTTGACCGATGGGAAGCGAGACTTCTTTGTAGCGCTGATTTGCCTTTCCAGGTTGCTTGGTTGGCCAAAAAGGGCGTATGCGTTTTTTCCTGAATATATTCAGGAAAAAACGCATACGCCCTTTTTGGCCAAGGGCATCATTGTCGAGGTTTCGCCGCTTTTCCTGTGCTTTAAAGGCGATTCGAATCTACCTCCTGAAATCTGTTTCCTGCAATTCTGCCTTGCTTTCAGATCCTCTTCGTTGCCTTCCCTCGATATATTTGTGGACGAGAGTTATCATTTATAACTCTGCAGGTTTGTGAATTGCAGTGCCCCTGAGCTCAATTTTTCAACTCGCTTTCTTGAAGGCTGGCCGCAAAAGCGCAGGATTGCTTCAGGCCCTATTCTGGTTCCGGGCGCAGGCTGAGCCTGTGGTTAATTCTTCTTCCTGATGGGAAAATAGAGTGAGCTGTGCCTGTCCCAACACCTAGAGCTAGTCTCTCATTGGTTCCCCCTCTTCCCGTTCATCCTCAGGACAAATTGCAACCTGTACGGAACAGGAGGTTAAAGGTGCTGATTCTCCAAGGAGGGAGATTGCTAGTAAAGCGGCTGGAATGGCGAACCCGAGCACAAGGAAATGAGAAATGAGGTGCGTTTTAGAAACGTTTCCCGATCACATGGTGTACCATCTTCTGGGTTTCTCATGCATGTTTTCGATGTAGGAAGATGCCCTTGAACCTGGAGATTTGGGACCCATGGGATTGGTACCACGCAGTATTCCTTTAAAGGGTCTGCATTTGCTCCCCCAACCTCACCAAACCTCTCAGCCCCTGAATGTCCACCCTTATGTCTCAATCACCTGTGGGTCTAGGTATGGTCAATCCAGGTGGCATCACAGCCCCTGAACGAATTTGGTAAGAATTTCTCTCTCTTTCACTGTCTTTGTTTCACGGGTTTTTTAAAGTAATGGTTTTTTTTTTAAATATAAGCAAATTTTTTTTAAGATTTCTTTAGTGATTGATTGATTGATTGATTGCTATGTTGGGTCTTCGTTTCTGTGCTAGGGCTTTCTCCAGTTGTGGCAAGTGGGGGCCACTCTTCATCGCGGTGCGCGGGCCTCTCACTATTGTGGCCTCTCTTGTTGCGGAACACAGGCTCCAGACGCGCAGGCTCAGTAGTTGTGGCTCACGGGCCTAGTTGCTCCACGGCATGTGGGATCTTCCCAGACCAGGGCTCAAACCCGTGTTTCCTGCATTAGCAGGCAGATTCTCAACCACTGCGCAAGCAGGAAAGCCCAGTAATTGATTTTTGTACTGGGGTTTAGCTGCTTTTCACTGCTGTGTTTATGCCGCTTTACATCCACAAGTCTCACTTACAGAGAGATATCAATACACAGGTTTTAAGATTGTTACTAGTCAGATATATTCTTGGGCGGTGAATAGGGTGTCTTGAGTCCAGTTCACTGAGCAAGGAGTAGGTCTTGTTTATTACATATTGGGTTTATGGAACGGTATCTGAGCTAATTTGAAACCCTTGTTTTATGCATCACCTCATCTCACCTTTCCCGTTAAGCAGCCATAGTGTGTTTTCTAAACGTGTGACTCTGTTCTGTTTTGTAATTCAGTTCAAGTGTAGCGGTTTTTACATTCCCTCTATAAGTGATATCTTAGGATCAGTGTCTTTTTCTGTGTGACTTATTTCACTTAGAATCGTCGTACCTAAATCCACTCATCATGCTGCTAGTAGCCTTATGACGTTGATTTCATGGCTGAGTGATATTCCTTTGTACATAAGGACCACAACTTCTTTATCCATTTTCCTCTTTCCTGGGATATTTAAGGTGTAACGAAGTGGAGGTTCTTGTCAACAGAGCAGCCCTAAACTTTGGGGTGCCTGTGTCTTGCTGATTTTTAGTTTTCCCAATTTATAAGCCCATGAGTGGAAGTGCCCTATGCTCTGTAAGCTGAGTTTTTTAGATGTTTCAGGACACACCGTACACTTCTCCAGAGTGGCTGTTGGCAATTTACATCCCGCCCATCAGCGTAGCAAGGCTCCCGTTTCTCCATGGCCTGTCCTGCATTTCTGGTTTTGACACTTTATTCAGCATGGCCCTTTTGACCGATGGGAAGCGAGACTTCTTTGTAGCGCTGATTTGCCTTTCCAGGTTGCTTGGTTGGCCAAAAAGGGCGTATGCGTTTTTTCCTGAATATATTCAGGAAAAAACGCATACGCCCTTTTTGGCCAAGGGCATCATTGTCGAGGTTTCGCCGCTTTTCCTGTGCTTTAAAGGCGATTCGAATCTACCTCCTGAAATCTGTTTCCTGCAATTCTGCCTTGCTTTCAGATCCTCTTCGGTGCCTTCCCTCGATATATTTGTGGACGAGAGTTATCATTTATAACTCTGCAGGTTTGTGAATTGCAGTGCCCCTGAGCTCCATTTTTCAACTCGCTTTCTTGAAGGCTGGCCGCAAAAGCGCAGGATTGCTTCAGGCCCTATTCTGGTTCCGGGCGCAGGCTGAGCCTGTGGTTAATTCTTCTTCCTGATGGGAAAATAGAGTGAGCTGTGCCTGTCCCAACACCTAGAGCTAGTCTCTCATTGGTTCCCCCTCTTCCCGTTCATCCTCAGGACAAATTGCAACCTGTACGGAACAGGAGGTTAAAGGTGCTGATTCTCCAAGGAGGGAGATTGCTAGTAAAGCGGCTGGAATGGCGAACCCGAGCCCAAGGAGATGAGAAATGAGGTGCGTTTTAGAAACGTTTCCCGATCACACGGTGTACCATCTTCTGGGTTTCTCATGAATGTTTTCGATGTAGGAAGATGCCCTTGAACCTGGAGATTTGGGACCCCTGGGATGGGTACCACGCAGTATTCCTTTAAAGGGTCTGCGTTTGCTCCCCCAACCTCACCAAACCTCTCAGCCGCTGAGTGTCCACCCTTATGTCTCAATCAGCTGTGGGTCTAGATATGGTCAATCCAGGTGGCATCACAGCCCCTGAACGAATTTGGTAAGAATTTCTCTCTCTTTCACTGTCTTTGTTTCACGGGTTTTTAAAAGTAATTGATTTTTATAATGGGGTTTAGCTGCTTTTCACTGCTGTGTTTATGCTGCTTTACACCCACTAGACTCACTTACAGAGAGATATCAATACATAGGTTTTAAGATTCTTACTAGTCAGATATATTCTTGGGCGGTGAATAGGGTGTCTTGAGTCCAGTTCACTGAGCAAGGAGTAGGTCTTGTCTATTACATATTGGGTTTATGGAACGGTATCTGAGCTAATTTGAAACCCTTGTTTTATGCATCACCCCATCTCACCTTTCCCGTTAAGCAGCCATAGTGTGTTTTCTAAACGTGTGACTCTGTTCTGTTTTGTAATTCAGTTCAAGTGTAGCGGTTTTTACATTCCCTCTATAAGTGATATCTTCTGATAAGTGTCTTTTTCTGTGTGACTTATTTCACTTAGAATCGTCGTACCTAAATCCACTCATCATGCTGCTACTAGCCTTATGACGTTGATTTCATGGCTGAGTGATATTCCTTTGTACATAAGGACCACAACTTCTTTATCCATTTTCCTCTTTCCTGGGATATTTAAGGTGTAACGAAGTGGAGGTTCTTGTCAACAGAGCAGCCCTAAACTTTGGGGTGCCTGTGTCTTGCTGATTTTTAGTTTTCCCAATTTATACGCCCATGAGTGGAAGTGCCCTATGCTCTGTAAGCTGAGTTTTTTAGATGTTTCAGGACACACCGTACACTTCTCGAGAGTGGCTGTTGGCAATTTACATCCCGCCCATCAGCGTAGCAAGGCTCCCGTTTCTCCATGGCCTGTCCTGCATTTCTGGTTTTGACACTTTATTCAGCATGGCCCTTTTGACCGATGGGAAGCGAGACTTCTTTGTAGCGCTGATTTGCCTTTCCAGGTTGCTTGGTTGGCCAAAAAGGGCGTATGCGTTTTTTCCTGAATATATTCAGGAAAAAACGCATACGCCCTTTTTGGCCAAGGGCATCATTGTCGAGGTTTCGCCGCATTTCCTGTGCTTTAAAGGCGATTCGAATCTACCTCCTGAAATCTGTTTCCTGCAATTCTGCCTTGCTTTCAGATCCTCTTCGTTGCCTTCCCTCGATATATTTGTGGACGAGAGTTATCATTTATAACTCTGCAGGTTTGTGAATTGCAGTGCCCCTGAGCTCCATTTTTCAACTCGCTTTCTTGAAGGCTGGCCGCAAAAGCGCAGGATTGCTTCAGGCCCTATTCTGGTTCCGGGCGCAGGCTGAGCCTGTGGTTAATTCTTCTTCCTGATGGGAAAATAGAGTGAGCTGTGCCTGTCCCAACACCTAGAGCTAGTCTCTCATTGGTTCCCCCTCTTCCCGTTCATCCTCAGGACAAATTGCAACCTGTACGGAACAGAAGGTTAAAGGTGCTGATTCTCCAAGGAGGGAGATTGCTAGTAAAGCGGCTGGAATGGCGAACCCGAGCCCAAGGAGATGAGAAATGAGGAGCGTTTTAGAAACCTTTCCCGATCACACGGTGTACCATCTTCTGGGTTTCTCATGCATGTTTTCGATGTAGGAAGATGCCCTTGAACCTGGAGATTTGGGACCCCTGGGATGGGTACCACGCAGTATTCCTTTAAAGGGTCTGCGTTTGCTCCCCCAACCTCACCAAACCTCTCAGCCCCTGAGTGTCCACCCTTATGTCTCAATCAGCTGTCGGTCTAGATATGGTCAATCCAGGTGGCATCACAGCCCCTGAACGAATTTGGTAAGAATTTCTCTCTCTTTCACTGTCTTTGTTTCACGGGTTTTTAAAAGTAATTGATTTTTATAATGGGGTTTAGCTGCTTTTCACTGCTGTGTTTATGCTGCTTTACACCCACTAGACTCACTTACAGAGAGATATCAATACATAGGTTTTAAGATTCTTACTAGTCAGATATATTCTTGGGCGGTGAATAGGGTGTCTTGAGTCCAGTTCACTGAGCAAGGAGTAGGTCTTGTCTATTACATATTGGGTTTATGGAACGGTATCTGAGCTAATTTGAAACCCTTGTTTTATGCATCACCCCATCTCACCTTTCCCGTTAAGCAGCCATAGTGTGTTTTCTAAACGTGTGACTCTGTTCTGTTTTGTAATTCAGTTCAAGTGTAGCGGTTTTTACATTCCCTCTATAAGTGATATCTTCTGATAAGTGTCTTTTTCTGTGTGACTTATTTCACTTAGAATCGTCGTACCTAAATCCACTCATCATGCTGCTACTAGCCTTATGACGTTGATTTCATGGCTGAGTGATATTCCTTTGTACATAAAGACCACAACTTCTTTATCCATTTTCCTCTTTCCTGGGATATTTAAGGTGTAACGAAGTGGAGGTTCTTGTCAACAGAGCAGCCCTAAACTTTGGGGTGCCTGTGTCTTGCTGATTTTTAGTTTTCCCAATTTATAAGCCCATGAGTGGAAGTGCCCTATGCTCTGTAAGCTGAGTTTTTTAGATGTTTCAGGACACACCGTACACTTCTCCAGAGTGGCTGTTGGCAATTTACATCCCGCCCATCAGCATAGCAAGGCTCCCGTTTCTCCATGGCCTGTCCTGCATTTCTGGTTTTGACACTTTATTCAGCATGGCCCTTTTGACCGATGGGAAGCGAGACTTCTTTGTAGCGCTGATTTGCCTTTCCAGGTTGCTTGGTTGGCCAAAAAGGGCGTATGCGTTTTTTCCTGAATATATTCAGGAAAAAACGCATACGCCCTTTTTGGCCAAGGGCATCATTGTCGAGGTTTCGCCGCTTTTCCTGTGCTTTAAAGGCGATTCGAATCTACCTCCTGAAATCTGTTTCCTGCAATTCTGCCTTGCTTTCAGATCCTCTTCGGTGCCTTCCCTCGATATATTTGTGGACGAGAGTTATCATTTATAACTCTGCAGTTTTGTGAATTGCAGTGCCCCTGAGCTCCATTTTTCAACTCGCTTTCTTGAAGGCTGGCCGCAAAAGCGCAGGATTGCTTCAGGCCCTATTCTGGTTCCGGGCGCAGGCTGAGCCTGTGGTTAATTCTTCTTCCTGATGGGAAAATAGAGTGAGCTGTGCCTGTCCCAACACCTAGAGCTAGTCTCTCATTGGTTCCCCCTCTTCCCGTTCATCCTCAGGACAAATTGCAACCTGTACGGAACAGGAGGTTAACGGTGCTGATTCTCCAAGGAGGGAGATTGCTAGTAAAGCGGCTGGAATGGCGAACCCGAGCCCAAGGAGATGAGAAATGAGGAGCGTTTTAGAAACCTTTCCCGATCACACGGTGTACCATCTTCTGGGTTTCTCATGCATGTTTTCGATGTAGGAAGATGCCCTTGAACCTGGAGATTTGGGACCCCTGGGATGGGTACCACGCAGTATTCCTTTAAAGGGTCTGCGTTTGCTCCCCCAACCTCACCAAACCTCTCAGCCCCTGAGTGTCCACCCTTATGTCTCAATCAGCTGTGGGTCTAGATATGGTCAATCCAGGTGGCATCACAGCCCCTGAACGAATTTGGTAAGAATTTCTCTCTCTTTCACTGTCTTTGTTTCACGGGTTTTTAAAAGTAATTGATTTTTATAATGGGGTTTAGCTGCTTTTCACTGCTGTGTTTATGCTGCTTTACACCCACTAGACTCACTTACAGAGAGATATCAATACATAGGTTTTAAGATTCTTACTAGTCAGATATATTCTTGGGCGGTGAATAGGGGGTCTTGAGTCCAGTTCACTGAGCAAGGAGTAGGTCTTGTCTATTACATATTGGGTTTATGGAACGGTATCTGAGCTAATTTGAAACCCTTGTTTTATGCATCACCCCATCTCACCTTTCCCGTTAAGCAGCCATAGTGTGTTTTCTAAACGTGTGACTCTGTTCTGTTTTGTAATTCAGTTCAAGTGTAGCGGTTTTTACATTCCCTCTATAAGTGATATCTTCTGATAAGTGTCTTTTTCTGTGTGACTTATTTCACTTAGAATCGTCGTACCTAAATCCACTCATCATGCTGCTACTAGCCTTATGACGTTGATTTCATGGCTGAGTGATATTCCTTTGTACATAAGGACCACAACTTCTTTATCCATTTTCCTCTTTCCTGGGATATTTAAGGTGTAATGAAGTGGAGGTTCTTGTCAACAGAGCAGCCCTAAACTTTGGGGTGCCTGTGTCTTGCTGATTTTTAGTTTTCCCAATTTATACGCCCATGAGTGGAAGTGCCCTATGCTCTGTAAGCTGAGTTTTTTAGATGTTTCAGGACACACCGTACACTTCTCGAGAGTGGCTGTTGGCAATTTACATCCCGCCCATCAGCGTAGCAAGGCTCCCGTTTCTCCATGGCCTGTCCTGCATTTCTGGTTTTGACACTTTATTCAGCATGGCCCTTTTGACCGATGGGAAGCGAGACTTCTTTGTAGCGCTGATTTGCCTTTCCAGGTTGCTTGGTTGGCCAAAAAGGGCGTATGCGTTTTTTCCTGAATATATTTTTTCCTGAATATATTCAGGAAAAAACGCATACGCCCTTTTTGGCCAAGGGCATCATTGTCGAGGTTTCGCCGCTTTTCCTGTGCTTTAAAGGCGATTCGAATCTACCTCCTGAAATCTGTTTCCTGCAATTCTGCCTTGCTTTCAGATCCTCTTCGTTGCCTTCCCTCGATATATTTGTGGACGAGAGTTATCATTTATAACTCTGCAGGTTTGTGAATTGCAGTGCCCCTGAGCTCCATTTTTCAACTCGCTTTCTTGAAGGCTGGCCGCAAAAGCGCAGGATTGCTTCAGGCCCTATTCTGGTTCCGGGCGCAGGCTGAGCCTGTGGTTAATTCTTCTTCCTGATGGGAAAATAGAGTGAGCTGTGCCTGTCCCAACACCTAGAGCTAGTCTCTCATTGGTTCCCCCTCTTCCCGTTCATCCTCAGGACAAATTGCAACCTGTACGGAACAGAAGGTTAAAGGTGCTGATTCTCCAAGGAGGGAGATTGCTAGTAAAGCGGCTGGAATGGCGAACCCGAGCCCAAGGAGATGAGAAATGAGGAGCGTTTTAGAAACCTTTCCCGATCACACGGTGTACCATCTTCTGGGTTTCTCATGCATGTTTTCGATGTAGGAAGATGCCCTTGAACCTGGAGATTTGGGACCCATGGGATGGGTACCACGCAGTATTCCTTTAAAGGGTCTGCGTTTGCTCCCCCAACCTCACCAAACCTCTCAGCCCCTGAGTGTCCACCCTTATGTCTCAATCAGCTGTGGGTCTAGATATGGTCAATCCAGGTGGCATCACAGCCCCTGAACGAATTTGGTAAGAATTTCTCTCTCTTTCACTGTCTTTGTTTCACGGGTTTTTAAAAGTAATTGATTTTTATAATGGGGTTTAGCTGCTTTTCACTGCTGTGATTATGCTGCTTTACACCCACTAGACTCACTTACAGAGAGATATCAATACATAGGTTTTAAGATTGTTACTAGTCAGATATATTCTTGGGCGGTGAATAGGGTGTCTTGAGTCCAGTTCACTGAGCAAGGAGTAGGTCTTGTCTATTACATATTGGGTTTATGGAACGGTATCTGAGCTAATTTGAAACCCTTGTTTTATGCATCACCCCATCTCACCTTTCCCGTTAAGCAGCCATAGTGTGTTTTCTAAACGTGTGACTCTGTTCTGTTTTGTAATTCAGTTCAAGTGTAGCGGTTTTTACATTCCCTCTATAAGTGATATCTTCTGATAAGTGTCTTTTTCTGTGTGACTTATTTCACTTAGAATCGTCGTACCTAAATCCACTCATCATGCCGCTACTAGCCTTATGACGTTGATTTCATGGCTGAGTGATATTCCTTTGTACATAAGGACCACAACTTCTTTATCCATTTTCCTCTTTCCTGGGATATTTAAGGTGTAACGAAGTGGAGGTTCTTGTCAACAGAGCAGCCCTAAACTTTGGGGTGCCTGTGTCTTGCTGATTTTTAGTTTTCCCAATTTATACGCCCATGAGTGGAAGTGCCCTATGCTCTGTAAGCTGAGTTTTTTAGATGTTTCAGGACACACCGTACACTTCTCGAGAGTGGCTGTTGGCAATTTACATCCCGCCCATCAGCGTAGCAAGGCTCCCGTTTCTCCATGGCCTGTCCTGCATTTCTGGTTTTGACACTTTATTCAGCATGGCCGTTTTGACCGATGGGAAGCGAGACTTCTTTGTAGCGCTGATTTGCCTTTCCAGGTTGCTTGGTTGGCCAAAAAGGGCGTATGCGTTTTTTCCTGAATATATTCAGGAAAAAACGCATACGCCCTTTTTGGCCAAGGGCATCATTGTCGAGGTTTCGCCGCTTTTCCTGTGCTGTAAAGGCGATTCGAATCTACCTCCTGAAATCTGTTTCCTGCAATTCTGCCTTGCTTTCAGATCCTCTTCGTTGCCTTCCCTCGATATATTTGTGGACGAGAGTTATCATTTATAACTCTGCAGGTTTGTGAATTGCAGTGCCCCTGAGCTCCATTTTTCAACTCGCTTTCTTGAAGGCTGGCCGCAAAAGCGCAGGATTGCTTCAGGCCCTATTCTGGTTCCGGGCGCAGGCTGAGCCTGTGGTTAATTCTTCTTCCTGATGGGAAAATAGAGTGAGCTGTGCCTGTCCCAACACCTAGAGCTAGTCTCTCATTGGTTCCCCCTCTTCCCGTTCATCCTCAGGACAAATTGCAACCTGTATGGAACAGAAGGTTAAAGGTGCTGATTCTCCAAGGAGGGAGATTGCTAGTAAAGTGGCTGGAATGGCGAACCCGAGCCCAAGGAGATGAGAAATGAGGAGCGTTTTAGAAACCTTTCCCGATCACACGGTGTACCATCTTCTGGGTTTCTCATGCATGTTTTCGATGTAGGAAGATGCCCTTGAACCTGGAGATTTGGGACCCCTGGGATGGGTACCACGCAGTATTCCTTTAAAGGGTCTGCGTTTGCTCCCCCAACCTCACCAAACCTCTCAGCCCCTGAGTGTCCACCCTTATGTCTCAATCAGCTGTGGGTCTAGATATGGTCAATCCAGGTGGCATCACAGCCCCTGAACGAATTTGGTAAGAATTTCTCTCTCTTTCACTGTCTTTGTTTCACGGGTTTTTAAAAGTAATTGATTTTTATAATGGGGTTTAGCTGCTTTTCACTGCTGTGTTTATGCTGCTTTACACCCACTAGACTCACTTACAGAGAGATATCAATACATAGGTTTTAAGATTGTTACTAGTCAGATATATTCTTGGGCGGTGAATAGGGTGTCTTGAGTCCAGTTCACTGAGCAAGTAGTAGGTCTTGTCTATTACATATTGGGTTTATGGAACGGTATCTGAGCTAATTTGAAACCCTTGTTTTATGCATCACCCCATCTCACCTTTCCCGTTAAGCAGCCATAGTGTGTTTTCTAAACGTGTGACTCTGTTCTGTTTTGTAATTCAGTTCAAGTGTAGCGGTTTTTACATTCCCTCTATAAGTGATATCTTCTGATAAGTGTCTTTTTCTGTGTGACTTATTTCACTTAGAATCGTCGTACCTAAATCCACTCATCATGCCGCTACTAGCCTTATGACGTTGATTTCATGGCTGAGTGATATTCCTTTGTACATAAGGACCACAACTTCTTTATCCATTTTCCTCTTTCCTGGGATATTTAAGGTGTAACGAAGTGGAGGTTCTTGTCAACAGAGCAGCCCTAAACTTTGGGGTGCCTGTGTCTTGCTGATTTTTAGTTTTCCCAATTTATACGCCCATGAGTGGAAGTGCCCTATGCTCTGTAAGCTGAGTTTTTTAGATGTTTCAGGACACACCGTACACTTCTCGAGAGTGGCTGTTGGCAATTTACATCCCGCCCATCAGCGTAGCAAGGCTCCCGTTTCTCCATGGCCTGTCCTGCATTTCTGGTTTTGACACTTTATTCAGCATGGCCGTTTTGACCGATGGGAAGCGAGACTTCTTTGTAGCGCTGATTTGCCTTTCCAGGTTGCTTGGTTGGCCAAAAAGGGCGTATGCGTTTTTTCCTGAATATATTCAGGAAAAAACGCATATGCCCTTTTTGGCCAAGGGCATCATTGTCGAGGTTTCGCCGCTTTTCCTGTGCTTTAAAGGCGATTCGAATCTACCTCCTGAAATCTGTTTCCTGCAATTCTGCCTTGCTTTCAGATCTTCTTCGTTGCCTTCCCTCGATATATTTGTGGACGAGAGTTATCATTTATAACTCTGCAGGTTTGTGAATTGCAGTGCCCCTGAGCTCCATTTTTCAACTCGCTTTCTTGAAGGCTGGCCGCAAAAGCGCAGGATTGCTTCAGGCCCTATTCTGGTTCCGGGCGCAGGCTGAGCCTGTGGTTAATTCTTCTTCCTGATGGGAAAATAGAGTGAGCTGTGCCTGTCCCAACACCTAGAGCTAGTCTCTCATTGGTTCCCCCTCTTCCCGTTCATCCTCAGGACAAATTGCAACCTGTATGGAACAGAAGGTTAAAGGTGCTGATTCTCCAAGGAGGGAGATTGCTAGTAAAGCGGCTGGAATGGCGAACCCGAGCCCAAGGAGATGAGAAATGAGGAGCGTTTTAGAAACCTTTCCCGATCACACGGTGTACCATCTTCTGGGTTTCTCATGCATGTTTTCGATGTAGGAAGATGCCCTTGAACCTGGAGATTTGGGACCCCTGGGATGGGTACCACGCAGTATTCCTTTAAAGGGTCTGCGTTTGCTCCCCCAACCTCACCAAACCTCTCAGCCCCTGAGTGTCCACCCTTATGTCTCAATCAGCTGTGGGTCTAGATATGGTCAATCCAGGTGGCATCACAGCCCCTGAACGAATTTGGTAAGAATTTCTCTCTCTTTCACTGTCTTTGTTTCACGGGTTTTTAAAAGTAATTGATTTTTATAATGGGGTTTAGCTGCTTTTCACTGCTGTGATTATGCTGCTTTACACCCACTAGACTCACTTACAGAGAGATATCAATACATAGGTTTTAAGATTGTTACTAGTCAGATATATTCTTGGGCGGTGAATAGGGTGTCTTGAGTCCAGTTCACTGAGCAAGGAGTAGGTCTTGTCTATTACATATTGGGTTTATGGAACGGTATCTGAGCTAATTTGAAACCCTTGTTTTATGCATCACCCCATCTCACCTTTCCCGTTAAGCAGCCATAGTGTGTTTTCTAAACGTGTGACTCTGTTCTGTTTTGTAATTCAGTTCAAGTGTAGCGGTTTTTACATTCCCTCTATAAGTGATATCTTCTGATAAGTGTCTTTTTCTGTGTGACTTATTTCACTTAGAATCGTCGTACCTAAATCCACTCATCATGCTGCTACTAGCCTTATGACGTTGATTTCATGGCTGAGTGATATTCCTTTGTACATAAGGACCACAACTTCTTTATCCATTTTCCTCTTTCCTGGGATATTTAAGGTGTAACGAAGTGGAGGTTCTTGTCAACAGAGCAGCCCTAAACTTTGGGGTGCCTGTGTCTTGCTGATTTTTAGTTTTCCCAATTTATACGCCCATGAGTGGAAGTGCCCTATGCTCTGTAAGCTGAGTTTTTTAGATGTTTCAGGACACACCGTACACTTCTCGAGAGTGGCTGTTGGCAATTTACATCCCGCCCATCAGCGTAGCAAGGCTCCCGTTTCTCCATGGCCTGTCCTGCATTTCTGGTTTTGACACTTTATTCAGCATGGCCCTTTTGACCGATGGGAAGCGAGACTTCTTTGTAGCGCTGATTTGCCTTTCCAGGTTGCTTGGTTGGCCAAAAAGGGCGTATGCGTTTTTTCCTGAATATATTCAGGAAAAAACGCATACGCCCTTTTTGGCCAAGGGCATCATTGTCGAGGTTTCGCCGCTTTTCCTGTGCTTTAAAGGCGATTCGAATCTACCTCCTGAAATCTGTTTCCTGCAATTCTGCCTTGCTTTAAGATCCTCTTCGTTGCCTTCCCTCGATATATTTGTGGACGAGAGTTATCATTTATAACTGCAGGTTTGTGAATTGCAGTGCCCCTGAGCTCCATTTTTCAACTCGCTTTCTTGAAGGCTGGCCGCAAAAGCGCAGGATTGCTTCAGGCCCTATTCTGGTTCCGGGCGCAGGCTGAGCCTGTGGTTAATTCTTCTTCCTGATGGGAAAATAGAGTGAGCTGTGCCTGTCCCAACACCTAGAGCTAGTCTCTCATTGGTTCCCCCTCTTCCCGTTCATCCTCAGGACAAATTGCAACCTGTACGGAACAGAAGGTTAAAGGTGCTGATTCTGCAAGGAGGGAGATTGCTAGTAAAGCGGCTGGAATGGCGAACCCGAGCCCAAGGAGATGAGAAATGAGGAGCGTTTTAGAAACCTTTCCCGATCACACGGTGTACCATCTTCTGGGTTTCTCATGCATGTTTTCGATGTAGGAAGATGCCCTTGAACCTGGAGATTTGGGACCCCTGGGATGGGTACCACGCAGTATTCCTTTAAAGGGTCTGCGTTTGCTCCCCCAACCTCACCAAACCTCTCAGCCCCTGAGTGTCCACCCTTATGTCTCAATCAGCTGTGGGTCTAGATATGGTCAATCCAGGTGGCATCACAGCCCCTGAACGAATTTGGTAAGAATTTCTCTCTCTTTCACTGTCTTTGTTTCACGGGTTTTTAAAAGTAATTGATTTTTATAATGGGGTTTAGCTGCTTTTCACTGCTGTGTTTATGCTGCTTTACACCCACTAGACTCACTTACAGAGAGATATCAATACATAGGTTTTAAGATTGTTACTAGTCAGATATATTCTTGGGCGGTGAATAGGGTGTCTTGAGTCCAGTTCACTGAGCAAGGAGTAGGTCTCGTCTATTACATATTGGGTTTATGGAACGGTATCTGAGCTAATTTGAAACCCTTGTTTTATGCATCACCCCATCTCACCTTTCCCGTTAAGCAGCCATAGTGTGTTTTCTAAACGTGTGACTCTGTTCTGTTTTGTAATTCAGTTCAAGTGTAGCGGTTTTTACATTCCCTCTATAAGTGATATCTTCTGATAAGTGTCTTTTTCTGTGTGACTTATTTCACTTAGAATCGTCGTACCTAAATCCACTCATCATGCTGCTACTAGCCTTATGACGTTGATTTCATGGCTGAGTGATATTCCTTTGTACATAAGGACCACAACTTCTTTATCCATTTTCCTCTTTCCTGGGATATTTAAGGTGTAACGAAGTGGAGGTTCTTGTCAACAGAGCAGCCCTAAACTTTGGGGTGCCTGTGTCTTGCTGATTTTTAGTTTTCCCAATTTATACGCCCATGAGTGGAAGTGCCCTATGCTCTGTAAGCTGAGTTTTTTAGATGTTTCAGGACACACCGTACACTTCTCGAGAGTGGCTGTTGGCAATTTACATCCCGCCCATCAGCGTAGCAAGGCTCCCGTTTCTCCATGGCCTGTCCTGCATTTCTGGTTTTGACACTTTATTCAGCATGGCCGTTTTGACCGATGGGAAGCGAGACTTCTTTGTAGCGCTGATTTGCCTTTCCAGGTTGCTTGTTTGGCCAAAAAGGGCGTATGCGTTTTTTCCTGAATATATTCAGGAAAAAACCATACGCCCTTGTTGGCCAAGGGCATCATTGTCGAGGTTTCGCCGCTTTTCCTGTGCTTTAAAGGCGATTCGAATCTACCTCCTGAAATCTGTTTCCTGCAATTCTGCCTTGCTTTCAGATCCTCTTCGTTGCCTTCCCTCGATATATTTGTGGACGAGAGTTATCAGTTATAACTCTGCAGGTTTGTGAATTGCAGTGCCCCTGAGCTCCATTTTTCAACTCGCTTTCTTGAAGGCTGGCCGCAAAAGCGCAGGATTGCTTCAGGCCCTATTCTGGTTCCGGGCGCAGGCTGAGCCTGTGGTTAATTCTTCTTCCTGATGGGAAAATAGAGTGAGCTGTGCCTGTCCCAACACCTAGAGCTAGTCTCTCATTGGTTCCCCCTCTTCCCGTTCATCCTCAGGACAAATTGCAACCTGTACGGAACAGGAGGTTAAAGGTGCTGATTCTCCAAGGAGGGAGATTGCTAGTAAAGCGGCTGGAATGGCGAACCCGAGCCCAAGGAGATGAGAAATGAGGAGCGTTTTAGAAACCTTTCCCGATCACACGGTGTACCATCTTCTCGGTTTCTCATGCATGTTTTCGATGTAGGAAGATGCCCTTGAACCTGGAGATTTGGGACCCCTGGGATGGGTACCACGCAGTATTCCTTTAAAGGGTCTGCGTTTGCTCCCCCAACCTCACCAAACCTCTCAGCCCCTGAGTGTCCACCCTTATGTCTCAATCAGCTGTGGGTCTAGATATGGTCAATCCAGGTGGCATCACAGCCCCTGAACGAATTTGGTAAGAATTTCTCTCTCTTTCACTGTCTTTGTTTCACGGGTTTTTAAAAGTAATTGATTTTTATAATGGGGTTTAGCTGCTTTTCACTGCTGTGTTTATGCTGCTTTACACCCACTAGACTCACTTACAGAGAGATATCAATACATAGGTTTTAAGATTGTTACTAGTCAGATATATTCTTGGGCGGTGAATAGGGTGTCTTGAGTCCAGTTCACTGAGCAAGGAGTAGGTCTTGTCTATTACATATTGGGTTTATGGAACGGTGTCTGAGCTAATTTGAAACCCTTGTTTTATGCGTCACCCCATCTCACCTTTCCCGTTAAGGAGCCATAGTGTGTTTTCTAAACGTGTGACTCTGTTCTGTTTTGTAATTCAGTTCAAGTGTAGCGGTTTTTACATTCCCTCTATAAGTGATATCTTCTGATAAGTGTCTTTTTCTGTGTGACTTATTTCACTTAGAATCGTCGTACCTAAATCCACTCATCATGCTGCTACTAGCCTTATGACGTTGATTTCATGGCTGAGTGATATTCCTTTGTACATAAGGACCACAACTTCTTTATCCATTTTCCTCTTTCCTGGGATATTTAAGGTGTAACGAAGTGGAGGTTCTTGTCAACAGAGCAGCCCTAAACTTTGGGGTGCCTGTGTCTTGCTGATTTTTAGTTTTCCCAATTTATACGCCCATGAGTGGAAGTGCCCTATGCTCTGTAAGCTGAGTTTTTTAGATGTTTCAGGACACACCGTACACTTCTCGAGAGTGGCTGTTGGCAATTTACATCCCGCCCATCAGCGTAGCAAGGCTCCCGTTTCTCCATGGCCTGTCCTGCATTTCTGGTTTTGACACTTTATTCAGCATGGCCGTTTTGACCGATGGGAAGCGGGACTTCTTTGTAGCGCTGATTTGCCTTTCCAGGTTGCTTGGTTGGCCAAAAAGGGCATATGCGTTTTTTCCTGAATATATTCAGGAAAAAACGCATACGCCCTTTTTGGCCAAGGGCATCATTGTCGAGGTTTCGCCGCTTTTCCTGTGCTTTAAAGGCGATTCGAATCTACCTCCTGAAATCTGTTTCCTGCAATTCTGCCTTGCTTTCAGATCCTCTTCGTTGCCTTCCCTCGATATATTTGTGGACGAGAGTTATCCTTTATAACTCTGCAGGTTTGTGAATTGCAGTGCCCCTGAGCTCCATTTTTCAACTCGCTTTCTTGAAGGCTGGCCGCAAAAGCGCAGGATTGCTTCAGGCCCTATTCTGGTTCCGGGCGCAGGCTGAGCCTGTGGTTAATTCTTCTTCCTGATGGGAAAATAGAGTGAGCTGTGCCTGTCCCAACACCTAGAGCTAGTCTCTCATTGGTTCCCCCTCTTCCCGTTCATCCTCAGGACAAATTGCAACCTGTACGGAACAGAAGGTTATAGGTGCTGATTCTCCAAGGAGGGAGATTGCTAGTAAAGCGGCTGGAATGGCGAACCCGAGCCCAAGGAGATGAGAAATGAGGAGCGTTTTAGAAACCTTTCCCGATCACACGGTGTACCATCTTCTGGGTTTCTCATGCATGTTTTCGATGTAGGAAGATGCCCTTGAACCTGGAGATTTGGGACCCCTGGGATGGGTACCACGCAGTATTCCTTTAAAGGGTCTGCGTTTGCTCCCCCAACCTCACCAAACCTCTCAGCCCCTGAGTGTCCACCCTTATGTCTCAATCAGCTGTGGGTCTAGATATGGTCAATCCAGGTGGCATCACAGCCCCTGAACGAATTTGGTAAGAATTTCTCTCTCTTTCACTGTCTTTGTTTCACGGGTTTTTAAAAGTAATTGATTTTTATAATGGGGTTTAGCTGCTTTTCACTGCTGTGTTTATGCTGCTTTACACCCACTAGACTCACTTACAGAGAGATATCAATACATAGGTTTTAAGATTGTTACTAGTCAGATATATTCTTGGGCGGTGAATAGGGTGTCTTGAGTCCAGTTCACTGAGCAAGGAGTAGGTCTCGTCTATTACATATTCGGTTTATGGAACGGTATCTGAGCTAATTTGAAACCCTTGTTTTATGCATCACCCCATCTCACCTTTCCCGTTAAGCAGCCATAGTGTGTTTTCTAAACGTGTGACTCTGTTCTGTTTTGTAATTCAGTTCAAGTGTAGCGGTTTTTACATTCCCTCTATAAGTGATATCTTCTGATAAGTGTCTTTTTCTGTGTGACTTATTTCACTTAGAATCGTCGTACCTAAATCCACTCATCATGCTGCTACTAGCCTTATGACGTTGATTTCATGGCTGAGTGATATTCCTTTGTACATAAGGACCACAACTTCTTTATCCATTTTCCTCTTTCCTGGGATATTTAAGGTGTAACGAAGTGGAGGTTCTTGTCAACAGAGCAGCCCTAAACTTTGGGGTGCCTGTGTCTTGCTGATTTTTAGTTTTCCCAATTTATACGCCCATGAGTGGAAGTGCCCTATGCTCTGTAAGCTGAGTTTTTTAGATGTTTCAGGACACACCGTACACTTCTCGAGAGTGGCTGTTGGCAATTTACATCCCGCCCATCAGCGTAGCAAGGCTCCCGTTTCTCCATGGCCTGTCCTGCATTTCTGGTTTTGACACTTTATTCAGCATGGCCGTTTTGACCGATGGGAAGCGAGACTTCTTTGTAGCGCTGATTTGCCTTTCCAGGTTGCTTGGTTGGCCAAAAAGGGCGTATGCGTTTTTTCCTGAATATATTCAGGAAAAAACGCATACGCCCTTTTTGGCCAAGGGCATCATTGTCGAGGTTTCGCCGCTTTTCCTGTGCTTTAAAGGCGATTCGAATCTACCTCCTGAAATCTGTTTCCTGCAATTCTGCCTTGCTTTCAGATCCTCTTCGTTGCCTTCCCTCGATATATTTGTGGACGAGAGTTATCCTTTATAACTCTGCAGGTTTGTGAATTGCAGTGCCCCTGAGCTCCATTTTTCAACTCGCTTTCTTGAAGGCTGGCCGCAAAAGCGCAGGATTGCTTCAGGCCCTATTCTGGTTCCGGGCGCAGGCTGAGCCTGTGGTTAATTCTTCTTCCTGATGGGAAAATAGAGTGAGCTGTGCCTGTCCCAACACCTAGAGCTAGTCTCTCATTGGTTCCCCCTCTTCCCGTTCATCCTCAGGACAAATTGCAACCTGTACGGAACAGAAGGTTATAGGTGCTGATTCTCCAAGGAGGGAGATTGCTAGTAAAGCGGCTGGAATGGCGAACCCGAGCCCAAGGAGATGAGAAATGAGGAGCGTTTTAGAAACCTTTCCCGATCACACGGTGTACCATCTTCTGGGTTTCTCATGCATGTTTTCGATGTAGGAAGATGCCCTTGAACCTGGAGATTTGGGACCCCTGGGATGGGTACCACGCAGTATTCCTTTAAAGGGTCTGCGTTTGCTCCCCCAACCTCACCAAACCTCTCAGCCCCTGAGTGTCCACCCTTATGTCTCAATCAGCTGTGGGTCTAGATATGGTCAATCCAGGTGGCATCACAGCCCCTGAACGAATTTGGTAAGAATTTCTCTCTCTTTCACTGTCTTTGTTTCACGGGTTTTTAAAAGTAATTGATTTTTATAATGGGGTTTAGCTGCTTTTCACTGCTGTGTTTATGCTGCTTTACACCCACTAGACTCACTTACAGAGAGATATCAATACATAGGTTTTAAGATTGTTACTAGTCAGATATATTCTTGGGCGGTGAATAGGGTGTCTTGAGTCCAGTTCACTGAGCAAGGAGTAGGTCTCGTCTATTACATATTCGGTTTATGGAACGGTATCTGAGCTAATTTGAAACCCTTGTTTTATGCATCACCCCATCTCACCTTTCCCGTTAAGCAGCCATAGTGTGTTTTCTAAACGTGTGACTCTGTTCTGTTTTGTAATTCAGTTCAAGTGTAGCGGTTTTTACATTCCCTCTATAAGTGATATCTTCTGATAAGTGTCTTTTTCTGTGTGACTTATTTCACTTAGAATCGTCGTACCTAAATCCACTCATCATGCTGCTACTAGCCTTATGACGTTGATTTCATGGCTGAGTGATATTCCTTTGTACATAAGGACCACAACTTCTTTATCCATTTTCCTCTTTCCTGGGATATTTAAGGTGTAACGAAGTGGAGGTTCTTGTCAACAGAGCAGCCCTAAACTTTGGGGTGCCTGTGTCTTGCTGATTTTTAGTTTTCCCAATTTATACGCCCATGAGTGGAAGTGCCCTATGCTCTGTAAGCTGAGTTTTTTAGATGTTTCAGGACACACCGTACACTTCTCGAGAGTGGCTGTTGGCAATTTACATCCCGCCCATCAGCGTAGCAAGGCTCCCGTTTCTCCATGGCCTGTCCTGCATTTCTGGTTTTGACACTTTATTCAGCATGGCCGTTTTGACCGATGGGAAGCGAGACTTCTTTGTAGCGCTGATTTGCCTTTCCAGGTTGCTTGGTTGGCCAAAAAGGGCGTATGCGTTTTTTCCTGAATATATTCAGGAAAAAACGCATACGCCCTTGTTGGCCAAGGGCATCATTGTCGAGGTTTCGCCGCTTTTCCTGTGCTTTAAAGGCGATTCGAATCTACCTCCTGAAATCTGTTTCCTGCAATTCTGCCTTGCTTTCAGATCCTCTTCGTTGCCTTCCCTCGATATATTTGTGGACGAGAGTTATCATTTATAACTCTGCAGGTTTGTGAATTGCAGTGCCCCTGAGCTCCATTTTTCAACTCGCTTTCTTGAAGGCTGGCCGCAAAAGCGCAGGATTGCTTCAGGCCCTATTCTGGTTCCGGGCGCAGGCTGAGCCTGTGGTTAATTCTTCTTCCTGATGGGAAAATAGAGTGAGCTGTGCCTGTCCCAACACCTAGAGCTAGTCTCTCATTGGTTCCCCCTCTTCCCGTTCATCCTCAGGACAAATTGCAACCTGTACGGAACAGGAGGTTAAAGGTGCTGATTCTCCAAGGAGGGAGATTGCTAGTAAAGCGGCTGGAATGGCGAACCCGAGCCCAAGGAGATGAGAAATGAGGAGCGTTTTAGAAACCTTTCCCGATCACACGGTGTACCATCTTCTGGGTTTCTCATGCATGTTTTCGATGTAGGAAGATGCCCTTGAACCTGAAGATTTGGGACCCCTGGGATGGGTACCACGCAGTATTCCTTTAAAGGGTCTGCGTTTGCTCCCCCAACCTCACCAAACCTCTCAGCCCCTGAGTGTCCACCCTTATGTCTCAATCAGCTGTGGGTCTAGATATGGTCAATCCAGGTGGCATCACAGCCCCTGAACGAATTTGGTAAGAATTTCTCTCTCTTTCACTGTCTTTGTTTCACGGGTTTTTAAAAGTAATTGATTTTTATAATGGGGTTTAGCTGCTTTTCACTGCTGTGTTTATGCTGCTTTACACCCACTAGACTCACTTACAGAGAGATATCAATACATAGGTTTTAAGATTGTTACTAGTCAGATATATTCTTGGGCGGTGAATAGGGTGTCTTGAGTCCAGTTCACTGAGCAAGGAGTAGGTCTCGTCTATTACATATTGGGTTTATGGAACGGTATCTGAGCTAATTTGAAACCCTTGTTTTATGCATCACCCCATCTCACCTTTCCCGTTAAGCAGCCATAGTGTGTTTTCTAAACGTGTGACTCTGTTCTGTTTTGTAATTCAGTTCAAGTGTAGCGGTTTTTACATTCCCTCTATAAGTGATATCTTCTGATAAGTGTCTTTTTCTGTGTGACTTATTTCACTTAGAATCGTCGTACCTAAATCCACTCATCATGCTGCTACTAGCCTTATGACGTTGATTTCATGGCTGAGTGATATTCCTTTGTACATAAGGACCACAACTTCTTTATCCATTTTCCTCTTTCCTGGGATATTTAAGGTGTAACGAAGTGGAGGTTCTTGTCAACAGAGCAGCCCTAAACTTTGGGGTGCCTGTGTCTTGCTGATTTTTAGTTTTCCCAATTTATACGCCCATGAGTGGAAGTGCCCTATGCTCTGTAAGCTGAGTTTTTTAGATGTTTCAGGACACACCGTACACTTCTCGAGAGTGGCTGTTGGCAATTTACATCCCGCCCATCAGCGTAGCAAGGCTCCCGTTTCTCCATGGCCTGTCCTGCATTTCTGGTTTTGACACTTTATTCAGCATGGCCGTTTTGACCGATGGGAAGCGAGACTTCTTTGTAGCGCTGATTTGCCTTTCCAGGTTGCTTGGTTGGCCAAAAAGGGCGTATGCGTTTTTTCCTGAATATATTCAGGAAAAAACGCATACGCCCTTGTTGGCCAAGGGCATCATTGTCGAGGTTTCGCCGCTTTTCCTGTGCTTTAAAGGCGATTCGAATCTACCTCCTGAAATCTGTTTCCTGCAATTCTGCCTTGCTTTCAGATCCTCTTCGTTGCCTTCCCTCGATATATTTGTGGACGAGAGTTATCATTTATAACTCTGCAGGTTTGTGAATTGCAGTGCCCCTGAGCTCCATTTTTCAACTCGCTTTCTTGAAGGCTGGCCGCAAAAGCGCAGGATTGCTTCAGGCCCTATTCTGGTTCCGGGCGCAGGCTGAGCCTGTGGTTAATTCTTCTTCCTGATGGGAAAATAGAGTGAGCTGTGCCTGTCCCAACACCTAGAGCTAGTCTCTCATTGGTTCCCCCTCTTCCCGTTCATCCTCAGGACAAATTGCAACCTGTACGGAACAGGAGGTTAAAGGTGCTGATTCTCCAAGGAGGGAGATTGCTAGTAAAGCGGCTGGAATGGCGAACCCGAGCACAAGGAGATGAGAAATGAGGTGCATTTTAGAAACGTTTCCCGATCACATGGTGTACCATCTTCTGGGTTTCTCATGCATGTTTTCGATGTAGGAAGATGCCCTTGAACCTGGAGATTTGGGACCCATGGGATGGGTACCACGCAGTATTCCTTTAAAGGGTCTGCATTTGCTCCCCCAACCTCACCAAACCTCTCAGCCCCTGAATGTCCACCCTTATGTCTCAATCACCTGTGGGTCTAGGTATGGTCAATCCAGGTGGCATCACAGCCCGTGAAGGAATTTGGTAAGAATTTCTCTCTCTTTCACTGTCTTTGTTTCACGGGTTTTTAAAAGTAATTGATTTTTATAATGGGGTTTAGCTGCTTTTCACTGCTGTGTTTATGCTGCTTTACACCCACTAGACTCACTTACAGAGAGATATCAATACATAGGTTTTAAGATTGTTACTAGTCAGATATATTCTTGGGCGGTGAATAGGGTGTCTTGAGTCCAGTTCACTGAGCAAGGAGTAGGTCTTGTCTATTACATATTGGGTTTATGGAACGGTATCTGAGCTAATTTGAAACCCTTGTTTTATGCATCACCCCATCTCACCTTTCCCGTTAAGCAGCCATAGTGTGTTTTCTAAACGTGTGACTCTGTTCTGTTTTGTAATTCAGTTCAAGTGTAGCGGTTTTTACATTCCCTCTATAAGTGATATCTTCTGATAAGTGTCTTTTTCTGTGTGACTTATTTCACTTAGAATCGTCGTACCTAAATCCACTCATCATGCTGCTACTAGCCTTATGACGTTGATTTCATGGCTGAGTGATATTCCTTTGTACATAGGGACCACAACTTCTTTATCCATTTTCCTCTTTCCTGGGATATTTAAGGTGTAACGAATTGGAGGTTCTTGTCAAAAGAGCAGCCCTAAACTTTGGGGTGCCTGTGTCTTGCTGATTTTTAGTTTTCCCAATTTATACGCCCATGAGTGGAAGTGCCCTATGCTCTGTAAGCTGAGTTTTTTAGATGTTTCAGGACACACAGTACACTTCTCCAGAGTGGCTGTTGGCAATTTACATCCCGCCCATCAGTGTAGCAAGGCTCCCGTTTCTCCATGGCCTGTCCTGCATTTCTGGTTTTGACACTTTATTCAGCATGGTCCTTTTGACCGATGGGAAGCGAGACTTCTTTGTAGCGCTGATTTGCCTTTCCAGGTTGCTTGGTTGGCCAAAAAGGGCGTATGCGTTTTTTCCTGAATATATTTTTTCCTGAATATATTCAGGAAAAAACGCATACGCCCTTTTTGGCCAAGGGCATCATTGTCGAGGTTTCGCCGCTTTTCCTGTGCTTTAAAGGCGATTCGAATCTACCTCCTGAAATCTGTTTCCTGCAATTCTGCCTTGCTTTCAAATCCTCTTGGTTGCCTTCCCTCAAAATATTTGTGGCCGAGAGTTATCATTTATAACTCTGCAGGTTTGTGAATTGCAGTGCCCCTGAGCTCCATTTTTCAACTCGCTTTCTTGAAGGCTGGCCGCAAAAGCGCAGGATTGCTTCAGGCCCTATTCTGGTTCCGGGCGCAGGCTGAGCCTGTGGTTAATTCTTCTTCCTGATGGGAAAATAGAGTGAGCTGTGCCTGTCCCAACACCTAGAGCTAGTCTCTCATTGGTTCCCCCTCTTCCCGTTCATCCTCAGGACAAATTGCAACCTGTACGGAACAGGAGGTTAAAGGTGCTGATTCTCCAAGGAGGGAGATTGCTAGTAAAGCGGCTGGAATGGCGAACCCGAGCCCAAGGAGATGAGAAATGAGGAGCGTTTTAGAAACCTTTCCCGATCACACGGTGTACCATCTTCTGGGTTTCTCATGCATGTTTTCGATGTAGGAAGATGCCCTTGAACCTGGAGATTTGGGACCCCTGGGATGGGTACCACGCAGTATTCCTTTAAAGGGTCTGCGTTTGCTCCCCCAACCTCACCAAACCTCTCAGCCCCTGAGTGTCCACCCTTATGTCTCAATCAGCTGTGGGTCTAGATATGGTCAATCCAGGTGGCATCACAGCCCCTGAACGAATTTGGTAAGAATTTCTCTCTCTTTCACTGTCTTTGTTTCACGGGTTTTTAAAAGTAATTGATTTTTATAATGGGGTTTAGCTGCTTTTCACTGCTGTGTTTATGCTGCTTTACACCCACTAGACTCACTTACAGAGAGATATCAATACATAGGTTTTAAGATTCTTACTAGTCAGATATATTCTTGGGCGGTGAATAGGGTGTCTTGAGTCCAGTTCACTGAGCAAGGAGTAGGTCTTGTCTATTACATATTGGGTTTATGGAACGGTATCTGAGCTAATTTGAAACCCTTGTTTTATGCATCACCCCATCTCACCTTTCCCGTTAAGCAGCCATAGTGTGTTTTCTAAACGTGTGACTCTGTTCTGTTTTGTAATTCAGTTCAAGTGTAGCGGTTTTTACATTCCCTCTATAAGTGATATCTTCTGATAAGTGTCTTTTCCTGTGTGACTTATTTCACTTAGAATCGTCGTACCTAAATCCACTCATCATGCTGCTACCAGCCTTATGAGGTTGATTTCATGGCTGAGTGATATTCCATTGTACATAAGGACCACAACTTCTTTATCCATTTTTCTCTTTCCTGGGATATTTAAGGTGTAACGAAGTGGAGGTTCTTGTCAACAGAGCAGCCCTAAACTTTGGGATGCCTGTGTCTTGCTGAGTTTTAGTTTTCCCAATTTATACGCCCATGAGTGGAAGTGCCCTATGCTCTGTAAGCTGAGTTTTTTAGATGTTTCAGGACACACCGTACACTTCTCGAGAGTGGCTGTTGGCAATTTACATCCCGCCCATCAGCGTAGAAAGGCTCCCGTTTCTCCATGGCCTGTCCTGCATTTCTGGTTTTGACACTTTATTCAGCATGGCCCTTTTGACCGATGGGAAGCGAGACTTCTTTGTAGCGCTGATTTGCCTTTCCAGGTTGCTTGGTTGGCCAAAAAGGGAGTATGCGTTTGTTCCTGAATATATTCAGGAAAAAACGCATACGCCCTTTTTGGCCAAGGGCATCATTGTCGAGGTTTCGCCGCTTTTCCTGTGCTTTAAAGGCGATTCGAATCTACCTCCTGAAATCTGTTTCCTGCAATTCTGCCTTGCTTTCAGATCCTCTTCGTTGCCTTCCCTCGATATATTTGTGGACGAGAGTTATCATTTATAACTCTGCAGGTTTGTGAATTGCAGTGCCCCTGAGCTCCATTTTTCAACTCGCTTTCTTGAAGGCTGGCCGCAAAAGCGCAGGATTGCTTCAGGCCCTATTCTGGTTCCGGGCGCAGGCTGAGCCTGTGGTTAATTCTTCTTCCTGATGGGAAAATAGAGTGAGCTGTGCCTGTCCCAACACCTAGAGCTAGTCTCTCATTGGTTCCCCCTCTTCCCGTTCATCCTCAGGACAAATTGCAACCTGTACGGAACAGGAGGTTAAAGGTGCTGATTCTCCAAGGAGGCAGATTGCTAGTAAAGCGGCTGGAATGGCGAACCCGAGCACAAGGAGATGAGAAATGAGGTGCATTTTAGAAACGTTTCCCGATCACATGGTGTACCATCTTCTAGGTTTCTCATGCATGTTTTCGATGTAGGAAGATGCCCTTGAACCTGGAGATTTGGGACCCATGGGATGGGTACCACGCAGTATTCCTTTAAAGGGTCTGCGTTTGCTCCCCCAACCTCACCAAACCTCTCAGCCCCTGAATGTCCACCCTTATGTCTCAATCAGCTGTGGGTCTAGGTATGGTCAATCCAGGTGGCATCACAGCCCCTGAACGAATTTGGTAAGAATTTCTCTCTCTTTCACTGTCTTTGTTTCACAGGTTTTTTAAAGTAATGGTTTTTTTTTTAAATATAAGCAAATTTTTTTTAAGATTTCTTTAGTGATTGATTGATTGATTGATTGCTATGTTGGGTCTTCGTTTCTGTGCTAGGGCTTTCTCCAGTTGTGGCAAGTGGGGGCCACTCTTCATCGCGGTGCGCGGGCCTCTCACTATTGTGGCCTCTCTTGTTGCGGAGCACAGGCTCCAGACGCGCAGGCTCTGTAGTTGTGGCTCACGGGCCTAGTTGCTCCACGGCATGTGGGATCTTCCCAGACCAGGGCTCGAACCCGTGTTTCCTGCATTAGCAGGCAGATTCTCAACCACTGCGCAACCAGGAAAGCCCAGTAATTGATTTTTGTAATGGGGTTTAGCTGCTTTTCACTGCTGTGTTTATGCCGCTTTACATCCACATGTCTCACTTACAGGGAGATATCAATACATAGGTTTTAAGATTCTTACTAGTCAGATATATTCTAGGGCGGTGAATAGGGGGTGTTGAGTCCAGTTCACTGAGCAAGGAGTAGGTCTTGTCTATTACATATTGGGTTTATGGAATGGTATCTGAGCTAATTTCAAACCCTTGTTTTATGCATCACCCCACCTCTCCTTTCCCGGTAAGCAGCCATAGTGTGTTTTCTAAACATGTGACTCTGTTCTGTTTTGTAATTCAGTTCAAGTGTAGCGGTTTTTCCATTCCCTCTATAAGTGATATCTTCTGATAAGTGTCTTTTTCTGTGTGACTTATTTCACTTAGAATCGTCGTACCTAAATCCACTCATCATGCTGCTACTAGCCTTATGAGGTTGATTTCATGGCTGAGTGATATTCCTTTGTACATAAGGACCACAACTTCTTTATCCATTTTCCTCTTTCCTGGGATATTTAAGGTGTAACGAAGTGGAGGTTCTTGTCAACAGAGCAGCCCTAAACTTTGGGGTGCCTGTGTCTTGCTGATTTTTAGTTTTCCCAATTTATACGCCCATGAGTGGAAGTGCCCTATGCTCTGTAAGCTGAGTTTTTTAGATGTTTCAGGACACACAGTACACTTCTCCAGAGTGGCTGTTGGCAATTTACATCCCGCCCATCAGTGTAGCAAGGCTCCCGTTTCTCCATGGCCTGTCCTGCATTTCTGGTTTTGACACTTTATTCAGCATGGTCCTTTTGACCGATGGGAAGCGAGACTTCTTTGTAGCGCTGATTTGCCTTTCCAGGTTGCTTGGTTGGCCAAAAAGGGCGTATGCGTTTTTTCCTGAATATATTTTTTCCTGAATATATTCAGGAAAAAACGCATACGCCCTTTTTGGCCAAGGGCATCATTGTCGAGGTTTCGCCGCTTTTCCTGTGCTTTAAAGGCGATTCGAATCTACCTCCTGAAATCTGTTTCCTGCAATTCTGCCTTGCTTTCAAATCCTCTTGGTTGCCTTCCCTCAAAATATTTGTGGCCGAGAGTTATCATTTATAACTCTGCAGGTTTGTGAATTGCAGTGCCCCTGAGCTCCATTTTTCAACTCGCTTTCTTGAAGGCTGGCCGCAAAAGCGCAGGATTGCTTCAGGCCCTATTCTGGTTCCGGGCGCAGGCTGAGCCTGTGGTTAATTCTTCTTCCTGATGGGAAAATAGAGTGAGCTGTGCCTGTCCCAACACCTAGAGCTAGTCTCTCATTGGTTCCCCCTCTTCCCGTTCATCCTCAGGACAAATTGCAACCTGTACGGAACAGGAGGTTAAAGGTGCTGATTCTCCAAGGAGGGAGATTGCTAGTAAAGCGGCTGGAATGGCGAACCCGAGCCCAAGGAGATGAGAAATGAGGAGCGTTTTAGAAACCTTTCCCGATCACACGGTGTACCATCTTCTGGGTTTCTCATGCATGTTTTCGATGTAGGAAGATGCCCTTGAACCTGGAGATTTGGGACCCCTGGGATGGGTACCACGCAGTATTCCTTTAAAGGGTCTGCGTTTGCTCCCCCAACCTCACCAAACCTCTCAGCCCCTGAGTGTCCACCCTTATGTCTCAATCAGCTGTGGGTCTAGATATGGTCAATCCAGGTGGCATCACAGCCCCTGAACGAATTTGGTAAGAATTTCTCTCTCTTTCACTGTCTTTGTTTCACGGGTTTTTAAAAGTAATTGATTTTTATAATGGGGTTTAGCTGCTTTTCACTGCTGTGTTTATGCTGCTTTACACCCACTAGACTCACTTACAGAGAGATATCAATACATAGGTTTTAAGATTCTTACTAGTCAGATATATTCTTGGGCGGTGAATAGGGTGTCTTGAGTCCAGTTCACTGAGCAAGGAGTAGGTCTTGTCTATTACATATTGGGTTTATGGAACGGTATCTGAGCTAATTTGAAACCCTTGTTTTATGCATCACCCCATCTCACCTTTCCCGTTAAGCAGCCATAGTGTGTTTTCTAAACGTGTGACTCTGTTCTGTTTTGTAATTCAGTTCAAGTGTAGCGGTTTTTACATTCCCTCTATAAGTGATATCTTCTGATAAGTGTCTTTTCCTGTGTGACTTATTTCACTTAGAATCGTCGTACCTAAATCCACTCATCATGCTGCTACCAGCCTTATGAGGTTGATTTCATGGCTGAGTGATATTCCATTGTACATAAGGACCACAACTTCTTTATCCATTTTTCTCTTTCCTGGGATATTTAAGGTGTAACGAAGTGGAGGTTCTTGTCAACAGAGCAGCCCTAAACTTTGGGATGCCTGTGTCTTGCTGAGTTTTAGTTTTCCCAATTTATACGCCCATGAGTGGAAGTGCCCTATGCTCTGTAAGCTGAGTTTTTTAGATGTTTCAGGACACACCGTACACTTCTCGAGAGTGGCTGTTGGCAATTTACATCCCGCCCATCAGCGTAGAAAGGCTCCCGTTTCTCCATGGCCTGTCCTGCATTTCTGGTTTTGACACTTTATTCAGCATGGCCCTTTTGACCGATGGGAAGCGAGACTTCTTTGTAGCGCTGATTTGCCTTTCCAGGTTGCTTGGTTGGCCAAAAAGGGAGTATGCGTTTGTTCCTGAATATATTCAGGAAAAAACGCATACGCCCTTTTTGGCCAAGGGCATCATTGTCGAGGTTTCGCCGCTTTTCCTGTGCTTTAAAGGCGATTCGAATCTACCTCCTGAAATCTGTTTCCTGCAATTCTGCCTTGCTTTCAGATCCTCTTCGTTGCCTTCCCTCGATATATTTGTGGACGAGAGTTATCATTTATAACTCTGCAGGTTTGTGAATTGCAGTGCCCCTGAGCTCCATTTTTCAACTCGCTTTCTTGAAGGCTGGCCGCAAAAGCGCAGGATTGCTTCAGGCCCTATTCTGGTTCCGGGCGCAGGCTGAGCCTGTGGTTAATTCTTCTTCCTGATGGGAAAATAGAGTGAGCTGTGCCTGTCCCAACACCTAGAGCTAGTCTCTCATTGGTTCCCCCTCTTCCCGTTCATCCTCAGGACAAATTGCAACCTGTACGGAACAGGAGGTTAAAGGTGCTGATTCTCCAAGGAGGCAGATTGCTAGTAAAGCGGCTGGAATGGCGAACCCGAGCACAAGGAGATGAGAAATGAGGTGCATTTTAGAAACGTTTCCCGATCACATGGTGTACCATCTTCTAGGTTTCTCATGCATGTTTTCGATGTAGGAAGATGCCCTTGAACCTGGAGATTTGGGACCCATGGGATGGGTACCACGCAGTATTCCTTTAAAGGGTCTGCGTTTGCTCCCCCAACCTCACCAAACCTCTCAGCCCCTGAATGTCCACCCTTATGTCTCAATCAGCTGTGGGTCTAGGTATGGTCAATCCAGGTGGCATCACAGCCCCTGAACGAATTTGGTAAGAATTTCTCTCTCTTTCACTGTCTTTGTTTCACAGGTTTTTTAAAGTAATGGTTTTTTTTTTAAATATAAGCAAATTTTTTTTAAGATTTCTTTAGTGATTGATTGATTGATTGATTGCTATGTTGGGTCTTCGTTTCTGTGCTAGGGCTTTCTCCAGTTGTGGCAAGTGGGGGCCACTCTTCATCGCGGTGCGCGGGCCTCTCACTATTGTGGCCTCTCTTGTTGCGGAGCACAGGCTCCAGACGCGCAGGCTCTGTAGTTGTGGCTCACGGGCCTAGTTGCTCCACGGCATGTGGGATCTTCCCAGACCAGGGCTCGAACCCGTGTTTCCTGCATTAGCAGGCAGATTCTCAACCACTGCGCAACCAGGAAAGCCCAGTAATTGATTTTTGTAATGGGGTTTAGCTGCTTTTCACTGCTGTGTTTATGCCGCTTTACATCCACATGTCTCACTTACAGGGAGATATCAATACATAGGTTTTAAGATTCTTACTAGTCAGATATATTCTAGGGCGGTGAATAGGGGGTGTTGAGTCCAGTTCACTGAGCAAGGAGTAGGTCTTGTCTATTACATATTGGGTTTATGGAATGGTATCTGAGCTAATTTCAAACCCTTGTTTTATGCATCACCCCACCTCTCCTTTCCCGGTAAGCAGCCATAGTGTGTTTTCTAAACATGTGACTCTGTTCTGTTTTGTAATTCAGTTCAAGTGTAGCGGTTTTTCCATTCCCTCTATAAGTGATATCTTCTGATAAGTGTCTTTTTCTGTGTGACTTATTTCACTTAGAATCGTCGTACCTAAATCCACTCATCATGCTGCTACTAGCCTTATGAGGTTGATTTCATGGCTGAGTGATATTCCTTTGTACATAAGGACCACAACTTCTTTATCCATTTTCCTCTTTCCTGGGATATTTAAGGTGTAACGAAGTGGAGGTTCTTGTCAACAGAGCAGCCCTAAACTTTGGGGTGCCTGTGTCTTGCTGATTTTTAGTTTTCCCAATTTATACGCCCATGAGTGGAAGTGCCCTATGCTCTGTAAGCTGAGTTTTTTAGATGTTTCAGGACACACAGTACACTTCTCCAGAGTGGCTGTTGGCAATTTACATCCCGCCCATCAGTGTAGCAAGGCTCCCGTTTCTCCATGGCCTGTCCTGCATTTCTGGTTTTGACACTTTATTCAGCATGGTCCTTTTGACCGATGGGAAGCGAGACTTCTTTGTAGCGCTGATTTGCCTTTCCAGGTTGCTTGGTTGGCCAAAAAGGGCGTATGCGTTTTTTCCTGAATATATTTTTTCCTGAATATATTCAGGAAAAAACGCATACGCCCTTTTTGGCCAAGGGCATCATTGTCGAGGTTTCGCCGCTTTTCCTGTGCTTTAAAGGCGATTCGAATCTACCTCCTGAAATCTGTTTCCTGCAATTCTGCCTTGCTTTCAAATCCTCTTGGTTGCCTTCCCTCAAAATATTTGTGGCCGAGAGTTATCATTTATAACTCTGCAGGTTTGTGAATTGCAGTGCCCCTGAGCTCCATTTTTCAACTCGCTTTCTTGAAGGCTGGCCGCAAAAGCGCAGGATTGCTTCAGGCCCTATTCTGGTTCCGGGCGCAGGCTGAGCCTGTGGTTAATTCTTCTTCCTGATGGGAAAATAGAGTGAGCTGTGCCTGTCCCAACACCTAGAGCTAGTCTCTCATTGGTTCCCCCTCTTCCCGTTCATCCTCAGGACAAATTGCAACCTGTACGGAACAGGAGGTTAAAGGTGCTGATTCTCCAAGGAGGGAGATTGCTAGTAAAGCGGCTGGAATGGCGAACCCGAGCCCAAGGAGATGAGAAATGAGGAGCGTTTTAGAAACCTTTCCCGATCACACGGTGTACCATCTTCTGGGTTTCTCATGCATGTTTTCGATGTAGGAAGATGCCCTTGAACCTGGAGATTTGGGACCCCTGGGATGGGTACCACGCAGTATTCCTTTAAAGGGTCTGCGTTTGCTCCCCCAACCTCACCAAACCTCTCAGCCCCTGAGTGTCCACCCTTATGTCTCAATCAGCTGTGGGTCTAGATATGGTCAATCCAGGTGGCATCACAGCCCCTGAACGAATTTGGTAAGAATTTCTCTCTCTTTCACTGTCTTTGTTTCACGGGTTTTTAAAAGTAATTGATTTTTATAATGGGGTTTAGCTGCTTTTCACTGCTGTGTTTATGCTGCTTTACACCCACTAGACTCACTTACAGAGAGATATCAATACATAGGTTTTAAGATTCTTACTAGTCAGATATATTCTTGGGTGGTGAATAGGGTGTCTTGAGTCCAGTTCACTGAGCAAGGAGTAGGTCTTGTCTATTACATATTGGGTTTATGGAACGGTATCAGAGCTAATTTGAAACCCTTGTTTTATGCATCACCCCATCTCACCTTTCCCGTTAAGCAGCCATAGTGTGTTTTCTAAACGTGTGACTCTGTTCTGTTTTGTAATTCAGTTCAAGTGTAGCGGTTTTTACATTCCCTCTATAAGTGATATCTTCTGATAAGTGTCTTTTCCTGTGTGACTTATTTCACTTAGAATCGTCGTACCTAAATCCACTCATCATGCTGCTACCAGCCTTATGAGGTTGATTTCATGGCTGAGTGATATTCCATTGTACATAAGGACCACAACTTCTTTATCCATTTTTCTCTTTCCTGGGATATTTAAGGTGTAACGAAGTGGAGGTTCTTGTCAACAGAGCAGCCCTAAACTTTGGGATGCCTGTGTCTTGCTGAGTTTTAGTTTTCCCAATTTATACGCCCATGAGTGGAAGTGCCCTATGCTCTGTAAGCTGAGTTTTTTAGATGTTTCAGGACACACCGTACACTTCTCGAGAGTGGCTGTTGGCAATTTACATCCCGCCCATCAGCGTAGAAAGGCTCCCGTTTCTCCATGGCCTGTCCTGCATTTCTGGTTTTGACACTTTATTCAGCATGGCCCTTTTGACCGATGGGAAGCGAGACTTCTTTGGAGCGCTGATTTGCCTTTCCAGGTTGCTTGGTTGGCCAAAAAGGGAGTATGCGTTTGTTCCTGAATATATTCAGGAAAAAACGCATACGCCCTTTTTGGCCAAGGGCATCATTGTCGAGGTTTCGCCGCTTTTCCTGTGCTTTAAAGGCGATTCGAATCTACCTCCTGAAATCTGTTTCCTGCAATTCTGCCTTGCTTTCAAATCCTCTTGGTTGCCTTCCCTCAAAATATTTGTGGCCGAGAGTTATCATTTATAACTCTGCAGGTTTGTGAATTGCAGTGCCCCTGAGCTCCATTTTTCAACTCGCTTTCTTGAAGGCTGGCCGCAAAAGCGCAGGATTGCTTCAGGCCCTATTCTGGTTCCGGGCGCAGGCTGAGCCTGTGGTTAATTCTTCTTCCTGATGGGAAAATAGAGTGAGCTGTGCCTGTCCCAACACCTAGAGCTAGTCTCTCATTGGTTCCCCCTCTTCCCGTTCATCCTCAGGACAAATTGCAACCTGTACGGAACAGGAGGTTAAAGGTGCTGATTCTCCAAGGAGGGAGATTGCTAGTAAAGCGGCTGGAATGGCGAACCCGAGCCCAAGGAGATGAGAAATGAGGAGCGTTTTAGAAACCTTTCCCGATCACACGGTGTACCATCTTCTGGGTTTCTCATGCATGTTTTCGATGTAGGAAGATGCCCTTGAACCTGGAGATTTGGGACCCCTGGGATGGGTACCACGCAGTATTCCTTTAAAGGGTCTGCGTTTGCTCCCCCAACCTCACCAAACCTCTCAGCCCCTGAGTGTCCACCCTTATGTCTCAATCAGCTGTCGGTCTAGATATGGTCAATCCAGGTGGCATCACAGCCCCTGAACGAATTTGGTAAGAATTTCTCTCTCTTTCACTGTCTTTGTTTCACGGGTTTTTAAAAGTAATTGATTTTTATAATGGGGTTTAGCTGCTTTTCACTGCTGTGTTTATGCTGCTTTACACCCACTAGACTCACTTACAGAGAGATATCAATACATAGGTTTTAAGATTCTTACTAGTCAGATATATTCTTGGGCGGTGAATAGGGTGTCTTGAGTCCAGTTCACTGAGCAAGGAGTAGGTCTTGTCTATTACATATTGGGTTTATGGAACGGTATCTGAGCTAATTTGAAACCCTTGTTTTATGCATCACCCCATCTCACCTTTCCCGTTAAGCAGCCATAGTGTGTTTTCTAAACGTGTGACTCTGTTCTGTTTTGTAATTCAGTTCAAGTGTAGCGGTTTTTACATTCCCTCTATAAGTGATATCTTCTGATAAGTGTCTTTTCCTGTGTGACTTATTTCACTTAGAATCGTCGTACCTAAATCCATTCATCATGCTGCTACCAGCCTTATGAGGTTGATTTCATGGCTGAGTGATATTCCATTGTACATAAGGACCACAACTTCTTTATCCATTTTTCTCTTTCCTGGGATATTTAAGGTGTAACGAAGTGGAGGTTCTTGTCAACAGAGCAGCCCTAAACTTTGGGATGCCTGTGTCTTGCTGAGTTTTAGTTTTCCCAATTTATACGCCCATGAGTGGAAGTGCCCTATGCTCTGTAAGCTGAGTTTTTTAGATGTTTCAGGACACACCGTACACTTCTCGAGAGTGGCTGTTGGCAATTTACATCCCGCCCATCAGCGTAGAAAGGCTCCCGTTTCTCCATGGCCTGTCCTGCATTTCTGGTTTTGACACTTTATTCAGCATGGCCCTTTTGACCGATGGGAAGCGAGACTTCTTTGTAGCGCTGATTTGCCTTTCCAGGTTGCTTGGTTGGCCAAAAAGGGAGTATGCGTTTGTTCCTGAATATATTCAGGAACAAACGCATACGCCTTTTTTGGCCAAGGGCATCATTGTCGAGGTTTCGCCGCTTTTCCTGTGCTTTAAAGGCGATTCGAATCTACCTCCTGAAATCTGTTTCCTGCAATTCTGCCTTGCATTCAAATCCTCTTGGTTGCCTTCCCTCAAAATATTTGTGGCCGAGAGTTATCATTTTTAACTCTGCAGGTTTGTGAATTGCAGTGCCCCTGAGCTCCATTTTTCAACTCGCTTTCTTGGGAGCTGGCCGCAAAAGCGCAGGATTGCTTCAGGCCCTATTCTGGATCCGGGCGCAGGCTGAGCCTGTGGTTAATTCTTCTTCCTGATGGGAAAATAGAGTGAGCTGTGCCTGTCCCAACACCTAGAGCTAGTCTCTCATTGGTTCCCCCTCTTCCCGTTCATCCTCAGGACAAATTGCAACCTGTACGGAACAGGAGGTTAAAGGTGCTGATTCTCCAAGGAGGCAGATTGCTAGTAAAGCGGCTGGAATGGCGAACCCGAGCCCAAGGAGATGAGAAATGAGGAGCGTTTTAGAAACCTTTCCCGATCACACGGTGTACCATCTTCTGGGTTTCTCATGCATGTTTTCGATGTAGGAAGATGCCCTTGAACCTGGAGATTTGGGACCCATGGGATGGGTACCACGCAGTATTCCTTTAAAGGGTCTGCGTTTGCTCCCCCAACCTCACCAAACCTCTCAGCCCCTGAGTGTCCACCCTTATGTCTCAATCAGCTGTGGGTCTAGATATGGTCAATCCAGGTGGCATCACAGCCCCTGAACGACTTTGGTAAGAATTTCTCTCTCTTTCACTGTCTTTGTTTCACGGGTTTTTTAAAGTAATGGTTTTTTTTTTAAATATAAGAAAATTTTTTTTTAAGATTTCTTTAGTGATTGATTGATTGATTGATTGCTATGTTGGGTCTTCGTTTCTGTGCTAGGGCTTTCTCCAGTTGTGGCAAGTGGGGGCCACTCTTCATCGCAGTGCGCGGGCCTCTCACTATTGTGGCCTCTCTTGTTGCGGAGCACAGGCTCCAGACGCGCAGGCTCAG
The DNA here is from genome assembly GCF_949987535.1 of Balaenoptera acutorostrata. NCBI lineage: Eukaryota > Metazoa > Chordata > Mammalia > Artiodactyla > Balaenopteridae > Balaenoptera > Balaenoptera acutorostrata. Next base: position 69,668 of record NW_026646495.1, read on the forward strand.
TAGTTGTGGCTCACGGGCCTAGTTGCTCCACGGCATGTGGGATCTTCCCAGACCAGGGCTCGAACCCGTGTTTCCTGCATTAGCAGGCAGATTCTCAACCACTGCGCAACCAGGGAAGCCCAGTAATTGATTTTTGTAATGGGGTTTAGCTGCTTTTCACTGCTGTGTTTATGCCGCTTTACATCCACATGTCTCACTTACAGAGAGATATCAATACATAGGTTTTAAGATTCTTACTAGTCAGATATATTCTAGGGCGGTGAATAGGGGGTGTTGAGTCCAGTTCACTGAGCAAGGAGTAGGTCTTGTCTATTACATATTGGGTTTATGGAATGGTATCTGAGCTAATTTCAAACCCTTGTTTTATGCATCACCCCACCTCTCCTTTCCCGGTAAGCAGCCATAGTGTGTTTTCTAAACATGTGACTCTGTTCTGTTTTGTAATTCAGTTCAAGTGTAGCGGTTTTTCCATTCCCTCTATAAGTGATATCTTCTGATAAGTGTCTTTTTCTGTGTGACTTATTTCACTTAGAATCGTCGTACCTAAATCCACTCATCATGCTGCTACTAGCCTTATGACGTTGATTTCATGGCTGAGTGATATTCCTTTGTACATAAGGACCACAACTTCTTTATCCATTTTCCTCTTTCCTGGGATATTTAAGGTGTAACGAAGTGGAGGTTCTTGTCAACAGAGCAGCCCTAAACTTTGGGGTGCCTGTGTCTTGCTGATTTTTAGTTTTCCCAATTTATACGCCCATGAGTGGAAGTGCCCTATGCTCTGTAAGCTGAGTTTTTTAGATGTTTCAGGACACACAGTACACTTCTCCAGAGTGGCTGTTGGCAATTTACATCCCGCCCATCAGTGTAGCAAGGCTCCCGTTTCTCCATGGCCTGTCCTGCATTTCTGGTTTTGACACTTTATTCAGCATGGTCCTTTTGACCGATGGGAAGCGAGACTTCTTTGTAGCGCTGATTTGCCTTTCCAGGTTGCTTGGTTGGCCAAAAAGGGCGTATGCGTTTTTTCCTGAATATATTTTTTCCTGAATATATTCAGGAAAAAACGCATACGCCCTTTTTGGCCAAGGGCATCATTGTCGAGGTTTCGCCGCTTTTCCTGTGCTTTAAAGGCGATTCGAATCTACCTCCTGAAATCTGTTTCCTGCAATTCTGCCTTGCTTTCAAATCCTCTTGGTTGCCTTCCCTCAAAATATTTTTGGCGGAGAGTTATCATTTATAACTCTGCAGGTTTGTGAATTGCAGTGCCCCTGAGCTCCATTTTTCAACTCGCTTTCTTGAAGGCTGGCCGCAAAAGCGCAGGATTGCTTCAGGCCCTATTCTGGTTCCGGGCGCAGGCTGAGCCTGTGGTTAATTCTTCTTCCTGATGGGAAAATAGAGTGAGCTGTGCCTGTCCCAACACCTAGAGCTAGTCTCTCATTGGTTCCCCCTCTTCCCGTTCATCCTCAGGACAAATTGCAACCTGTACGGAACAGGAGGTTAAAGGTGCTGATTCTCCAAGGAGGGAGATTGCTAGTAAAGCAGCTGGAATGGCGAACCCGAGCCCAAGGAGATGAGAAATGAGGAGCGTTTTAGAAACCTTTCCCGATCACACGGTGTACCATCTTCTGGGTTTCTCATGCATGTTTTCGATGTAGGAAGATGCCCTTGAACCTGGAGATTTGGGACCCCTGGGATGGGTACCACGCAGTATTCCTTTAAAGGGTCTGCGTTTGCTCCCCCAACCTCACCAAACCTCTCAGCCCCTGAGTGTCCACCCTTATGTCTCAATCAGCTGTGGGTCTAGATATGGTCAATCCAGGTGGCATCACAGCCCCTGAACGAATTTGGTAAGAATTTCTCTCTCTTTCACTGTCTTTGTTTCACGGGTTTTTAAAAGTAATTGATTTTTATAATGGGGTTTAGCTGCTTTTCACTGCTGTGTTTATGCTGCTTTACACCCACTAGACTCACTTACAGAGAGATATCAATACATAGGTTTTAAGATTCTTACTAGTCAGATATATTCTTGGGTGGTGAATAGGGTGTCTTGAGTCCAGTTCACTGAGCAAGGAGTAGGTCTTGTCTATTACATATTGGGTTTATGGAACGGTATCTGAGCTAATTTGAAACCCTTGTTTTATGCATCACCCCATCTCACCTTTCCCGTTAAGCAGCCATAGTGTGTTTTCTAAACGTGTGACTCTGTTCTGTTTTGTAATTCAGTTCAAGTGTAGCGGTTTTTACATTCCCTCTATAAGTGATATCTTCTGATAAGTGTCTTTTCCTGTGTGACTTATTTCACTTAGAATCGTCGTACCTAAATCCACTCATCATGCTGCTACCAGCCTTATGAGGTTGATTTCATGGCTGAGTGATATTCCATTGTACATAAGGACCACAACTTCTTTATCCATTTTTCTCTTTCCTGGGATATTTAAGGTGTAACGAAGTGGAGGTTCTTGTCAACAGAGCAGCCCTAAACTTTGGGATGCCTGTGTCTTGCTGAGTTTTAGTTTTCCCAATTTATACGCCCATGAGTGGAAGTGCCCTATGCTCTGTAAGCTGAGTTTTTTAGATGTTTCAGGACACACCGTACACTTCTCGAGAGTGGCTGTTGGCAATTTACATCCCGCCCATCAGCGTAGAAAGGCTCCCGTTTCTCCATGGCCTGTCCTGCATTTCTGGTTTTGACACTTTATTCAGCATGGCCCTTTTGACCGATGGGAAGCGAGACTTCTTTGTAGCGCTGATTTGCCTTTCCAGGTTGCTTGGTTGGCCAAAAAGGGCGTATGCGTTTGTTCCTGAATATATTCAGGAAAAAACGCATACGCCCTTTTTGGCCAAGGGCATCATTGTCGAGGTTTCGCCGCTTTTCCTGTGCTTTAAAGGCGATTCGAATCTACCTCCTGAAATCTGTTTCCTGCAATTCTGCCTTGCTTTCAAATCCTCTTGGTTGCCTTCCCTCAAAATATTTGTGGCCGAGAGTTATCATTTTTAACTCTGCAGGTTTGTGAATTGCAGTGCCCCTGAGCTCCATTTTTCAACTCGCTTTCTTGGGAGCTGGCCGCAAAAGCGCAGGATTGCTTCAGGCCCTATTCTGGATCCCGGCGCAGGCTGAGCCTGTGGTTAATTCTTCTTCCTGATGGGAAAATAGAGTGAGCTGTGCCTGTCCCAACACCTAGAGCTAGTCTCTCATTGGTTCCCCCTCTTCCCGTTCATCCTCAGGACAAATTGCAACCTGTACGGAACAGGAGGTTAAAGGTGCTGATTCTCCAAGGAGGCAGATTGGTAGTAAAGCGGCTGGAATGGCGAACCCGAGCCCAAGGAGATGAGAAATGAGGAGCGTTTTAGAAACCTTTCCCGATCACACGGTGTACCATCTTCTGGGTTTCTCATGCATGTTTTCGATGTAGGAAGATGCCCTTGAACCTGGAGATTTGGGACCCATGGGATGGGTACCACGCAGTATTCCTTTAAAGGGTCTGCGTTTGCTCCCCCAACCTCACCAAACCTCTCAGCCCCTGAGTGTCCACCCTTATGTCTCAATCAGCTGTGGGTCTAGATATGGTCAATCCAGGTGGCATCACAGCCCCTGAACGACTTTGGTAAGAATTTCTCTCTCTTTCACTGTCTTTGTTTCACGGGTTTTTTAAAGTAATGGTTTTTTTTTAAATATAAGAAAATTTTTTTTTAAGATTTCTTTAGTGATTGATTGATTGATTGATTGCTATGTTGGGTCTTCGTTTCTGTGCTAGGGCTTTCTCCAGTTGTGGCAAGTGGGGGCCACTCTTCATCGCAGTGCGCGGGCCTCTCACTATTGTGGCCTCTCTTGTTGCGGAGCACAGGCTCCAGACGCGCAGGCTCAGTAGTTGTGGCTCACGGGCCTAGTTGCTCCCCGGCATGTGGGATCTTCCCAGACCAGGGCTCGAACCCGTGTTTCCTGCATTAGCAGGCAGATTCTCAACCACTGCGCAACCAGGGAAGCCCAGTAATTGATTTTTGTAATGGGGTTTAGCTGCTTTTCACTGCTGTGTTTATGCCGCTTTACATCCACATGTCTCACTTACAGAGAGATATCAATACATAGGTTTTAAGATTCTTACTAGTCAGATATATTCTAGGGCGGTGAATAGGGGGTTTTGAGTCCAGTTCACTGAGCAAGGAGTAGGTCTTGTCTATTACATATTGGGTTTATGGAATGGTATCTGAGCTAATTTCAAACCCTTGTTTTATGCATCACCCCACCTCTCCTTTCCCGGTAAGCAGCCATAGTGTGTTTTCTAAACATGTGACTCTGTTCTGTTTTGTAATTCAGTTCAAGTGTAGCGGTTTTTCCATTCCCTCTATAAGTGATATCTTCTGATAAGTGTCTTTTTCTGTGTGACTTATTTCACTTAGAATCGTCGTACCTAAATCCACTCATCATGCTGCTACTAGCCTTATGACGTTGATTTCATGGCTGAGTGATATTCCTTTGTACATAAGGACCACAACTTCTTTATCCATTTTCCTCTTTCCTGGGATATTTAAGGTGTAACGAAGTGGAGGTTCTTGTCAACAGAGCAGCCCTAAACTTTGGGGTGCCTGTGTCTTGCTGATTTTTAGTTTTCCCAATTTATACGCCCATGAGTGGAAGTGCCCTATGCTCTGTAAGCTGAGTTTTTTAGATGTTTCAGGAGACACCGTACACTTCTCGAGAGTGGCTGTTGGCAATTTACATCCCGCCCATCAGCGTAGCAAGGCTCCCGTTTCTCCATGGCCTGTCCTGCATTTCTGGTTTTGACACTTTATTCAGCATGGCCCTTTTGACCGATGGGAAGCGAGACTTCTTTGTAGCGCTGATTTGCCTTTCCAGGTTGCTTGGTTGGCCAAAAAGGGCGTATGCGTTTTTTCCTGAATATATTCAGGAAAAAACGCATACGCCCTTTTTGGCCAAGGGCATCATTGTCGAGGTTTCGCCGCTTTTCCTGTGCTTTAAAGGCGATTCGAATCTACCTCCTGAAATCTGTTTCCTGCAATTCTGCCTTGCTTTCAGATCCTCTTCGTTGCCTTCCCTCGATATATTTGTGGACGAGAGTTATCATTTATAACTCTGCAGGTTTGTGAATTGCAGTGCCCCTGAGCTCCATTTTTCAACTCGCTTTCTTGAAGGTTGGCCGCAAAAGCGCAGGATTGCTTCAGGCCCTATTCTGGTTCCGGGCGCAGGCTGAGCCTGTGGTTAATTCTTCTTCCTGATGGGAAAATAGAGTGAGCTGTGCCTGTCCCAACACCTAGAGCTAGTCTCTCATTGGTTCCCCCTCTTCCCGTTCATCCTCAGGACAAATTGCAACCTGTACGGAACAGGAGGTTAAAGGTGCTGATTCTCCAAGGAGGGAGATTGCTAGTAAAGCGGCTGGAATGGCGAACCCGAGCCCAAGGAGATGAGAAATGAGGAGCGTTTTAGAAACCTTTCCCGATCACACGGTGTACCATCTTCTGGGTTTCTCATGCATGTTTTCGATGTAGGAAGATGCCCTTGAACCTGGAGATTTGGGACCCCTGGGATGGGTACCACGCAGTATTCCTTTAAAGGGTCTGCGTTTGCTCCCCCAACCTCACCAAACCTCTCAGCCCCTGAGTGTCCACCCTTATGTCTCAATCAGCTGTGGGTCTAGATATGGTCAATCCAGGTGGCATCACAGCCCCTGAACGAATTTGGTAAGAATTTCTCTCTCTTTCACTGTCTTTGTTTCACGGGTTTTTAAAAGTAATTGATTTTTATAATGGGGTTTAGCTGCTTTTCACTGCTGTGTTTATGCTGCTTTACACCCACTAGACTCACTTACAGAGAGATATCAATACATAGGTTTTAAGATTCTTACTAGTCAGATATATTCTTGGGCGGTGAATAGGGTGTCTTGAGTCCAGTTCACTGAGCAAGGAGTAGGTCTTGTCTATTACATATTGGGTTTATGGAACGGTATCTGAGCTAATTTGAAACCCTTGTTTTATGCATCACCCCATCTCACCTTTCCCGTTAAGCAGCCATAGTGTGTTTTCTAAACGTGTGACTCTGTTCTGTTTTGTAATTCAGTTCAAGTGTAGCGGTTTTTACATTCCCTCTATAAGTGATATCTTCTGATAAGTGTCTTTTCCTGTGTGACTTATTTCACTTAGAATCGTCGTACCTAAATCCACTCATCATGCTGCTACCAGCCTTATGAGGTTGATTTCATGGCTGAGTGATATTCCATTGTACATAAGGACCACAACTTCTTTATCCATTTTTCTCTTTCCTGGGATATTTAAGGTGTAACGAAGTGGAGGTTCTTGTCAACAGAGCAGCCCTAAACTTTGGGATGCCTGTGTCTTGCTGAGTTTTAGTTTTCCCAATTTATACGCCCATGAGTGGAAGTGCCCTATGCTCTGTAAGCTGAGTTTTTTAGATGTTTCAGGACACACCGTACACTTCTCGAGAGTGGCTGTTGGCAATTTACATCCCGCCCATCAGCGTAGAAAGGCTCCCGTTTCTCCATGGCCTGTCCTGCATTTCTGGTTTTGACACTTTATTCAGCATGGCCCTTTTGACCGATGGGAAGCGAGACTTCTTTGTAGCGCTGATTTGCCTTTCCAGGTTGCTTGGTTGGCCAAAAAGGGAGTATGCGTTTGTTCCTGAATATATTCAGGAAAAAACGCATACGCCCTTTTTGGCCAAGGGCATCATTGTCGAGGTTTCGCCGCTTTTCCTGTGCTTTAAAGGCGATTCGAATCTACCTCCTGAAATCTGTTTCCTGCAATTCTGCCTTGCTTTCAGATCCTCTTCGTTGCCTTCCCTCGATATATTTGTGGACGAGAGTTATCATTTATAACTCTGCAGGTTTGTGAATTGCAGTGCCCCTGAGCTCCATTTTTCAAATCGCTTTCTTGAAGGCTGGCCGCAAAAGCGCAGGATTGCTTCAGGCCCTATTCTGGTTCCGGGCGCAGGCTGAGCCTGTGGTTAATTCTTCTTCCTGATGGGAAAATAGAGTGAGCTGTGCCTGTCCCAACACCTAGAGCTAGTCTCTCATTGGTTCCCCCTCTTCCCGTTCATCCTCAGGACAAATTGCAACCTGTACGGAACAGGAGGTTAAAGGTGCTGATTCTCCAAGGAGGCAGATTGCTAGTAAAGCGGCTGGAATGGCGAACCCGAGCACAAGGAGATGAGAAATGAGGTGCATTTTAGAAACGTTTCCCGATCACATGGTGTACCATCTTCTAGGTTTCTCATGCATGTTTTCGATGTAGGAAGATGCCCTTGAACCTGGAGATTTGGGACCCATGGGATGGGTACCACGCAGTATTCCTTTAAAGGGTCTGCATTTGCTCCCCCAACCTCACCAAACCTCTCAGCCCCTGAATGTCCACCCTTATGTCTCAATCAGCTGTGGGTCTAGATATGGTCAATCCAGGTGGCATCACAGCCCCTGAACGAATTTGGTAAGAATTTCTCTCTCTTTCACTGTCTTTGTTTCACGGGTTTTTAAAAGTAATGGTTTTTTTTTAAATATAAGCAATTTTTTTTTTAAGATTTCTTTAGTGATTGATTGATTGATTGATTGCTATGTTGGGTCTTCGTTTCTGTGCTAGGGCTTTCTCCAGTTGTGGCAAGTGGGGGCCACTCTTCATCGCGGTGCGCGGGCCTCTCACTATTGTGGCCTCTCTTGTTGCGGAGCACAGGCTCCAGACGCGCAGGCTCTGTAGTTGTGGCTCACGGGCCTAGTTGCTCCACGGCATGTGGGATCTTCCCAGACCAGGGCTCAAACCCGTGTTTCCTGCATTAGCAGGCAGATTCTCAACCACTGCGCAAGCAGGAAAGCCCAGTAATTGATTTTTGTACTGGGGTTTAGCTGCTTTTCACTGCTGTGTTTATGCCGCTTTACATCCACAAGTCTCACTTACAGAGAGATATCAATACATAGGTTTTAAGATTCTTACTAGTCAGATATATTCTAGGGCGGTGAATAGGGGGTGTTGAGTCCAGTTCACTGAGCAAGGAGTAGGTCTTGTCTATTACATATTGGGTTTATGGAATGGTATCTGAGCTACTTTCAAACCCTTGTTTTATGCATCACCCCACCTCTCCTTTCCCGTTAAGCAGCCATAGTGTGTTTTCTAAACGTTTGACTGTGTTCTGTTTTGTAATTCAGTTCAAGTGTAGCGGTTTTTACATTGCCTCTATAAGTGATATCTTAGGATCAGTGTCTTTTTCTGTGTGACTTATTTCACTTAGAATCGTCGTACCTAAATCCACTCATCATGCTGCTAGTAGCCTTATGAGGTTGATTTCATGGCTGAGTGATATTCCTTTGTACATAGGGACCACAACTTCTTTATCCATTTTCCTCTTTCCTGGGATATTTAAGGTGTAACGAAGTGGAGGTTCTTGTCAACAGAGCAGCCCTAAACTTTGGGGTGCCTGTGTCTTGCTGATTTTTAGTTTTCCCAATTTATACGCCCATGAGTGGAAGTGCCCTATGCTCTGTAAGCTGAGTTTTTTAGATGTTTCAGGACACACAGTACAGTTCTCCAGAGTGGCTGTTGGCAATTTACATCCCGCCCATCAGTGTAGCAAGGCTCCCGTTTCTCCATGGCCTGTCCTGCATTTCTGGTTTTGACACTTTATTCAGCATGGTCCTTTTGACCGATGGGAAGCGAGACTTCTTTGTAGCGCTGATTTGCCTTTCCAGGTTGCTTGGTTGGCCAAAAAGGGCGTATGCGTTTTTTCCTGAATATATTTTTTCCTGAATATATTCAGGAAAAAACGCATACGCCCTTTTTGGCCAAGGGCATCATTGTCGAGGTTTCGCCGCTTTTCCTGTGCTTTAAAGGCGATTCGAATCTACCTCCTGAAATCTGTTTCCTGCAATTCTGCCTTGCTTTCAAATCCTCTTGGTTGCCTTCCCTCAAAATATTTGTGGCCGAGAGTTATCATTTATAACTCTGCAGGTTTGTGAATTGCAGTGCCCCTGAGCTCCATTTTTCAACTCGCTTTCTTGAAGGCTGGCCGCAAAAGCGCAGGATTGCTTCAGGCCCTATTCTGGTTCCGGGCGCAGGCTGAGCCTGTGGTTAATTCTTCTTCCTGATGGGAAAATAGAGTGAGCTGTGCCTGTCCCAACACCTAGAGCTAGTCTCTCATTGGTTCCCCCTCTTCCCGTTCATCCTCAGGACAAATTGCAACCTGTACGGAACAGGAGGTTAAAGGTGCTGATTCTCCAAGGAGGGAGATTGCTAGTAAAGCGGCTGGAATGGCGAACCCGAGCCCAAGGAGATGAGAAATGAGGAGCGTTTTAGAAACCTTTCCCGATCACACGGTGTACCATCTTCTGGGTTTCTCATGCATGTTTTCGATGTAGGAAGATGCCCTTGAACCTGGAGATTTGGGACCCCTGGGATGGGTACCACGCAGTATTCCTTTAAAGGGTCTGCGTTTGCTCCCCCAACCTCACCAAACCTCTCAGCCCCTGAGTGTCCACCCTTATGTCTCAATCAGCTGTGGGTCTAGATATGGTCAATCCAGGTGGCATCACAGCCCCTGAACGAATTTGGTAAGAATTTCTCTCTCTTTCACTGTCTTTGTTTCACGGGTTTTTAAAAGTAATTGATTTTTATAATGGGGTTTAGCTGCTTTTCACTGCTGTGTTTATGCTGCTTTACACCCACTAGACTCACTTACAGAGAGATATCAATACATAGGTTTTAAGATTCTTACTAGTCAGATATATTCTTGGGCGGTGAATAGGGTGTCTTGAGTCCAGTTCACTGAGCAAGGAGTAGGTCTTGTCTATTACATATTGGGTTTATGGAACGGTATCTGAGCTAATTTGAAACCCTTGTTTTATGCATCACCCCATCTCACCTTTCCCGTTAAGCAGCCATAGTGTGTTTTCTAAACGTGTGACTCTGTTCTGTTTTGTAATTCAGTTCAAGTGTAGCGGTTTTTACATTCCCTCTATAAGTGATATCTTCTGATAAGTGTCTTTTCCTGTGTGACTTATTTCACTTAGAATCGTCGTACCTAAATCCACTCATCATGCTGCTACCAGCCTTATGAGGTTGATTTCATGGCTGAGTGATATTCCATTGTACATAAGGACCACAACTTCTTTATCCATTTTTCTCTTTCCTGGGATATTTAAGGTGTAACGAAGTGGAGGTTCTTGTCAACAGAGCAGCCCTAAACTTTGGGATGCCTGTGTCTTGCTGAGTTTTAGTTTTCCCAATTTATACGCCCATGAGTGGAAGTGCCCTATGCTCTGTAAGCTGAGTTTTTTAGATGTTTCAGGACACACCGTACACTTCTCGAGAGTGGCTGTTGGCAATTTACATCCCGCCCATCAGCGTAGAAAGGCTCCCGTTTCTCCATGGCCTGTCCTGCATTTCTGGTTTTGACACTTTATTCAGCATGGCCCTTTTGACCGATGGGAAGCGAGACTTCTTTGTAGCGCTGATTTGCCTTTCCAGGTTGCTTGGTTGGCCAAAAAGGGAGTATGCGTTTGTTCCTGAATATATTCAGGAACAAACGCATACGCCTTTTTTGGCCAAGGGCATCATTGTCGAGGTTTCGCCGCTTTTCCTGTGCTTTAAAGGCGATTCGAATCTACCTCCTGAAATCTGTTTCCTGCAATTCTGCCTTGCATTCAAATCCTCTTGGTTGCCTTCCCTCAAAATATTTGTGGCCGAGAGTTATCATTTTTAACTCTGCAGGTTTGTGAATTGCAGTGCCCCTGAGCTCCATTTTTCAACTCGCTTTCTTGGGAGCTGGCCGCAAAAGCGCAGGATTGCTTCAGGCCCTATTCTGGATCCGGGCGCAGGCTGAGCCTGTGGTTAATTCTTCTTCCTGATGGGAAAATAGAGTGAGCTGTGCCTGTCCCAACACCTAGAGCTAGTCTCTCATTGGTTCCCCCTCTTCCCGTTCATCCTCAGGACAAATTGCAACCTGTACGGAACAGGAGGTTAAAGGTGCTGATTCTCCAAGGAGGCAGATTGCTAGTAAAGCGGCTGGAATGGCGAACCCGAGCCCAAGGAGATGAGAAATGAGGAGCGTTTTAGAAACCTTTCCCGATCACACGGTGTACCATCTTCTGGGTTTCTCATGCATGTTTTCGATGTAGGAAGATGCCCTTGAACCTGGAGATTTGGGACCCATGGGATGGGTACCACGCAGTATTCCTTTAAAGGGTCTGCGTTTGCTCCCCCAACCTCACCAAACCTCTCAGCCCCTGAGTGTCCACCCTTATGTCTCAATCAGCTGTGGGTCTAGATATGGTCAATCCAGGTGGCATCACAGCCCCTGAACGACTTTGGTAAGAATTTCTCTCTCTTTCACTGTCTTTGTTTCACGGGTTTTTTAAAGTAATGGTTTTTTTTTTAAATATAAGAAAATTTTTTTTTAAGATTTCTTTAGTGATTGATTGATTGATTGATTGCTATGTTGGGTCTTCGTTTCTGTGCTAGGGCTTTCTCCAGTTGTGGCAAGTGGGGGCCACTCTTCATCGCAGTGCGCGGGCCTCTCACTATTGTGGCCTCTCTTGTTGCGGAGCACAGGCTCCAGACGCGCAGGCTCAGTAGTTGTGGCTCACGGGCCTAGTTGCTCCACGGCATGTGGGATCTTCCCAGACCAGTGCTCGAACCCGTGTTTCCTGCATTAGCAGGCAGATTCTCAACCACTGCGCAACCAGGGAAGCCCAGTAATTGATTTTTGTAATGGGGTTTAGCTGCTTTTCACTGCTGTGTTTATGCCGCTTTACATCCACATGTCTCACTTACAGGGAGATATCAATACATAGGTTTTAAGATTCTTACTAGTCAGATATATTCTAGGGCGGTGAATAGGGGGTGTTGAGTCCAGTTCACTGAGCAAGGAGTAGGTCTTGTCTATTACATATTGGGTTTATGGAATGGTATCTGAGCTAATTTCAAACCCTTGTTTTATGCATCACCCCACCTCTCCTTTCCCGGTAAGCAGCCATAGTGTGTTTTCTAAACATGTGACTCTGTTCTGTTTTGTAATTCAGTTCAAGTGTAGCGGTTTTTCCATTCCCTCTATAAGTGATATCTTCTGATAAGTGTCTTTTTCTGTGTGACTTATTTCACTTAGAATCGTCGTACCTAAATCCACTCATCATGCTGCTACTAGCCTTATGACGTTGATTTCATGGCTGAGTGATATTCCTTTGTACATAAGGACCACAACTTCTTTATCCATTTTCCTCTTTCCTGGGATATTTAAGGTGTAACGAAGTGGAGGTTCTTGTCAACAGAGCAGCCCTAAACTTTGGGGTGCCTGTGTCTTGCTGATTTTTAGTTTTCCCAATTTATACGCCCATGAGTGGAAGTGCCCTATGCTCTGTAAGCTGAGTTTTTTAGATGTTTCAGGACACACAGTACACTTCTCCAGAGTGGCTGTTGGCAATTTACATCCCGCCCATCAGTGTAGCAAGGCTCCCGTTTCTCCATGGCCTGTCCTGCATTTCTGGTTTTGACACTTTATTCAGCATGGTCCTTTTGACCGATGGGAAGCGAGACTTCTTTGTAGCGCTGATTTGCCTTTCCAGGTTGCTTGGTTGGCCAAAAAGGGCGTATGCGTTTTTTCCTGAATATATTTTTTCCTGAATATATTCAGGAAAAAACGCATACGCCCTTTTTGGCCAAGGGCATCATTGTCGAGGTTTCGCCGCTTTTCCTGTGCTTTAAAGGCGATTCGAATCTACCTCCTGAAATCTGTTTCCTGCAATTCTGCCTTGCTTTCAAATCCTCTTGGTTGCCTTCCCTCAAAATATTTGTGGCCGAGAGTTATCATTTATAACTCTGCAGGTTTGTGAATTGCAGTGCCCCTGAGCTCCATTTTTCAACTCGCTTTCTTGAAGGCTGGCCGCAAAAGCGCAGGATTGCTTCAGGCCCTATTCTGGTTCCGGGCGCAGGCTGAGCCTGTGGTTAATTCTTCTTCCTGATGGGAAAATAGAGTGAGCTGTGCCTGTCCCAACACCTAGAGCTAGTCTCTCATTGGTTCCCCCTCTTCCCGTTCATCCTCAGGACAAATTGCAACCTGTACGGAACAGGAGGTTAAAGGTGCTGATTCTCCAAGGAGGGAGATTGCTAGTAAAGCGGCTGGAATGGCGAACCCGAGCCCAAGGAGATGAGAAATGAGGAGCGTTTTAGAAACCTTTCCCGATCACACGGTGTACCATCTTCTGGGTTTCTCATGCATGTTTTCGATGTAGGAAGATGCCCTTGAACCTGGAGATTTGGGACCCCTGGGATGGGTACCACGCAGTATTCCTTTAAAGGGTCTGCGTTTGCTCCCCCAACCTCACCAAACCTCTCAGCCCCTGAGTGTCCACCCTTATGTCTCAATCAGCTGTGGGTCTAGATATGGTCAATCCAGGTGGCATCACAGCCCCTGAACGAATTTGGTAAGAATTTCTCTCTCTTTCACTGTCTTTGTTTCACGGGTTTTTAAAAGTAATTGATTTTTATAATGGGGTTTAGCTGCTTTTCACTGCTGTGTTTATGCTGCTTTACACCCACTAGACTCACTTACAGAGAGATATCAATACATAGGTTTTAAGATTCTTACTAGTCAGATATATTCTTGGGTGGTGAATAGGGTGTCTTGAGTCCAGTTCACTGAGCAAGGAGTAGGTCTTGTCTATTACATATTGGGTTTATGGAACGGTATCTGAGCTAATTTGAAACCCTTGTTTTATGCATCACCCCATCTCACCTTTCCCGTTAAGCAGCCATAGTGTGTTTTCTAAACGTGTGACTCTGTTCTGTTTTGTAATTCAGTTCAAGTGTAGCGGTTTTTACATTCCCTCTATAAGTGATATCTTCTGATAAGTGTCTTTTCCTGTGTGACTTATTTCACTTAGAATCGTCGTACCTAAATCCACTCATCATGCTGCTACCAGCCTTATGAGGTTGATTTCATGGCTGAGTGATATTCCATTGTACATAAGGACCACAACTTCTTTATCCATTTTTCTCTTTCCTGGGATATTTAAGGTGTAACGAAGTGGAGGTTCTTGTCAACAGAGCAGCCCTAAACTTTGGGATGCCTGTGTCTTGCTGAGTTTTAGTTTTCCCAATTTATACGCCCATGAGTGGAAGTGCCCTATGCTCTGTAAGCTGAGTTTTTTAGATGTTTCAGGACACACCGTACACTTCTCGAGAGTGGCTGTTGGCAATTTACATCCCGCCCATCAGCGTAGAAAGGCTCCCGTTTCTCCATGGCCTGTCCTGCATTTCTGGTTTTGACACTTTATTCAGCATGGCCCTTTTGACCGATGGGAAGCGAGACTTCTTTGGAGCGCTGATTTGCCTTTCCAGGTTGCTTGGTTGGCCAAAAAGGGAGTATGCGTTTGTTCCTGAATATATTCAGGAAAAAACGCATACGCCCTTTTTGGCCAAGGGCATCATTGTCGAGGTTTCGCCGCTTTTCCTGTGCTTTAAAGGCGATTCGAATCTACCTCCTGAAATCTGTTTCCTGCAATTCTGCCTTGCTTTCAAATCCTCTTGGTTGCCTTCCCTCAAAATATTTGTGGCCGAGAGTTATCATTTATAACTCTGCAGGTTTGTGAATTGCAGTGCCCCTGAGCTCCATTTTTCAACTCGCTTTCTTGAAGGCTGGCCGCAAAAGCGCAGGATTGCTTCAGGCCCTATTCTGGTTCCGGGCGCAGGCTGAGCCTGTGGTTAATTCTTCTTCCTGATGGGAAAATAGAGTGAGCTGTGCCTGTCCCAACACCTAGAGCTAGTCTCTCATTGGTTCCCCCTCTTCCCGTTCATCCTCAGGACAAATTGCAACCTGTACGGAACAGGAGGTTAAAGGTGCTGATTCTCCAAGGAGGGAGATTGCTAGTAAAGCGGCTGGAATGGCGAACCCGAGCCCAAGGAGATGAGAAATGAGGAGCGTTTTAGAAACCTTTCCCGATCACACGGTGTACCATCTTCTGGGTTTCTCATGCATGTTTTCGATGTAGGAAGATGCCCTTGAACCTGGAGATTTGGGACCCCTGGGATGGGTACCACGCAGTATTCCTTTAAAGGGTCTGCGTTTGCTCCCCCAACCTCACCAAACCTCTCAGCCCCTGAGTGTCCACCCTTATGTCTCAATCAGCTGTGGGTCTAGATATGGTCAATCCAGGTGGCATCACAGCCCCTGAACGAATTTGGTAAGAATTTCTCTCTCTTTCACTGTCTTTGTTTCACGGGTTTTTAAAAGTAATTGATTTTTATAATGGGGTTTAGCTGCTTTTCACTGCTGTGTTTATGCTGCTTTACACCCACTAGACTCACTTACAGAGAGATATCAATACATAGGTTTTAAGATTCTTACTAGTCAGATATATTCTTGGGCGGTGAATAGGGTGTCTTGAGTCCAGTTCACTGAGCAAGGAGTAGGTCTTGTCTATTACATATTGGGTTTATGGAACGGTATCTGAGCTAATTTGAAACCCTTGTTTTATGCATCACCCCATCTCACCTTTCCCGTTAAGCAGCCATAGTGTGTTTTCTAAACGTGTGACTCTGTTCTGTTTTGTAATTCAGTTCAAGTGTAGCGGTTTTTACATTCCCTCTATAAGTGATATCTTCTGATAAGTGTCTTTTCCTGTGTGACTTATTTCACTTAGAATCGTCGTACCTAAATCCATTCATCATGCTGCTACCAGCCTTATGAGGTTGATTTCATGGCTGAGTGATATTCCATTGTACATAAGGACCACAACTTCTTTATCCATTTTTCTCTTTCCTGGGATATTTAAGGTGTAACGAAGTGGAGGTTCTTGTCAACAGAGCAGCCCTAAACTTTGGGATGCCTGTGTCTTGCTGAGTTTTAGTTTTCCCAATTTATACGCCCATGAGTGGAAGTGCCCTATGCTCTGTAAGCTGAGTTTTTTAGATGTTTCAGGACACACCGTACACTTCTCGAGAGTGGCTGTTGGCAATTTACATCCCGCCCATCAGCGTAGAAAGGCTCCCGTTTCTCCATGGCCTGTCCTGCATTTCTGGTTTTGACACTTTATTCAGCATGGCCCTTTTGACCGATGGGAAGCGAGACTTCTTTGTAGCGCTGATTTGCCTTTCCAGGTTGCTTGGTTGGCCAAAAAGGGAGTATGCGTTTGTTCCTGAATATATTCAGGAACAAACGCATACGCCTTTTTTGGCCAAGGGCATCATTGTCGAGGTTTCGCCGCTTTTCCTGTGCTTTAAAGGCGATTCGAATCTACCTCCTGAAATCTGTTTCCTGCAATTCTGCCTTGCATTCAAATCCTCTTGGTTGCCTTCCCTCAAAATATTTGTGGCCGAGAGTTATCATTTTTAACTCTGCAGGTTTGTGAATTGCAGTGCCCCTGAGCTCCATTTTTCAACTCGCTTTCTTGGGAGCTGGCCGCAAAAGCGCAGGATTGCTTCAGGCCCTATTCTGGATCCGGGCGCAGGCTGAGCCTGTGGTTAATTCTTCTTCCTGATGGGAAAATAGAGTGAGCTGTGCCTGTCCCAACACCTAGAGCTAGTCTCTCATTGGTTCCCCCTCTTCCCGTTCATCCTCAGGACAAATTGCAACCTGTACGGAACAGGAGGTTAAAGGTGCTGATTCTCCAAGGAGGCAGATTGCTAGTAAAGCGGCTGGAATGGCGAACCCGAGCCCAAGGAGATGAGAAATGAGGAGCGTTTTAGAAACCTTTCCCGATCACACGGTGTACCATCTTCTGGGTTTCTCATGCATGTTTTCGATGTAGGAAGATGCCCTTGAACCTGGAGATTTGGGACCCATGGGATGGGTACCACGCAGTATTCCTTTAAAGGGTCTGCGTTTGCTCCCCCAACCTCACCAAACCTCTCAGCCCCTGAGTGTCCACCCTTATGTCTCAATCAGCTGTGGGTCTAGATATGGTCAATCCAGGTGGCATCACAGCCCCTGAACGACTTTGGTAAGAATTTCTCTCTCTTTCACTGTCTTTGTTTCACGGGTTTTTTAAAGTAATGGTTTTTTTTTTAAATATAAGAAAATTTTTTTTTAAGATTTCTTTAGTGATTGATTGATTGATTGATTGCTATGTTGGGTCTTCGTTTCTGTGCTAGGGCTTTCTCCAGTTGTGGCAAGTGGGGGCCACTCTTCATCGCAGTGCGCGGGCCTCTCACTATTGTGGCCTCTCTTGTTGCGGAGCACAGGCTCCAGACGCGCAGGCTCAGTAGTTGTGGCTCACGGGCCTAGTTGCTCCACGGCATGTGGGATCTTCCCAGACCAGGGCTCGAACCCGTGTTTCCTGCATTAGCAGGCAGATTCTCAACCACTGCGCAACCAGGGAAGCCCAGTAATTGATTTTTGTAATGGGGTTTAGCTGCTTTTCACTGCTGTGTTTATGCCGCTTTACATCCACATGTCTCACTTACAGAGAGATATCAATACATAGGTTTTAAGATTCTTACTAGTCAGATATATTCTAGGGCGGTGAATAGGGGGTGTTGAGTCCAGTTCACTGAGCAAGGAGTAGGTCTTGTCTATTACATATTGGGTTTATGGAATGGTATCTGAGCTAATTTCAAACCCTTGTTTTATGCATCACCCCACCTCTCCTTTCCCGGTAAGCAGCCATAGTGTGTTTTCTAAACATGTGACTCTGTTCTGTTTTGTAATTCAGTTCAAGTGTAGCGGTTTTTCCATTCCCTCTATAAGTGATATCTTCTGATAAGTGTCTTTTTCTGTGTGACTTATTTCACTTAGAATCGTCGTACCTAAATCCACTCATCATGCTGCTACTAGCCTTATGACGTTGATTTCATGGCTGAGTGATATTCCTTTGTACATAAGGACCACAACTTCTTTATCCATTTTCCTCTTTCCTGGGATATTTAAGGTGTAACGAAGTGGAGGTTCTTGTCAACAGAGCAGCCCTAAACTTTGGGGTGCCTGTGTCTTGCTGATTTTTAGTTTTCCCAATTTATACGCCCATGAGTGGAAGTGCCCTATGCTCTGTAAGCTGAGTTTTTTAGATGTTTCAGGACACACAGTACACTTCTCCAGAGTGGCTGTTGGCAATTTACATCCCGCCCATCAGTGTAGCAAGGCTCCCGTTTCTCCATGGCCTGTCCTGCATTTCTGGTTTTGACACTTTATTCAGCATGGTCCTTTTGACCGATGGGAAGCGAGACTTCTTTGTAGCGCTGATTTGCCTTTCCAGGTTGCTTGGTTGGCCAAAAAGGGCGTATGCGTTTTTTCCTGAATATATTTTTTCCTGAATATATTCAGGAAAAAACGCATACGCCCTTTTTGGCCAAGGGCATCATTGTCGAGGTTTCGCCGCTTTTCCTGTGCTTTAAAGGCGATTCGAATCTACCTCCTGAAATCTGTTTCCTGCAATTCTGCCTTGCTTTCAAATCCTCTTGGTTGCCTTCCCTCAAAATATTTTTGGCGGAGAGTTATCATTTATAACTCTGCAGGTTTGTGAATTGCAGTGCCCCTGAGCTCCATTTTTCAACTCGCTTTCTTGAAGGCTGGCCGCAAAAGCGCAGGATTGCTTCAGGCCCTATTCTGGTTCCGGGCGCAGGCTGAGCCTGTGGTTAATTCTTCTTCCTGATGGGAAAATAGAGTGAGCTGTGCCTGTCCCAACACCTAGAGCTAGTCTCTCATTGGTTCCCCCTCTTCCCGTTCATCCTCAGGACAAATTGCAACCTGTACGGAACAGGAGGTTAAAGGTGCTGATTCTCCAAGGAGGGAGATTGCTAGTAAAGCAGCTGGAATGGCGAACCCGAGCCCAAGGAGATGAGAAATGAGGAGCGTTTTAGAAACCTTTCCCGATCACACGGTGTACCATCTTCTGGGTTTCTCATGCATGTTTTCGATGTAGGAAGATGCCCTTGAACCTGGAGATTTGGGACCCCTGGGATGGGTACCACGCAGTATTCCTTTAAAGGGTCTGCGTTTGCTCCCCCAACCTCACCAAACCTCTCAGCCCCTGAGTGTCCACCCTTATGTCTCAATCAGCTGTGGGTCTAGATATGGTCAATCCAGGTGGCATCACAGCCCCTGAACGAATTTGGTAAGAATTTCTCTCTCTTTCACTGTCTTTGTTTCACGGGTTTTTAAAAGTAATTGATTTTTATAATGGGGTTTAGCTGCTTTTCACTGCTGTGTTTATGCTGCTTTACACCCACTAGACTCACTTACAGAGAGATATCAATACATAGGTTTTAAGATTCTTACTAGTCAGATATATTCTTGGGTGGTGAATAGGGTGTCTTGAGTCCAGTTCACTGAGCAAGGAGTAGGTCTTGTCTATTACATATTGGGTTTATGGAACGGTATCTGAGCTAATTTGAAACCCTTGTTTTATGCATCACCCCATCTCACCTTTCCCGTTAAGCAGCCATAGTGTGTTTTCTAAACGTGTGACTCTGTTCTGTTTTGTAATTCAGTTCAAGTGTAGCGGTTTTTACATTCCCTCTATAAGTGATATCTTCTGATAAGTGTCTTTTCCTGTGTGACTTATTTCACTTAGAATCGTCGTACCTAAATCCACTCATCATGCTGCTACCAGCCTTATGAGGTTGATTTCATGGCTGAGTGATATTCCATTGTACATAAGGACCACAACTTCTTTATCCATTTTTCTCTTTCCTGGGATATTTAAGGTGTAACGAAGTGGAGGTTCTTGTCAACAGAGCAGCCCTAAACTTTGGGATGCCTGTGTCTTGCTGAGTTTTAGTTTTCCCAATTTATACGCCCATGAGTGGAAGTGCCCTATGCTCTGTAAGCTGAGTTTTTTAGATGTTTCAGGACACACCGTACACTTCTCGAGAGTGGCTGTTGGCAATTTACATCCCGCCCATCAGCGTAGAAAGGCTCCCGTTTCTCCATGGCCTGTCCTGCATTTCTGGTTTTGACACTTTATTCAGCATGGCCCTTTTGACCGATGGGAAGCGAGACTTCTTTGTAGCGCTGATTTGCCTTTCCAGGTTGCTTGGTTGGCCAAAAAGGGCGTATGCGTTTGTTCCTGAATATATTCAGGAAAAAACGCATACGCCCTTTTTGGCCAAGGGCATCATTGTCGAGGTTTCGCCGCTTTTCCTGTGCTTTAAAGGCGATTCGAATCTACCTCCTGAAATCTGTTTCCTGCAATTCTGCCTTGCTTTCAAATCCTCTTGGTTGCCTTCCCTCAAAATATTTGTGGCCGAGAGTTATCATTTTTAACTCTGCAGGTTTGTGAATTGCAGTGCCCCTGAGCTCCATTTTTCAACTCGCTTTCTTGGGAGCTGGCCGCAAAAGCGCAGGATTGCTTCAGGCCCTATTCTGGATCCCGGCGCAGGCTGAGCCTGTGGTTAATTCTTCTTCCTGATGGGAAAATAGAGTGAGCTGTGCCTGTCCCAACACCTAGAGCTAGTCTCTCATTGGTTCCCCCTCTTCCCGTTCATCCTCAGGACAAATTGCAACCTGTACGGAACAGGAGGTTAAAGGTGCTGATTCTCCAAGGAGGCAGATTGGTAGTAAAGCGGCTGGAATGGCGAACCCGAGCCCAAGGAGATGAGAAATGAGGAGCGTTTTAGAAACCTTTCCCGATCACACGGTGTACCATCTTCTGGGTTTCTCATGCATGTTTTCGATGTAGGAAGATGCCCTTGAACCTGGAGATTTGGGACCCATGGGATGGGTACCACGCAGTATTCCTTTAAAGGGTCTGCGTTTGCTCCCCCAACCTCACCAAACCTCTCAGCCCCTGAGTGTCCACCCTTATGTCTCAATCAGCTGTGGGTCTAGATATGGTCAATCCAGGTGGCATCACAGCCCCTGAACGACTTTGGTAAGAATTTCTCTCTCTTTCACTGTCTTTGTTTCACGGGTTTTTTAAAGTAATGGTTTTTTTTTAAATATAAGAAAATTTTTTTTTAAGATTTCTTTAGTGATTGATTGATTGATTGATTGCTATGTTGGGTCTTCGTTTCTGTGCTAGGGCTTTCTCCAGTTGTGGCAAGTGGGGGCCACTCTTCATCGCAGTGCGCGGGCCTCTCACTATTGTGGCCTCTCTTGTTGCGGAGCACAGGCTCCAGACGCGCAGGCTCAGTAGTTGTGGCTCACGGGCCTAGTTGCTCCCCGGCATGTGGGATCTTCCCAGACCAGGGCTCGAACCCGTGTTTCCTGCATTAGCAGGCAGATTCTCAACCACTGCGCAACCAGGGAAGCCCAGTAATTGATTTTTGTAATGGGGTTTAGCTGCTTTTCACTGCTGTGTTTATGCCGCTTTACATCCACATGTCTCACTTACAGAGAGATATCAATACATAGGTTTTAAGATTCTTACTAGTCAGATATATTCTAGGGCGGTGAATAGGGGGTTTTGAGTCCAGTTCACTGAGCAAGGAGTAGGTCTTGTCTATTACATATTGGGTTTATGGAATGGTATCTGAGCTAATTTCAAACCCTTGTTTTATGCATCACCCCACCTCTCCTTTCCCGGTAAGCAGCCATAGTGTGTTTTCTAAACATGTGACTCTGTTCTGTTTTGTAATTCAGTTCAAGTGTAGCGGTTTTTCCATTCCCTCTATAAGTGATATCTTCTGATAAGTGTCTTTTTCTGTGTGACTTATTTCACTTAGAATCGTCGTACCTAAATCCACTCATCATGCTGCTACTAGCCTTATGACGTTGATTTCATGGCTGAGTGATATTCCTTTGTACATAAGGACCACAACTTCTTTATCCATTTTCCTCTTTCCTGGGATATTTAAGGTGTAACGAAGTGGAGGTTCTTGTCAACAGAGCAGCCCTAAACTTTGGGGTGCCTGTGTCTTGCTGATTTTTAGTTTTCCCAATTTATACGCCCATGAGTGGAAGTGCCCTATGCTCTGTAAGCTGAGTTTTTTAGATGTTTCAGGAGACACCGTACACTTCTCGAGAGTGGCTGTTGGCAATTTACATCCCGCCCATCAGCGTAGCAAGGCTCCCGTTTCTCCATGGCCTGTCCTGCATTTCTGGTTTTGACACTTTATTCAGCATGGCCCTTTTGACCGATGGGAAGCGAGACTTCTTTGTAGCGCTGATTTGCCTTTCCAGGTTGCTTGGTTGGCCAAAAAGGGCGTATGTGTTTTTTCCTGAATATATTCAGGAAAAAACGCATACGCCCTTTTTGGCCAAGGGCATCATTGTCGAGGTTTCGCCGCTTTTCCTGTGCTTTAAAGGCGATTCGAATCTACCTCCTGAAATCTGTTTCCTGCAATTCTGCCTTGCTTTCAGATCCTCTTCGTTGCCTTCCCTCGATATATTTGTGGACGAGAGTTATCATTTATAACTCTGCAGGTTTGTGAATTGCAGTGCCCCTGAGCTCCATTTTTCAACTCGCTTTCTTGAAGGCTGGCCGCAAAAGCGCAGGATTGCTTCAGGCCCTATTCTGGTTCCGGGCGCAGGCTGAGCCTGTGGTTAATTCTTCTTCCTGATGGGAAAATAGAGTGAGCTGTGCCTGTCCCAACACCTAGAGCTAGTCTCTCATTGGTTCCCCCTCTTCCCGTTCATCCTCAGGACAAATTGCAACCTGTACGGAACAGGAGGTTAAAGGTGCTGATTCTCCAAGGAGGGAGATTGCTAGTAAAGCGGCTGGAATGGCGAACCCGAGCACAAGGAGATGAGAAATGAGGTGCATTTTAGAAACGTTTCCCGATCACATGGTGTACCATCTTCTAGGTTTCTCATGCATGTTTTCGATGTAGGAAGATGCCCTTGAACCTGGAGATTTGGGACCCATGGGATGGGTACCACGCAGTATTCCTTTAAAGGGTCTGCATTTGCTCCCCCAACCTCACCAAACCTCTCAGCCCCTGAATGTCCACACTTATGTCTCAATCAGCTGTGGGTCTAGGTATGGTCAATCCAGGTGGCATCACAGCCCCTGAACGAATTTGGTAAGAATTTCTCTCTCTTTCACTGTCTTTGTTTCACAGGTTTTTTAAAGTAATGGTTTTTTTTTAAATATAAGCAAATTTTTTTTTAAGATTTCTTTAGTGATTGATTGATTGATTGATTGCTATGTTGGGTCTTCGTTTCTGTGCTAGGGCTTTCTCCAGTTGTGGCAAGTGGGGGCCACTCTTCATCGCGGTGCGCGGGCCTCTCACTATTGTGGCCTCTCTTGTTGCGGAGCACAGGCTCCAGACGCGCAGGCTCTGTAGTTGTGGCTCACGGGCCTAGTTGCTCCACGGCATGTGGGATCTTCCCAGACCAGGGCTCAAACCCGTGTTTCCTGCATTAGCAGGCAGATTCTCAACCACTGCGCAAGCAGGAAAGCCCAGTAATTGATTTTTGTACTGGGGTTTAGCTGCTTTTCACTGCTGTGTTTATGCCGCTTTACATCCACAAGTCTCACTTACAGAGAGATATCAATACATAGGTTTTAAGATTCTTACTAGTCAGATATATTCTAGGGCGGTGAATAGGGGGTGTTGAGTCCAGTTCACTGAGCAAGGAGTAGGTCTTGTCTATTACATATTGGGTTTATGGAATGGTATCTGAGCTACTTTCAAACCCTTGTTTTATGCATCACCCCACCTCTCCTTTCCCGTTAAGCAGCCATAGTGTGTTTTCTAAACGTGTGACTGTGTTCTGTTTTGTAATTCAGTTCAAGTGTAGCGGTTTTTACATTGCCTCTATAAGTGATATCTTAGGATCAGTGTCTTTTTCTCTGTGACTTATTTCACTTAGAATCGTCGTACCTAAATCCACTCATCATGCTGCTAGTAGCCTTATGAGGTTGATTTCATGGCTGAGTGATATTCCTTTGTACATAGGGACCACAACTTCTTTATCCATTTTCCTCTTTCCTGGGATATTTAAGGTGTAACGAAGTGGAGGTTCTTGTCAACAGAGCAGCCCTAAACTTTGGGGTGCCTGTGTCTTGCTGATTTTTAGTTTTCCCAATTTATACGCCCATGAGTGGAAGTGCCCTATGCTCTGTAAGCTGAGTTTTTTAGATGTTTCAGGACACACGGTACACTTCTCCAGAGTGGCTGTTGGCAATTTACATCCCGCCCATCAGTGTAGCAAGGCTCCCGTTTCTCCATGGCCTGTCCTGCATTTCTGGTTTTGACACTTTATTCAGCATGGTCCTTTTGACCGATGGGAAGCGAGACTTCTTTGTAGCGCTGATTTGCCTTTCCAGGTTGCTTGGTTGGCCAAAAAGGGCGTATGCGTTTTTTCCTGAATATATTTTTTCCTGAATATATTCAGGAAAAAACGCATACGCCCTTTTTGGCCAAGGGCATCATTGTCGAGGTTTCGCCGCTTTTCCTGTGCTTTAAAGGCGATTCGAATCTACCTCCTGAAATCTGTTTCCTGCAATTCTGCCTTGCTTTCAAATCCTCTTGGTTGCCTTCCCTCAAAATATTTGTGGCCGAGAGTTATCATTTATAACTCTGCAGGTTTGTGAATTGCAGTGCCCCTGAGCTCCATTTTTCAACTCGCTTTCTTGAAGGCTGGCCGCAAAAGCGCAGGATTGCTTCAGGCCCTATTCTGGTTCCGGGCGCAGGCTGAGCCTGTGGTTAATTCTTCTTCCTGATGGGAAAATAGAGTGAGCTGTGCCTGTCCCAACACCTAGAGCTAGTCTCTCATTGGTTCCCCCTCTTCCCGTTCATCCTCAGGACAAATTGCAACCTGTACGGAACAGGAGGTTAAAGGTGCTGATTCTCCAAGGAGGGAGATTGCTAGTAAAGCGGCTGGAATGGCGAACCCGAGCCCAAGGAGATGAGAAATGAGGAGCGTTTTAGAAACCTTTCCCGATCACACGGTGTACCATCTTCTGGGTTTCTCATGCATGTTTTCGATGTAGGAAGATGCCCTTGAACCTGGAGATTTGGGACCCCTGGGATGGGTACCACGCAGTATTCCTTTAAAGGGTCTGCGTTTGCTCCCCCAACCTCACCAAACCTCTCAGCCCCTGAGTGTCCACCCTTATGTCTCAATCAGCTGTGGGTCTAGATATGGTCAATCCAGGTGGCATCACAGCCCCTGAACGAATTTGGTAAGAATTTCTCTCTCTTTCACTGTCTTTGTTTCACGGGTTTTAAAAAGTAATTGATTTTTATAATGGGGTTTAGCTGCTTTTCACTGCTGTGTTTATGCTGCTTTACACCCACTAGACTCACTTACAGAGAGATATCAATACATAGGTTTTAAGATTCTTACTAGTCAGATATATTCTTGGGCGGTGAATAGGGTGTCTTGAGTCCAGTTCACTGAGCAAGGAGTAGGTCTTGTCTATTACATATTGGGTTTATGGAACGGTATCTGAGCTAATTTGAAACCCTTGTTTTATGCATCACCCCATCTCACCTTTCCCGTTAAGCAGCCATAGTGTGTTTTCTAAACGTGTGACTCTGTTCTGTTTTGTAATTCAGTTCAAGTGTAGCGGTTTTTACATTCCCTCTATAAGTGATATCTTCTGATAAGTGTCTTTTCCTGTGTGACTTATTTCACTTAGAATCGTCGTACCTAAATCCACTCATCATGCTGCTACCAGCCTTATGAGGTTGATTTCATGGCTGAGTGATATTCCATTGTACATAAGGACCACAACTTCTTTATCCATTTTTCTCTTTCCTGGGATATTTAAGGTGTAACGAAGTGGAGGTTCTTGTCAACAGAGCAGCCCTAAACTTTGGGATGCCTGTGTCTTGCTGAGTTTTAGTTTTCCCAATTTATACGCCCATGAGTGGAAGTGCCCTATGCTCTGTAAGCTGAGTTTTTTAGATGTTTCAGGACACACCGTACACTTCTCGAGAGTGGCTGTTGGCAATTTACATCCCGCCCATCAGCGTAGAAAGGCTCCCGTTTCTCCATGGCCTGTCCTGCATTTCTGGTTTTGACACTTTATTCAGCATGGCCGTTTTGACCGATGGGAAGCGAGACTTCTTTGTAGCGCTGATTTGCCTTTCCAGGTTGCTTGGTTGGCCAAAAAGGGCGTATGCGTTTGTTCCTGAATATATTCAGGAACAAACGCATACGCCCTTTTTGGCCAAGGGCATCATTGTCGAGGTTTCGCCGCTTTTCCTGTGCTTTAAAGGCGATTCGAATCTACCTCCTGAAATCTGTTTCCTGCAATTCTGCCTTGCATTCAAATCCTCTTGGTTGCCTTCCCTCAAAATATTTGTGGCCGAGAGTTATCATTTTTAACTCTGCAGGTTTGTGAATTGCAGTGCCCCTGAGCTCCATTTTTCAACTCGCTTTCTTGGGAGCTGGCCGCAAAAGCGCAGGATTGCTTCAGGCCCTATTCTGGATCCGGGCGCAGGCTGAGCCTGTGGTTAATTCTTCTTCCTGATGGGAAAATAGAGTGAGCTGTGCCTGTCCCAACACCTAGAGCTAGTCTCTCATTGGTTCCCCCTCTTCCCGTTCATCCTCAGGACAAATTGCAACCTGTACGGAACAGGAGGTTAAAGGTGCTGATTCTCCAAGGAGGCAGATTGCTAGTAAAGCGGCTGGAATGGCGAACCCGAGCCCAAGGAGATGAGAAATGAGGAGCGTTTTAGAAACCTTTCCCGATCACACGGTGTACCATCTTCTGGGTTTCTCATGCATGTTTTCGATGTAGGAAGATGCCCTTGAACCTGGAGATTTGGGACCCATGGGATGGGTACCACGCAGTATTCCTTTAAAGGGTCTGCGTTTGCTCCCCCAACCTCACCAAACCTCTCAGCCCCTGAGTGTCCACCCTTATGTCTCAATCAGCTGTGGGTCTAGATATGGTCAATCCAGGTGGCATCACAGCCCCTGAACGACTTTGGTAAGAATTTCTCTCTCTTTCACTGTCTTTGTTTCACGGGTTTTTAAAAGTAATGGTTTTTTTTTTAAATATAAGAAAAATTTTTTTTAAGATTTCTTTAGTGATTGATTGATTGATTGATTGCTATGTTGGGTCTTCGTTTCTGTGCTAGGGCTTTCTCCAGTTGTGGCAAGTGGGGGCCACTCTTCATCGCGGTGCGCGGGCCTCTCACTATTGTGGCCTCTCTTGTTGCGGAGCACAGGCTCCAGACGCGCAGGCTCAGTAGTTGTGGCTCACGGGCCTAGTTGCTCCACGGCATGTGGGATCTTCCCAGACCAGGGCTCGAACCCGTGTTTCCTGCATTAGCAGGCAGATTCTCAACCACTGCGCAACCAGGGAAGCCCAGTAATTGATTTTTGTAATGGGGTTTAGCTGCTTTTCACTGCTGTGTTTATGCCGCTTTACATCCACATGTCTCACTTACAGAGAGATATCAATACATAGGTTTTAAGATTCTTACTAGTCAGATATATTCTAGGGCGGTGAATAGGGGGTGTTGAGTCCAGTTCACTGAGCAAGGAGTAGGTCTTGTCTATTACATATTGGGTTTATGGAATGGTATCTGAGCTAATTTCAAACCCTTGTTTTATGCATCACCCCACCTCTCCTTTCCCGGTAAGCAGCCATAGTGTGTTTTCTAAACATGTGACTCTGTTCTGTTTTGTAATTCAGTTCAAGTGTAGCGGTTTTTCCATTCCCTCTATAAGTGATATCTTCTGATAAGTGTCTTTTTCTGTGTGACTTATTTCACTTAGAATCGTCGTACCTAAATCCACTCATCATGCTGCTACTATCCTTATGACGTTGATTTCATGGCTGAGTGATATTCCTTTGTACATAAGGACCACAACTTCTTTATCCATTTTCCTCTTTCCTGGGATATTTAAGGTGTAACGAAGTGGAGGTTCTTGTCAACAGAGCAGCCCTAAACTTTGGGGTGCCTGTGTCTTGCTGATTTTTAGTTTTCCCAATTTATACGCCCATGAGTGGAAGTGCCCTATGCTCTGTAACCTGAGTTTTTTAGATGTTTCAGGACACACCGTACACTTCTCGAGAGTGGCTGTTGGCAATTTACATCCCGCCCATCAGCGTAGCAAGGCTCCCTTTTCTCCATGGCCTGTCCTGCATTTCTGGTTTTGACACTTTATTCAGCATGGCCCTTTTGACCGATGGGAAGCGAGACTTCTTTGTAGCGCTGATTTGCCTTTCCAGGTTGCTTGGTTGGCCAAAAAGGGCGTATGCGTTTTTTCCTGAATATATTCAGGAAAAAACGCATACGCCCTTTTTGGCCAAGGGCATCATTGTCGAGGTTTCGCCGCTTTTCCTGTGCTTTAAAGGCGATTCGAATCTACCTCCTGAAATCTGTTTCCTGCAATTCTGCCTTGCTTTCAGATCCTCTTCGTTGCCTTCCCTCGATATATTTGTGGACGAGAGTTATCATTTATAACTCTGCAGGTTTGTGAATTGCAGTGCCCCTGAGCTCCATTTTTCAACTCGCTTTCTTGAAGGCTGGCCGCAAAAGCGCAGGATTGCTTCAGGCCCTATTCTGGTTCCGGGCGCAGGCTGAGCCTGTGGTTAATTCTTCTTCCTGATGGGAAAATAGAGTGAGCTGTGCCTGTCCCAACACCTAGAGCTAGTCTCTCATTGGTTCCCCCTCTTCCCGTTCATCCTCAGGACAAATTGCAACCTGTACGGAACAGGAGGTTAAAGGTGCAGATTCTCCAAGGAGGGAGATTTCTAGTAAAGCGGCTGGAATGGCGAACCCGAGCCCAAGGAGATCAGAAATGAGGAGCGATTTAGAAACCTTTCCCGATCACACGGTGTACCATCTTCTGGGTTTCTCATGCATGTTTTCGATGTAGGAAGATACCCTTGAACCTGGAGATTTGGGACCCATGGGATGGGTACCACGCAGTATTCCTTTAAAGGGTCTGCGTTTGCTCCCCCAACCTCACCAAACCTCTCAGCCCCTGAGTGTCCACCCTTATGTCTCAATCAGCTGTGGGTCTAGATATGGTCAATCCAGGTGGCATCACAGCCCCTGAACGAATTTGGTAAGAATTTCTCTCTCTTTCACTGTCTTTGTTTCACGGGTTTTTAAAAGTAATTGATTTTTATAATGGGGTTTAGCTGCTTTTCACTGCTGTGTTTATGCTGCTTTACACCCACTAGACTCACTTACAGAGGGATATCAATACATAGGTTTTAAGATTCTTACTAGTCAGATATATTCTTGGGCGGTGAATAGGGTGTCTTGAGTCCAGTTCACTGAGCAAGGAGTAGGTCTTGTCTATTACATATTGGGTTTATGGAATGGTATCTGAGCTAATTTGAAACCCTTGTTTTATGCATCACCCCATCTCACCTTTCCCGTTAAGCAGCCATAGTGTGTTTTCTAAACGTGTGACTCTGTTCTGTTTTGTAATTCAGTTCAAGTGTAGCGGTTTTTACATTCCCTCTATAAGTGATATCTTCTGATAAGTGTCTTTTTCTGTGTGACTTATTTCACTTAGAATCGTCGTACCTAAATCCACTCATCATGCTGCTACCAGCCTTATGAGGTTGATTTCATGGCTGAGTGATATTCCATTGTACATAAGGACCACAACTTCTTTATCCATTTTTCTCTTTCCTGGGATATTTAAGGTGTAACGAAGTGGAGGTTCTTGTCAACAGAGCAGCCCTAAACTTTGGGATGCCTGTGTCTTGCTGAGTTTTAGTTTTCCCAATTTATACGCCCATGAGTGGAAGTGCCCTATGCTCTGTAAGCTGAGTTTTTTAGATGTTTCAGGACACACCGTACACTTCTCGAGAGTGGCTGTTGGCAATTTACATCCCGCCCATCAGCGTAGAAAGGCTCCCGTTTCTCCATGGCCTGTCCTGCATTTCTGGTTTTGACACTTTATTCAGCATGGCCCTTTTGACCGATGGGAAGCGAGACTTCTTTGTAGCGCTGATTTGCCTTTCCAGGTTGCTTGGTTGGCCAAAAAGGGAGTATGCGTTTGTTCCTGAATATATTCAGGAACAAACGCATACGCCCTTTTTGGCCAAGGGCATCATTGTCGAGGTTTCGCCGCTTTTCCTGTGCTTTAAAGGCGATTCGAATCTACCTCCTGAAATCTGTTTCCTGCAATTCTGCCTTGCTTTCAAATCCTCTTCGTTGCCTTCCCTCAAAATATTTGTGGCCGAGAGTTATCATTTTTAACTCTGCAGGTTTGTGAATTGCAGTGCCCCTGAGCTCCATTTTTCAACTCGCTTTCTTGGGAGCTGGCCGCAAAAGCGCAGGATTGCTTCAGGCCCTATTCTGGATCCGGGCGCAGGCTGAGCCTGTGGTTAATTCTTCTTCCTGATGGGAAAATAGAGTGAGCTGTGCCTGTCCCAACACCTAGAGCTAGTCTCTCATTGGTTCCCCCTCTTCCCGTTCATCCTCAGGACAAATTGCAACCTGTACGGAACAGGAGGTTAAAGGTGCTGATTCTCCAAGGAGGGAGATTGCTAGTAAAGCGGCTGGAATGGCGAACCCGAGCCCAAGGAGATGAGAAATGAGGAGCGTTTTAGAAACCTTTCCCGATCACACGGTGTACCATCTTCTGGGTTTCTCATGCATGTTTTCGATGTAGGAAGATGCCCTTGAACCTGGAGATTTGGGACCCATGGGATGGGTACCACGCAGTATTCCTTTAAAGGGTCTGCATTTGCTCCCCCAACCTCACCAAACCTCTCAAACCCTGAATGTCCACCCTTATGTCTCAATCACCTGTGGGTCTAGGTATGGTCAATCCAGGTGGCATCACAGCCCCTGAACGAATTTGGTAAGAATTTCTCTCTTTCACTGTCTTTGTTTCACGGGTTTTTTAAAGTAATGGTTTTTTTTTTAAATATAAGCAAATTTTTTTTTAAGATTTCTTTAGTGATTGATTGATTGATTGATTGCTATGTTGGGTCTTCGTTTCTGTGCTAGGGCTTTCTCCAGTTGTGGCAAGTGGGGGCCACTCTTCATCGCGGTGCGCGGGCCTCTCACTATTGTGGCCTCTCTTGTTGCGGAGCACAGGCTCCAGACGCGCAGGCTCAGTAGTTGTGGCTCACGGGCCTAGTTGCTCCACGGCATGTGGGATCTTCCCAGACCAGGGCTCGAACCCGTGTTTCCTGCATTAGCAGGCAGATTCTCAACCACTGCGCAACCAGGGAAGCCCAGTAATTGATTTTTGTAATGGGGTTTAGCTGCTTTTCACTGCTGTGTTTATGCCGCTTTACATCCACATGTCTCACTTACAGAGAGATATCAATACATAGATTTTAAGATTCTTACTAGTCAGATATATTCTAGGGCGGTGAATAGGGGGTGTTGAGTCCAGTTCACTGAGCAAGGAGTAGGTCTTGTCTATTACATATTGGGTTTATGGAATGGCATCTGAGCTAATTTCAAACCCTTGTTTTATGCATCACCCCACCTCTCCTTTCCCGTTAAGCAGCCATAGTGTGTTTTCTAAACATGTGACTCTGTTCTGTTTTGTAATTCAGTTCAAGTGTAGCGGTTTTTCCATTCCCTCTATAAGTGATATCTTCTGATAAGTGTCTTTTTCTGTGTGACTTATTTCACTTAGAATCGTCGTACCTAAATCCACTCATCATGCTGCTACTATCCTTATGACGTTGATTTCATGGCTGAGTGATATTCCATTGTACATAAGGACCACAACTTCTTTATCCATTTTTCTCTTTCCTGGGATATTTAAGGTGTAACGAAGTGGAGGTTCTTGTCAACAGAGCAGCCCTAAACTTTGGGATGCCTGTGTCTTGCTGAGTTTTAGTTTTCCCAATTTATACGCCCATGAGTGGAAGTGCCCTATGCTCTGTAAGCTGAGTTTTTTAGATGTTTCAGGACACACCGTACACTTCTCGAGAGTGGCTGTTGGCAATTTACATCCCGCCCATCAGCGTAGAAAGGCTCCCGTTTCTCCATGGCCTGTCCTGCATTTCTGGTTTTGACACTTTATTCAGCATGGCCCTTTTGACCGATGGGAAGCGAGACTTCTTTGTAGCGCTGATTTGCCTTTCCAGGTTGCTTGGTTGGCCAAAAAGGGCGTATGCGTTTGTTCCTGAATATATTCAGGAAAAAACGCATACGCCCTTTTTGGCCAAGGGCATCATTGTCGAGGTTTCGCCGCTTTTCCTGTGCTTTAAAGGCGATTCGAATCTACCTCCTGAAATCTGTTTCCTGCAATTCTGCCTTGCTTTCAAATCCTCTTGGTTGCCTTCCCTCAAAATATTTGTGGCCGAGAGTTATCATTTTTAACTCTGCAGGTTTGTGAATTGCAGTGCCCCTGAGCTCCATTTTTCAACTCGCTTTCTTGGGAGCTGGCCGCAAAAGCGCAGGATTGCTTCAGGCCCTATTCTGGATCCGGGCGCAGGCTGAGCCTGTGGTTAATTCTTCTTCCTGATGGGAAAATAGAGTGAGCTGTGCCTGTCCCAACACCTAGAGCTAGTCTCTCATTGGTTCCCCCTCTTCCCGTTCATCCTCAGGACAAATTGCAACCTGTACGGAACAGGAGGTTAAAGGTGCTGATTCTCCAAGGAGGGAGATTGCTAGTAAAGCGGCTGGAATGGCGAACCCGAGCCCAAGGAGATGAGAAATGAGGAGCGTTTTAGAAACCTTTCCCGATCACACGGTGTACCATCTTCTGGGTTTCTCATGCATGTTTTCGATGTAGGAAGATGCCCTTGAACCTGGAGATTTGGGACCCATGGGATGGGTACCACGCAGTATTCCTTTAAAGGGTCTGCGTTTGCTCCCCCAACCTCACCAAACCTCTCAGCCCCTGAGTGTCCACCCTTATGTCTCAATCAGCTGTGGGTCTAGATATGGTCAATCCAGGTGGCATCACAGCCCCTGAACGAATTTGGTAAGAATTTCTCTCTCTTTCACTGTCTTTGTTTCACGGGTTTTTAAAAGTAATTGATTTTTATAATGGGGTTTAGCTGCTTTTCACTGCTGTGTTTATGCTGCTTTACACCCACTAGACTCACTTACAGAGAGATATCAATACATAGGTTTTAAGATTGTTACTAGTCAGATATATTCTTGGGCGGTGAATAGGGTGTCTTGAGTCCAGTTCACTGAGCAAGGAGTAGGTCTTGTCTATTACATATTGGGTTTATGGAACGGTATCTGAGCTAATTTGAAACCCTTGTTTTATGCATCACCCCATCTCACCTTTCCCGTTAAGCAGCCATAGTGTGTTTTCTAAACGTGTGACTCTGTTCTGTTTTGTAATTCAGTTCAAGTGTAGCGGTTTTTACATTCCCTCTATAAGTGATATCTTCTGATAAGTGTCTTTTTCTGTGTGACTTATTTCACTTAGAATCGTCGTACCTAAATCCACTCATCATGCTGCTACCAGCCTTATGAGGTTTATTTCATGGCTGAGTGATATTCCTTTGTACATAAGGACCACAACTTCTTTATCCATTTTTCTCTTTCCTGGGATATTTAAGGTGTAACGAAGTGGAGGTTCTTGTCAACAGAGCAGCCCTAAACTTTGGGATGCCTGTGTCTTGCTGAGTTTTAGTTTTCCCAATTTATACACCCATGAGTGGAAGTGCCCTATGCTCTGTAAGCTGAGTTTTTTAGATGTTTCAGGACACACCGTACCCTTCTCGAGAGTGGCTGTTGGCAATTTACATCCCGCCCATCAGCGTAGCAAGGCTCCCGTTTCTCCATGGCCTGTCCTGCATTTCTGGTTTTGACACTTTATTCAGCATGGCCCTTTTGACCGATGGGAAGCGAGACTTCTTTGTAGCGCTGATTTGCCTTTCCAGGTTGCTTGGTTGGCCAAAAAGGGCGTATGCGTTTGTTCCTGAATATATTCAGGAACGCATACGCCCTTTTTGGCCAAGGGCATCATTGTCGAGGTTTCGCCGCTTTTCCTGTGCTTTAAAGGCGATTCGAATCTACCTCCTGAAATCTGTTTCCTGCAATTCTGCCTTGCTTTCAAATCCTCTTGGTTGCCTTCCCTCAAAATATTTGTGGCCGAGAGTTATCATTTTTAACTCTG
Source organism: Balaenoptera acutorostrata (assembly GCF_949987535.1). Classification (NCBI taxonomy): domain Eukaryota; kingdom Metazoa; phylum Chordata; class Mammalia; order Artiodactyla; family Balaenopteridae; genus Balaenoptera; species Balaenoptera acutorostrata. The sequence continues at coordinate 103,533 of NW_026646495.1, forward strand.
CAGGTTTGTGAATTGCAGTGCCCCTGAGCTCCATTTTTCAACTCGCTTTCTTGGGAGCTGGCCGCAAAAGCGCAGGATTGCTTCAGGCCCTATTCTGGATCCGGGCGCAGGCTGAGCCTGTGGTTAATTCTTCTTCCTGATGGGAAAATAGAGTGAGCTGTGCCTGTCCCAACACCTAGAGCTAGTCTCTCATTGGTTCCCCCTCTTCCCGTTCATCCTCAGGACAAATTGCAACCTGTACGGAACAGGAGGTTAAAGGTGCTGATTCTCCAAGGAGGGAGATTGCTAGTAAAGCGGCTGGAATGGCGAACCCGAGCCCAAGGACATGAGAAATGAGGAGCTTTTAGAAACCTTTCCCGATCACACGGTGTACCATCTTCTGGGTTTCTCATGCATGTTTTCGATGTAGGAAGATGCCCTTGAACCTGGAGATTTGGGACCCATGGGATGGGTACCACGCAGTATTCCTTTAAAGGGTCTGCGTTTGCTCCCCCAACCTCACCAAACCTCTCAGCCCCTGAGTGTCCACTCTTATGTCTGAATCAGCTGTGGGTCTAGATATGGTCAATCCAGGTGGCATCACAGCCCCTGAACGAATTTGGTAAGAATTTCTCTCTCTTTCACTGTCTTTGTTTCACGGGGTTTTTAAAGTAATGGTTTTTTTTTAAATATAAGAAAAAATTTTTTTTAAGATTTCTTTAGTGATTGATTGATTGATTGATTGCTATGTTGGGTCTTCGTTTCTGTGCTAGGGCTTTCTCCAGTTTTGGCAAGTGGGGGCCACTCTTCATCGCGGTGCGCGGGCCTCTCACTATTGTGGCCTCTCTTGTTGCGGAGCACAGGCTCCAGACGCGCAGGCTCAGTAGTTGTGGCTCACGGGCCTAGTTGCTCCACGGCATGTGGGATCTTCCCAGACCAGGGCTCGAACCCGTGTTTCCTGCATTAGCAGGCAGATTCTCAACCACTGCGCAACCAGGGAAGCCCAGTAATTGATTTTTGTAATGGGGTTTAGCTGCTTTTCACTGCTGTGTTTATGCCGCTTTACATCCACATGTCTCACTTACAGAGAGATATCAATACCTAGATTTTAAGATTCTTACTAGTCAGATATATTCTAGGGCGGTGAATAGGGGGTGTTGAGTCCAGTTCACTGAGCAAGGAGTAGGTCTTGTCTATTACATATTGGGTTTATGGAATGGTATCTGAGCTAATTTCAAACCCTTGTTTTATGCATCACCCCACCTCACCTTTCCCGTTAAGCAGCCATAGTGTGTTTTCTAAACGTGTGACTCTGTTCTGTTTTGTAATTCAGTTCAAGTGTAGCGGTTTTTACATTCCCTCTATAAGTGATATCTTCTGATAAGTGTCTTTTTCTGTGTGACTTATTTCACTTAGAATCGTCGTACCTAAATCCACTCATCATGCTGCTACTAGCCTTATGACGTTGATTTCATGGCTGAGTGATATTCCTTTGTACATAAGGACCACAACTTCTTTATCCATTTTCCTCTTTCCTGGGATATTTAAGGTGTAACGAAGTGGAGGTTCTTGTCAACAGAGCAGCCCTAAACTTTGGGGTGCCTGTGTCTTGCTGATTTTTAGTTTTCCCAATTTATACGCCCATGAGTGGAAGTGCCCTATGCTCTGTAAGCTGAGTTTTTTAGATGTTTCAGGACACACCGTACACTTCTCGAGAGTGGCTGTTGGCAATTTACATCCCGCCCATCAGCGTAGCAAGGCTCCCGTTTCTCCATGGCCTGTCCTACATTTCTGGTTTTGACACTTTATTCAGCATGGCCCTTTTGACCGATGGGAAGCGAGACTTCTTTGTAGCACTGATTTGCCTTTCCAGGTTGCTTGGTTGGCCAAAAAGGGCGTATGCGTTTTTTCCTGAATATATTCAGGAAAAAACGCATACGCCCTTTTTGGCCAAGGGCATCATTGTCGAGGTTTTGCCGCTTTTCCTGTGCTTTAAAGGCGATTCGAATCTACCTCCTGAAATCTGTTTCCTGCAATTCTGCCTTGCTTTCAGATCCTCTTCGTTGCCTTCCCTCGATATATTTGTGGACGAGAGTTATCATTTATAACTCTGCAGGTTTGTGAATTGCAGTGCCCCTGAGCTCCATTTTTCAACTCGCTTTCTTGAAGGCTGGCCGCAAAAGCGCAGGATTGCTTCAGGCCCTATTCTGGTTCCGGGCGCAGGCTGAGCCTGTGGTTAATTCTTCTTCCTGATGGGAAAATAGAGTGAGCTGTGCCTGTCCCAACACCTAGAGCTAGTCTCTCATTGGTTCCCCCTCTTCCCGTTCATCCTCAGGACAAATTGCAACCTGTACGGAACAGGAGGTTAAAGGTGCTGATTCTCCAAGGAGGGAGATTGCTAGTAAAGCGGCTGGAATGGCGAACCCGAGCCCAAGGAGATCAGAAATGAGGAGCGTTTTAGAAACCTTTCCCGATCACACGGTGTACCATCTTCTGGGTTTCTCATGCATGTTTTCGATGTAGGAAGATGCCCTTGAACCTGGAGATTTGGGACCCCTGGGATGGGTACCACGCAGTATTCCTTTAAAGGGTCTGCGTTTGCTCCCCCAACCTCACCAAACCTCTCAGCCCCTGAGTGTCCACCCTTATGTCTCAATCAGCTGTGGGTCTAGATATGGTCAATCCAGGTGGCATCACAGCCCCTGAACGAATTTGGTAAGAATTTCTCTCTCTTTCACTGTCTTTGTTTCACGGGTTTTTAAAAGTAATTGATTTTTATAATGGGGTTTAGCTGCTTTTCACTGCTGTGTTTATGCTGCTTTACACCCACTAGACTCACTTACAGAGAGATATCAATACATAGGTTTTAAGATTCTTACTAGTCAGATATATTCTTGGGCGGTGAATAGGGTGTCTTGAGTCCAGTTCACTGAGCAAGGAGTAGGTCTTGTCTATTACATATTGGGTTTATGGAACGGTATCTGAGCTAATTTGAAACCCTTGTTTTATGCATCACCCCATCTCACCTTTCCCGTTAAGCAGCCATAGTGTGTTTTCTAAACGTGTGACTCTGTTCTGTTTTGTAATTCAGTTCAAGTGTAGCGGTTTTTACATTCCCTCTAGAAGTGATATCTTATGATAAGTGTCTTTTTCTGTGTGACTTATTTCACTTAGAATCGTCGTACCTAAATCCACTCATCATGCTGCTACTATCCTTATGACGTTGATTTCATGGCTGAGTGATATTCCATTGTACATAAGGACCACAACTTCTTTATCCATTTTTCTCTTTCCTGGGATATTTAAGGTGTAACGAAGTGGAGGTTCTTGTCAACAGAGCAGCCCTAAACTTTGGGATGCCTGTGTCTTGCTGAGTTTTAGTTTTCCCAATTTATACGCCCATGAGTGGAAGTGCCCTATGCTCTGTAAGCTGAGTTTTTTAGATGTTTCAGGACACACCGTACACTTCTCGAGAGTGGCTGTTGGCAATTTACATCCCGCCCATCAGCGTAGAAAGGCTCCCGTTTCTCCATGGCCTGTCCTGCATTTCTGGTTTTGACACTTTATTCAGCATGGCCCTTTTGACCGATGGGAAGCGAGACTTCTTTGTAGCGCTGATTTGCCTTTCCAGGTTGCTTGGTTGGCCAAAAAGGGCGTATGCGTTTGTTCCTGAATATATTCAGGAAAAAACGCATACGCCCTTTTTGGCCAAGGGCATCATTGTCGAGGTTTCGCCGCTTTTCCTGTGCTTTAAAGGCGATTCGAATCTACCTCCTGAAATCTGTTTCCTGCAATTCTGCCTTGCTTTCAAATCCTCTTGGTTGCCTTCCCTCAAAATATTTGTGGCCGAGAGTTATCATTTTTAACTCTGCAGGTTTGTGAATTGCAGTGCCCCTGAGCTCCATTTTTCAACTCGCTTTCTTGGGAGCTGGCCGCAAAAGCGCAGGATTGCTTCAGGCCCTATTCTGGATCCGGGCGCAGGCTGAGCCTGTGGTTAATTCTTCTTCCTGATGGGAAAATAGAGTGAGCTGTGCCTGTCCCAACACCTAGAGCTAGTCTCTCATTGGTTCCCCCTCTTCCCGTTCATCCTCAGGACAAATTGCAACCTGTACGGAACAGGAGGTTAAAGGTGCTGATTCTCCAAGGAGGGAGATTGCTAGTAAAGCGGCTGGAATGGCGAACCCGAGCCCAAGGAGATGAGAAATGAGGAGCGTTTTAGAAACCTTTCCCGATCACACGGTGTACCATCTTCTGGGTTTCTCATGCATGTTTTCGATGTAGGAAGATGCCCTTGAACCTGGAGATTTGGGACCCATGGGATGGGTACCACGCAGTATTCCTTTAAAGGGTCTGCGTTTGCTCCCCCAACCTCACCAAACCTCTCAGCCCCTGAGTGTCCACCCTTATGTCTCAATCAGCTGTGGGTCTAGATATGGTCAATCCAGGTGGCATCACAGCCCCTGAACGAATTTGGTAAGAATTTCTCTCTCTTTCACTGTCTTTGTTTCACGGGTTTTTAAAAGTAATTGATTTTTATAATGGGGTTTAGCTGCTTTTCACTGCTGTGTTTATGCTGCTTTACACCCACTAGACTCACTTACAGAGAGATATCAATACATAGGTTTTAAGATTCTTACTAGTCAGATATATTCTTGGGCGGTGAATAGGGTGTCTTGAGTCCAGTTCACTGAGCAAGGAGTAGGTCTTGTCTATTACATATTGGGTTTATGGAACGGTATCTGAGCTAATTTGAAACCCTTGTTTTATGCATCACCCCATCTCACCTTTCCCGTTAAGCAGCCATAGTGTGTTTTCTAAACGTGTGACTCTGTTCTGTTTTGTAATTCAGTTCAAGTGTAGCGGTTTTTACATTCCCTCTATAAGTGATATCTTCTGATAAGTGTCTTTTTCTGTGTGACTTATTTCACTTAGAATCGTCGTACCTAAATCCACTCATCATGCTGCTACCAGCCTTATGAGGTTTATTTCATGGCTGAGTGATATTCCTTTGTACATAAGGACCACAACTTCTTTATCCATTTTTCTCTTTCCTGGGATATTTAAGGTGTAACGAAGTGGAGGTTCTTGTCAACAGAGCAGCCCTAAACTTTGGGATGCCTGTGTCTTGCTGAGTTTTAGTTTTCCCAATTTATACACCCATGAGTGGAAGTGCCCTATGCTCTGTAAGCTGAGTTTTTTAGATGTTTCAGGACACACCGTACCCTTCTCGAGAGTGGCTGTTGGCAATTTACATCCCGCCCATCAGCGTAGCAAGGCTCCCGTTTCTCCATGGCCTGTCCTGCATTTCTGGTTTTGACACTTTATTCAGCATGGCCCTTTTGACCGATGGGAAGCGAGACTTCTTTGTAGCGCTGATTTGCCTTTCCAAGTTGCTTGGTTGGCCAAAAAGGGCGTATGCGTTTGTTCCTGAATATATTCAGGAACAAACGCATACGCCCTTTTTGGCCAAGGGCATCATTGTCGAGGTTTCGCCGCTTTTCCTGTGCTTTAAAGGCGATTCGAATCTACCTCCTGAAATCTGTTTCCTGCAATTCTGCCTTGCTTTCAAATCCTCTTGGTTGCCTTCCCTCAAAATATTTGTGGCCGAGAGTTATCATTTTTAACTCTGCAGGTTTGTGAATTGCAGTGCCCCTGAGCTCCATTTTTCAACTCGCTTTCTTGGGAGCTGGCCGCAAAAGCGCAGGATTGCTTCAGGCCCTATTCTGGATCCGGGCGCAGGCTGAGCCTGTGGTTAATTCTTCTTCCTGATGGGAAAATAGAGTGAGCTGTGCCTGTCCCAACACCTAGAGCTAGTCTCTCATTGGTTCCCCCTCTTCCCGTTCATCCTCAGGAGAAATTGCAACCTGTACGGAACAGGAGGTTAAAGGTGCTGATTCTCCAAGGAGGGAGATTGCTAGTAAAGCGGCTGGAATGGCGAACCCGAGCCCAAGGACATGAGAAATGAGGAGCTTTTAGAAACCTTTCCCGATCACACGGTGTACCATCTTCTGGGTTTCTCATGCATGTTTTCGATGTAGGAAGATGCCCTTGAACCTGGAGATTTGGGACCCATGGGATGGGTACCACGCAGTATTCCTTTAAAGGGTCTGCGTTTGCTCCCCCAACCTCACCAAACCTCTCAGCCCCTGAGTGTCCACTCTTATGTCTGAATCAGCTGTGGGTCTAGATATGGTCAATCCAGGTGGCATCACAGCCCCTGAACGAATTTGGTAAGAATTTCTCTCTCTTTCACTGTCTTTGTTTCACGGGGTTTTTAAAGTAATGGTTTTTTTTTAAATATAAGAAAAAATTTTTTTTAAGATTTCTTTAGTGATTGATTGATTGATTGATTGCTATGTTGGGTCTTCGTTTCTGTGCTAGGGCTTTCTCCAGTTTTGGCAAGTGGGGGCCACTCTTCATCGCGGTGCGCGGGCCTCTCACTATTGTGGCCTCTCTTGTTGCGGAGCACAGGCTCCAGACGCGCAGGCTCAGTAGTTGTGGCTCACGGGCCTAGTTGCTCCACGGCATGTGGGATCTTCCCAGACCAGGGCTCGAACCCGTGTTTCCTGCATTAGCAGGCAGATTCTCAACCACTGCGCAACCAGGGAAGCCCAGTAATTGATTTTTGTAATGGGGTTTAGCTGCTTTTCACTGCTGTGTTTATGCCGCTTTACATCCACATGTCTCACTTACAGAGAGATATCAATACCTAGGTTTTAAGATTCTTACTAGTCAGATATATTCTAGGGCGGTGAATAGGGGGTGTTGAGTCCAGTTCACTGAGCAAGGAGTAGGTCTTGTCTATTACATATTGGGTTTATGGAATGGTATCTGAGCTAATTTCAAACCCTTGTTTTATGCATCACCCCACCTCACCTTTCCCGTTAAGCAGCCATAGTGTGTTTTCTAAACGTGTGACTCTGTTCTGTTTTGTAATTCAGTTCAAGTGTAGCGGTTTTTACATTCCCTCTATAAGTGATATCTTCTGATAAGTGTCTTTTTCTGTGTGACTTATTTCACTTAGAATCGTCGTACCTAAATCCACTCATCATGCTGCTACTAGCCTTATGACGTTGATTTCATGGCTGAGTGATATTCCTTTGTACATAAGGACCACAACTTCTTTATCCATTTTCCTCTTTCCTGGGATATTTAAGGTGTAACGAAGTGGAGGTTCTTGTCAACAGAGCAGCCCTAAACTTTGGGGTGCCTGTGTCTTGCTGATTTTTAGTTTTCCCAATTTATACGCCCATGAGTGGAAGTGCCCTATGCTCTGTAAGCTGAGTTTTTTAGATGTTTCAGGACACACCGTACACTTCTCGAGAGTGGCTGTTGGCAATTTACATCCCGCCCATCAGCGTAGCAAGGCTCCCGTTTCTCCATGGCCTGTCCTGCATTTCTGGTTTTGACACTTTATTCAGCATGGCCCTTTTGACCGATGGGAAGCGAGACTTCTTTGTAGCACTGATTTGCCTTTCCAGGTTGCTTGGTTGGCCAAAAAGGGCGTATGCGTTTTTTCCTGAATATATTCAGGAAAAAACGCATACGCCCTTTTTGGCCAAGGGCATCATTGTCGAGGTTTTGCCGCTTTTCCTGTGCTTTAAAGGCGATTCGAATCTACCTCCTGAAATCTGTTTCCTGCAATTCTGCCTTGCTTTCAGATCCTCTTCGTTGCCTTCCCTCGATATATTTGTGGACGAGAGTTATCATTTATAACTCTGCAGGTTTGTGAATTGCAGTGCCCCTGAGCTCCATTTTTCAACTCGCTTTCTTGAAGGCTGGCCGCAAAAGCGCAGGATTGCTTCAGGCCCTATTCTGGTTCCGGGCGCAGGCTGAGCCTGTGGTTAATTCTTCTTCCTGATGGGAAAATAGAGTGAGCTGTGCCTGTCCCAACACCTAGAGCTAGTCTCTCATTGGTTCCCCCTCTTCCCGTTCATCCTCAGGACAAATTGCAACCTGTACGGAACAGGAGGTTAAAGGTGCTGATTCTCCAAGGAGGGAGATTGCTAGTAAAGCGGCTGGAATGGCGAACCCGAGCCCAAGGAGATGAGAAATGAGGAGCGTTTTAGAAACCTTTCCCGATCACACGGTGTACCATCTTCTGGGTTTCTCATGCATGTTTTCGATGTAGGAAGATGCCCTTGAACCTGGAGATTTGGGACCCCTGGGATGGGTACCACGCAGTATTCCTTTAAAGGGTCTGCGTTTGCTCCCCCAACCTCACCAAACCTCTCAGCCCCTGAGTGTCCACCCTTATGTCTCAATCAGCTGTGGGTCTAGATATGGTCAATCCAGGTGGCATCACAGCCCCTGAACGAATTTGGTAAGAATTTCTCTCTCTTTCACTGTCTTTGTTTCACGGGTTTTTAAAAGTAATTGATTTTTATAATGGGGTTTAGCTGCTTTTCACTGCTGTGTTTATGCTGCTTTACACCCACTAGACTCACTTACAGAGAGATATCAATACATAGGTTTTAAGATTCTTACTAGTCAGATATATTCTTGGGCGGTGAATAGGGTGTCTTGAGTCCAGTTCACTGAGCAAGGAGTAGGTCTTGTCTATTACATATTGGGTTTATGGAACGGTATCTGAGCTAATTTGAAACCCTTGTTTTATGCATCACCCCATCTCACCTTTCCCGTTAAGCAGCCATAGTGTGTTTTCTAAACGTGTGACTCTGTTCTGTTTTGTAATTCAGTTCAAGTGTAGCGGTTTTTACATTCCCTCTATAAGTGATATCTTCTGATAAGTGTCTTTTTCTGTGTGACTTATTTCACTTAGAATCGTCGTACCTAAATCCACTCATCATGCTGCTACCAGCCTTATGAGGTTGATTTCATGGCTGAGTGATATTCCATTGTACATAAGGACCACAACTTCTTTATCCATTTTTCTCTTTCCTGGGATATTTAAGGTGTAACGAAGTGGAGGTTCTTGTCAACAGAGCAGCCCTAAACTTTGGGATGCCTGTGTCTTGCTGAGTTTTAGTTTTCCCAATTTATACGCCCATGAGTGGAAGTGCCCTATGCTCTGTAAGCTGAGTTTTTTAGATGTTTCAGGACACACCGTACACTTCTCGAGAGTGGCTGTTGGCAATTTACATCCCGCCCATCAGCGTAGAAAGGCTCCCGTTTCTCCATGGCCTGTCCTGCATTTCTGGTTTTGACACTTTATTCAGCATGGCCCTTTTGACCGATGGGAAGCGAGACTTCTTTGTAGCGCTGATTTGCCTTTCCAGGTTGCTTGGTTGGCCAAAAAGGGCGTATGCGTTTGTTCCTGAATATATTCAGGAAAAAACGCATACGCCCTTTTTGGCCAAGGGCATCATTGTCGAGGTTTCGCCGCTTTTCCTGTGCTTTAAAGGCGATTCGAATCTACCTCCTGAAATCTGTTTCCTGCAATTCTGCCTTGCTTTCAAATCCTCTTGGTTGCCTTCCCTCAAAATATTTGTGGCCGAGAGTTATCATTTTTAACTCTGCAGGTTTGTGAATTGCAGTGCCCCTGAGCTCCATTTTTCAACTCGCTTTCTTGGGAGCTGGCCGCAAAAGCGCAGGATTGCTTCAGGCCCTATTCTGGATCTGGGCGCAGGCTGAGCCTGTGGTTAATTCTTCTTCCTGATGGGAAAATAGAGTGAGCTGTGCCTGTCCCAACACCTAGAGCTAGTCTCTCATTGGTTCCCCCTCTTCCCGTTCATCCTCAGGACAAATTGCAACCTGTACGGAACAGGAGGTTAAAGGTGCTGATTCTCCAAGGAGGGAGATTGCTAGTAAAGCGGCTGGAATGGCGAACCCGAGCCCAAGGAGATGAGAAATGAGGAGCGTTTTAGAAACCTTTCCCGATCACACGGTGTACCATCTTCTGGGTTTCTCATGCATGTTTTCGATGTAGGAAGATGCCCTTGAACCTGGAGATTTGGGACCCATGGGATGGGTACCACGCAGTATTCCTTTAAAGGGTCTGCGTTTGCTCCCCCAACCTCACCAAACCTCTCAGCCCCTGAGTGTCCACCCTTATGTCTCAATCAGCTGTGGGTCTAGATATGGTCAATCCAGGTGGCATCACAGCCCCTGAACGAATTTGGTAAGAATTTCTCTCTCTTTCACTGTCTTTGTTTCACGGGTTTTTTAAAGTAATGGTTTTTTTTTAAATATAAGAAAAAATTTTTTTAAGATTTCTTTAGTGATTGATTGATTGATTGATTGCTATGTTGGGTCTTCGTTTCTGTGCTAGGGCTTTCTCCAGTTGTGGCAAGTGGGGGCCACTCTTCATCGCGGTGCGCGGGCCTCTCACTATTGTGGCCTCTCTTGTTGCGGAGCACAGGCTCCAGACGCGCAGGCTCAGTAGTTGTGGCTCACGGGCCTAGTTGCTCCACGGCATGTGGGATCTTCCCAGACCAGGGCTCGAACCCGTGTTTCCTGCATTAGCAGGCAGATTCTCAACCACTGCGCAACCAGGGAAGCCCAGTAATTGATTTTTGTAATGGGGTTTAGCTGCTTTTCACTGCTGTGTTTATGCCGCTTTACATCCACAAGTCTCACTTACAGAGAGATATCAATACATAGGTTTTAAGATTCTTACTAGTCAGATATATTCGAGGGCGGTGAATAGGGGGTGTTGAGTCCAGTTCACTGAGCAAGGAGTAGGTCTTGTCTATTACATATTGGGTTTATGGAATGGTATCTGAGCTAATTTCAAACCCTTGTTTTATGCATCACCCCACCTCTCCTTTCCCGTTAAGCAGCCATAGTGTGTTTTCTAAACGTGTGACTCTGTTCTGTTTTGTAGTTCAGTTCAAGTGTAGCGGTTTTTACATTCCCTCTATAAGTGATATCTTCTGATAAGTGTCTTTTTCTGTGTGACTTATTTCACTTAGAATCGTCGTACCTAAATCCACTCATCATGCTGCTACTAGCCTTATGACGTTGATTTCATGGCTGAGTGATATTCCTTTGTACATAAGGACCACAACTTCTTTATCCATTTTCCTCTTTCCTGGGATATTTAAGGTGTAATGAAGTGGAGGTTCTTGTCAACAGAGCAGCCCTAAACTTTGGGGTGCCTGTGTCTTGCTGATTTTTAGTTTTCCCAATTTATACGCCCATGAGTGGAAGTGCCCTATGCTCTGTAAGCTGAGTTTTTTAGATGTTTCAGGACACACCGTACACTTCTCGAGAGTGGCTGTTTGAAATTTACATCCCGCCCATCAGCGTAGCAAGGCTCCCTTTTCTCCATGGCCTGTCCTGCATTTCTGGTTTTGACACTTTATTCAGCATGGCCCTTTTGACCGATGGGAAGCGAGACTTCTTTGTAGCGCTGATTTGCCTTTCCAGGTTGCTTGGTTGGCCAAAAAGGGCGTATGCGTTTTTTCCTGAATATATTCAGGAAAAAACGCATACGCCCTTTTTGGCCAAGGGCATCATTGTCGAGGTTTCGCCGCTTTTCCTGTGCTTTAAAGGCGATTCGAATCTACCTCCTGAAATCTGTTTCCTGCAATTCTGCCTTGCTTTCAGATCCTCTTCGTTGCCTTCCCTCGATATATTTGTGGACGAGAGTTATCATTTATAACTCTGCAGGTTTGTGAATTGCAGTGCCCCTGAGCTCCATTTTTCAACTCGCTTTCTTGAAGGCTGGCCGCAAAAGCGCAGGATTGCTTCAGGCCCTATTCTGGTTCCGGGCGCAGGCTGAGCCTGTGGTTAATTCTTCTTCCTGATGGGAAAATAGAGTGAGCTGTGCCTGTCCCAACACCTAGAGCTAGTCTCTCATTGGTTCCCCCTCTTCCCGTTCATCCTCAGGACAAATTGCAACCTGTACGGAACAGGAGGTTAAAGGTGCTGATTCTCCAAGGAGGGAGATTGCTAGTAAAGTGGCTGGAATGGCGAACCCGAGCCCAAGGAGATGAGAAATGAGGAGCGTTTTAGAAACCTTTCCCGATCACACGGTGTACCATCTTCTGGGTTTCTCATGCATGCTTTCGATGTAGGAAGATGCCCTTGAACCTGGAGATTTGGGACCCATGGGATGGGTACCACGCAGTATTCCTTTAAAGGGTCTGCGTTTGCTCCCCCAACCTCACCAAACCTCTCAGCCCCTGAGTGTCCACCCTTATGTCTCAATCAGCTGTGGGTCTAGATATGGTCAATCCAGGTGGCATCACAGCCCCTGAACGAATTTGGTAAGAATTTCTCTCTCTTTCACTGTCTTTGTTTCACGGGTTTTTAAAAGTAATTGATTTTTATAATGGGGTTTAGCTGCTTTTCACTGCTGTGTTTATGCTGCTTTACACCCACTAGACTCACTTACAGAGAGATATCAATATATAGGTTTTAAGATTCTTACTAGTCAGATATATTCTTGGGCGGTGAATAGGGTGTCTTGAGTCCAGTTCACTGAGCAAGGAGTAGGTCTTGTCTATTACATATTGGGTTTATGGAACGGTATCTGAGCTAATTTGAAACCCTTGTTTTATGCATCACCCCATCTCACCTTTCCCGTTAAGCAGCCATAGTGTGTTTTCTAAACGTGTGACTCTGTTCTGTTTTGTAATTCAGTTCAAGTGTAGCGGTTTTTACATTCCCTCTATAAGTGATATCTTCTGATAAGTGTCTTTTTCTGTGTGACTTATTTCACTTAGAATCGTCGTACCTAAATCCACTCATCATGCTGCTACCAGCCTTATGAGGTTTATTTCATGGCTGAGTGATATTCCATTGTACATAAGGACCACAACTTCTTTATCCATTTTTCTCTTTCCTGGGATATTTAAGGTGTAACGAAGTGGAGGTTCTTGTCAACAGAGCAGCCCTAAACTTTGGGATGCCTGTGTCTTGCTGAGTTTTAGTTTTCCCAATTTATACGCCCATGAGTGGAAGTGCCCTATGCTCTGTAAGCTGAGTTTTTTAGATGTTTCAGGACACACCGTACCCTTCTCGAGAGTGGCTGTTGGCAATTTACATCCCGCCCATCAGCGTAGAAAGGCTCCCGTTTCTCCATGGCCTGTCCTGCATTTCTGGTTTTGACACTTTATTCAGCATGGCCCTTTTGACCGATGGGAAGCGAGACTTCTTTGTAGCGCTGATTTGCCTTTCCAGGTTGCTTGGTTGGCCAAAAAGGGCGTATGCGTTTGTTCCTGAATATATTCAGGAACAAACGCATACGCCCTTTTTGGCCAAGGGCATCATTGTCGAGGTTTCGCCGCTTTTCCTGTGCTTTAAAGGCGATTCGAATCTACCTCCTGAAATCTGTTTCCTGCAATTCTGCCTTGCTTTCAAATCCTCTTGGTTGCCTTCCCTCAAAATATTTGTGGCCGAGAGTTATCATTTTTAACTCTGCAGGTTTGTGAATTGCAGTGCCCCTGAGCTCCATTTTTCAACTCGCTTTCTTGGGAGCTGGCCGCAAAAGCGCAGGATTGCTTCAGGCCCTATTCTGGATCCGGGCGCAGGCTGAGCCTGTGGTTAATTCTTCTTCCTGATGGGAAAATAGAGTGAGCTGTGCCTGTCCCAACACCTAGAGCTAGTCTCTCATTGGTTCCCCCTCTTCCCGTTCATCCTCAGGACAAATTGCAACCTGTACGGAACAGGAGGTTAAAGGTGCTGATTCTCCAAGGAGGGAGATTGCTAGTAAAGCGGCTGGAATGGCGAACCCGAGCCCAAGGAGATGAGAAATGAGGAGCGTTTTAGAAACCTTTCCCGATCACACGGTGTACCATCTTCTGGGTTTCTCATGCATGTTTTCGATGTAGGAAGATGCCCTTGAACCTGGAGATTTGGGACCCATGGGATGGGTACCACGCAGTATTCCTTTAAAGGGTCTGCGTTTGCTCCCCCAACCTCACCAAACCTCTCAGCCCCTGAGTGTCCACCCTTATGTCTCAATCAGCTGTGGGTCTAGATATGGTCAATCCAGGTGGCATCACAGCCCCTGAACGAATTTGGTAAGAATTTCTCTCTCTTTCACTGTCTTTGTTTCACGGGTTTTTTAAAGTAATGGTTTTTTTTTAAATATAAGAAAAATTTTTTTTTAAGATTTCTTTAGTGATTGATTGATTGATTGATTGCTATGTTGGGTCTTCGTTTCTGTGCTAGGGCTTTCTCCAGTTTTGGCAAGTGGGGGCCACTCTTCATCGCGGTGCGCGGGCCTCTCACTATTGTGGCCTCTCTTGTTGCGGAGCACAGGCTCCAGACGCGCAGGCTCAGTAGTTGTGGCTCACGGGCCTAGTTGCTCCACGGCATGTGGGATCTTCCCAGACCAGGGCTCGAACCCGTGTTTCCTGCATTAGCAGGCAGATTCTCAACCACTGCGCAACCAGGGAAGCCCAGTAATTGATTTTTGTAATGGGGTTTAGCTGCTTTTCACTGCTGTGTTTATGCCGCTTTACATCCACATGTCTCACTTACAGAGAGATATCAATACATAGGTTTTAAGATTCTTACTAGTCAGATATATTCTAGGGCGGTGAATAGGGGGTGTTGAGTCCAGTTCACTGAGCAAGGAGTAGGTCTTGTCTATTACATATTGGGTTTATGGAATGGTATCTGAGCTAATTTCAAACCCTTGTTTTATGCATCACCCCACCTCTCCCTTCCCGTTAAGCAGCCATAGTGTGTTTTCTAAACGTGTGACTCTGTTCTGTTTTGTAATTCAGTTCAAGTGTAGCGGTTTTTACATTCCCTCCATAAGTGATATCTTCTGATAAGTGTCTTTTTCTGTGTGACTTATTTCACTTAGAATCGTCGTACCTAAATCCACTCATCATGCTGCTACTAGCCTTATGACGTTGATTTCATGGCTGAGTGATATTCCTTTGTACATAAGGACCACAACTTCTTTATCCATTTTCCTCTTTCCTGGGATATTTAAGGTGTAATGAAGTGGAGGTTCTTGTCAACAGAGCAGCCCTAAACTTTGGGGTGCCTGTGTCTTGCTGATTTTTAGTTTTCCCAATTTATACGCCCATGAGTGGAAGTGCCCTATGCTCTGTAAGCTGAGTTTTTTAGATGTTTCAGGACACACCATACACTTCTCCAGAGTGGCTGTTGGCAATTTACATCCCGCCCATCAGCGTAGCAAGGCTCCCTTTTCTCCATGGCCTGTCCTGCATTTCTGGTTTTGACACTTTATTCAGCATGGCCCTTTTGACCGATGGGAAGCGAGACTTCTTTGTAGCGCTGATTTGCCTTTCCAGGTTGCTTGGTTGTCCAAAAAGGGCGTATGCGTTTTTTCCTGAATATATTCAGGAAAAAACGCATACGCCCTTTTTGGCCAAGGGCATCATTGTCGAGGTTTCGCCGCTTTTCCTGTGCTTTAAAGGCGATTCGAATCTACCTCCTGAAATCTGTTTCCTGCAATTCTGCCTTGCTTTCAAATCCTCTTGGTTGCCTTCCCTCAAAATATTTGTGGCCGAGAGTTATCATTTTTAACTCTGCAGGTTTGTGAATTGCAGTGCCCCTGAGCTCCATTTTTCAACTCGCTTTCTTGGGAGCTGGCCGCAAAAGCGCAGGATTGCTTCAGGCCCTATTCTGGATCTGGGCGCAGGCTGAGCCTGTGGTTAATTCTTCTTCCTGATGGGAAAATAGAGTGAGCTGTGCCTGTCCCAACACCTAGAGCTAGTCTCTCATTGGTTCCCCCTCTTCCCGTTCATCCTCAGGACAAATTGCAACCTGTACGGAACAGGAGGTTAAAGGTGCTGATTCTCCAAGGAGGGAGATTGCTAGTAAAGCGGCTGGAATGGCGAACCCGAGCCCAAGGAGATGAGAAATGAGGAGCGTTTTAGAAACCTTTCCCGATCACACGGTGTACCATCTTCTGGGTTTCTCATGCATGTTTTCGATGTAGGAAGATGCCCTTGAACCTGGAGATTTGGGACCCATGGGATGGGTACCACGCAGTATTCCTTTAAAGGGTCTGCGTTTGCTCCCCCAACCTCACCAAACCTCTCAGCCCCTGAGTGTCCACCCTTATGTCTCAATCAGCTGTGGGTCTAGATATGGTCAATCCAGGTGGCATCACAGCCCCTGAACGAATTTGGTAAGAATTTCTCTCTCTTTCACTGTCTTTGTTTCACGGGTTTTTTAAAGTAATGGTTTTTTTTTAAATATAAGAAAAAATTTTTTTAAGATTTCTTTAGTGATTGATTGATTGATTGATTGCTATGTTGGGTCTTCGTTTCTGTGCTAGGGCTTTCTCCAGTTGTGGCAAGTGGGGGCCACTCTTCATCGCGGTGCGCGGGCCTCTCACTATTGTGGCCTCTCTTGTTGCGGAGCACAGGCTCCAGACGCGCAGGCTCAGTAGTTGTGGCTCACGGGCCTAGTTGCTCCACGGCATGTGGGATCTTCCCAGACCAGGGCTCGAACCCGTGTTTCCTGCATTAGCAGGCAGATTCTCAACCACTGCGCAACCAGGGAAGCCCAGTAATTGATTTTTGTAATGGGGTTTAGCTGCTTTTCACTGCTGTGTTTATGCCGCTTTACATCCACAAGTCTCACTTACAGAGAGATATCAATACATAGGTTTTAAGATTCTTACTAGTCAGATATATTCGAGGGCGGTGAATAGGGGGTGTTGAGTCCAGTTCACTGAGCAAGGAGTAGGTCTTGTCTATTACATATTGGGTTTATGGAATGGTATCTGAGCTAATTTCAAACCCTTGTTTTATGCATCACCCCACCTCTCCTTTCCCGTTAAGCAGCCATAGTGTGTTTTCTAAACGTGTGACTCTGTTCTGTTTTGTAGTTCAGTTCAAGTGTAGCGGTTTTTACATTCCCTCTATAAGTGATATCTTCTGATAAGTGTCTTTTTCTGTGTGACTTATTTCACTTAGAATCGTCGTACCTAAATCCACTCATCATGCTGCTACTAGCCTTATGACGTTGATTTCATGGCTGAGTGATATTCCTTTGTACATAAGGACCACAACTTCTTTATCCATTTTCCTCTTTCCTGGGATATTTAAGGTGTAATGAAGTGGAGGTTCTTGTCAACAGAGCAGCCCTAAACTTTGGGGTGCCTGTGTCTTGCTGATTTTTAGTTTTCCCAATTTATACGCCCATGAGTGGAAGTGCCCTATGCTCTGTAAGCTGAGTTTTTTAGATGTTTCAGGACACACCGTACACTTCTCGAGAGTGGCTGTTGGAAATTTACATCCCGCCCATCAGCGTAGCAAGGCTCCCTTTTCTCCATGGCCTGTCCTGCATTTCTGGTTTTGACACTTTATTCAGCATGGCCCTTTTGACCGATGGGAAGCGAGACTTCTTTGTAGCGCTGATTTGCCTTTCCAGGTTGCTTGGTTGGCCAAAAAGGGCGTATGCGTTTTTTCCTGAATATATTCAGGAAAAAACGCATACGCCCTTTTTGGCCAAGGGCATCATTGTCGAGGTTTCGCCGCTTTTCCTGTGCTTTAAAGGCGATTCGAATCTACCTCCTGAAATCTGTTTCCTGCAATTCTGCCTTGCTTTCAGATCCTCTTCGTTGCCTTCCCTCGATATATTTGTGGACGAGAGTTATCATTTATAACTCTGCAGGTTTGTGAATTGCAGTGCCCCTGAGCTCCATTTTTCAACTCGCTTTCTTGAAGGCTGGCCGCAAAAGCGCAGGATTGCTTCAGGCCCTATTCTGGTTCCGGGCGCAGGCTGAGCCTGTGGTTAATTCTTCTTCCTGATGGGAAAATAGAGTGAGCTGTGCCTGTCCCAACACCTAGAGCTAGTCTCTCATTGGTTCCCCCTCTTCCCGTTCATCCTCAGGACAAATTGCAACCTGTACGGAACAGGAGGTTAAAGGTGCTGATTCTCCAAGGAGGGAGATTGCTAGTAAAGCGGCTGGAATGGCGAACCCGAGCCCAAGGAGATGAGAAATGAGGAGCGTTTTAGAAACCTTTCCCGATCACACGGTGTACCATCTTCTGGGTTTCTCATGCATGCTTTCGATGTAGGAAGATGCCCTTGAACCTGGAGATTTGGGACCCATGGGATGGGTACCACGCAGTATTCCTTTAAAGGGTCTGCGTTTGCTCCCCCAACCTCACCAAACCTCTCAGCCCCTGAGTGTCCACCCTTATGTCTCAATCAGCTGTGGGTCTAGATATGGTCAATCCAGGTGGCATCACAGCCCCTGAACGAATTTGGTAAGAATTTCTCTCTCTTTCACTGTCTTTGTTTCACGGGTTTTTAAAAGTAATTGATTTTTATAATGGGGTTTAGCTGCTTTTCACTGCTGTGTTTATGCTGCTTTACACCCACTAGACTCACTTACAGAGAGATATCAATACATAGGTTTTAAGATTCTTACTAGTCAGATATATTCTTGGGCGGTGAATAGGGTGTCTTGAGTCCAGTTCACTGAGCAAGGAGTAGGTCTTGTCTATTACATATTGGGTTTATGGAACGGTATCTGAGCTAATTTGAAACCCTTGTTTTATGCATCACCCCATCTCACCTTTCCCGTTAAGCAGCCATAGTGTGTTTTCTAAACGTGTGACTCTGTTCTGTTTTGTAATTCAGTTCAAGTGTAGCGGTTTTTACATTCCCTCTATAAGTGATATCTTCTGATAAGTGTCTTTTTCTGTGTGACTTATTTCACTTAGAATCGTCGTACCTAAATCCACTCATCATGCTGCTACCAGCCTTATGAGGTTGATTTCATGGCTGAGTGATATTCCATTGTACATAAGGACCACAACTTCTTTATCCATTTTTCTCTTTCCTGGGATATTTAAGGTGTAACGAAGTGGAGGTTCTTGTCAACAGAGCAGCCCTAAACTTTGGGATGCCTGTGTCTTGCTGAGTTTTAGTTTTCCCAATTTATACGCCCATGAGTGGAAGTGCCCTATGCTCTGTAAGCTGAGTTTTTTAGATGTTTCAGGACACACCGTACCCTTCTCGAGAGTGGCTGTTGGCAATTTACATCCCGCCCATCAGCGTAGAAAGGCTCCCGTTTCTCCATGGCCTGTCCTGCATTTCTGGTTTTGACACTTTATTCAGCATGGCCCTTTTGACCGATGGGAAGCGAGACTTCTTTGTAGCGCTGATTTGCCTTTCCAGGTTGCTTGGTTGGCCAAAAAGGGCGTATGCGTTTGTTCCTGAATATATTCAGGAACAAACGCATACGCCCTTTTTGGCCAAGGGCATCATTGTCGAGGTTTCGCCGCTTTTCCTGTGCTTTAAAGGCGATTCGAATCTACCTCCTGAAATCTGTTTCCTGCAATTCTGCCTTGCTTTCAGATCCTCTTCGTTGCCTTCCCTCGATATATTTGTGGACGAGAGTTATCATTTATAACTCTGCAGGTTTGTGAATTGCAGTGCCCCTGAGCTCCATTTTTCAACTCGCTTTCTTGAAGGCTGGCCGCAAAAGCGCAGGATTGCTTCAGGCCCTATTCTGGTTCCGGGCGCAGGCTGAGCCTGTGGTTAATTCTTCTTCCTGATGGGAAAATAGAGTGAGCTGTGCCTGTCCCAACACCTAGAGCTAGTCTCTCATTGGTTCCCCCTCTTCCCGTTCATCCTCAGGACAAATTGCAACCTGTACGGAACAGGAGGTTAAAGGTGCTGATTCTCCAAGGAGGGAGATTGCTAGTAAAGCGGCTGGAATGGCGAACCCGAGCCCAAGGAGATGAGAAATGAGGAGCGTTTTAGAAACCTTTCCCGATCACACGGTGTACCATCTTCTGGGTTTCTCATGCATGTTTTCGATGTAGGAAGATGCCCTTGAACCTGGAGATTTGGGACCCATGGGATGGGTACCACGCAGTATTCCTTTAAAGGGTCTGCGTTTGCTCCCCCAACCTCACCAAACCTCTCAGCCCCTGAGTGTCCACCCTTATGTCTCAATCAGCTGTGGGTCTAGATATGGTCAATCCAGGTGGCATCACAGCCCCTGAACGAATTTGGTAAGAATTTCTCTCTCTTTCACTGTCTTTGTTTCACGGGTTTTTTAAAGTAATGGTTTTTTTTTAAATATAAGAAAAAATTTTTTTAAGATTTCTTTAGTGATTGATTGATTGATTGATTGCTATGTTGGGTCTTCGTTTCTGTGCTAGGGCTTTCTCCAGTTGTGGCAAGTGGGGGCCACTCTTCATCGCGGTGCGCGGGCCTCTCACTATTGTGGCCTCTCTTGTTGCGGAGCACAGGCTCCAGACGCGCAGGCTCAGTAGTTGTGGCTCACGGGCCTAGTTGCTCCACGGCATGTGGGATCTTCCCAGACCAGGGCTCGAACCCGTGTTTCCTGCATTAGCAGGCAGATTCTCAACCGCTGCGCAACCAGGGAAGCCCAGTAATTGATTTTTGTAATGGGGTTTAGCTGCTTTTCACTGCTGTGTTTATGCCGCTTTACATCCACAAGTCTCACTTACAGAGAGATATCAATACATAGGTTTTAAGATTCTTACTAGTCAGATATATTCGAGGGCGGTGAATAGGGGGTGTTGAGTCCAGTTCACTGAGCAAGGAGTAGGTCTTGTCTATTACATATTGGGTTTATGGAATGGTATCTGAGCTAATTTCAAACCCTTGTTTTATGCATCACCCCACCTCTCCTTTCCCGTTAAGCAGCCATAGTGTGTTTTCTAAACGTGTGACTCTGTTCTGTTTTGTAGTTCAGTTCAAGTGTAGCGGTTTTTACATTCCCTCTATAAGTGATATCTTCTGATAAGTGTCTTTTTCTGTGTGACTTATTTCACTTAGAATCGTCGTACCTAAATCCACTCATCATGCTGCTACTAGCCTTATGACGTTGATTTCATGGCTGAGTGATATTCCTTTGTACATAAGGACCACAACTTCTTTATCCATTTTCCTCTTTCCTGGGATATTTAAGGTGTAATGAAGTGGAGGTTCTTGTCAACAGAGCAGCCCTAAACTTTGGGGTGCCTGTGTCTTGCTGATTTTTAGTTTTCCCAATTTATACGCCCATGAGTGGAAGTGCCCTATGCTCTGTAAGCTGAGTTTTTTAGATGTTTCAGGACACACCGTACACTTCTCGAGAGTGGCTGTTGGAAATTTACATCCCGCCCATCAGCGTAGCAAGGCTCCCTTTTCTCCATGGCCTGTCCTGCATTTCTGGTTTTGACACTTTATTCAGCATGGCCCTTTTGACCGATGGGAAGCGAGACTTCTTTGTAGCGCTGATTTGCCTTTCCAGGTTGCTTGGTTGGCCAAAAAGGGCGTATGCGTTTTTTCCTGAATATATTCAGGAAAAAACGCATACGCCCTTTTTGGACAAGGGCATCATTGTCGAGGTTTCGCCGCTTTTCCTGTGCTTTAAAGGCGATTCGAATCTACCTCCTGAAATCTGTTTCCTGCAATTCTGCCTTGCTTTCAGATCCTCTTCGTTGCCTTCCCTCGATATATTTGTGGACGAGAGTTATCATTTATAACTCTGCAGGTTTGTGAATTGCAGTGCCCCTGAGCTCCATTTTTCAACTCGCTTTCTTGAAGGCTGGCCGCAAAAGCGCAGGATTGCTTCAGGCCCTATTCTGGTTCCGGGCGCAGGCTGAGCCTGTGGTTAATTCTTCTTCCTGATGGGAAAATAGAGTGAGCTGTGCCTGTCCCAACACCTAGAGCTAGTCTCTCATTGGTTCCCCCTCTTCCCGTTCATCCTCAGGACAAATTGCAACCTGTACGGAACAGGAGGTTAAAGGTGCTGATTCTCCAAGGAGGGAGATTGCTAGTAAAGCGGCTGGAATGGCGAACCCGAGCCCAAGGAGATGAGAAATGAGGAGCGTTTTAGAAACCTTTCCCGATCACACGGTGTACCATCTTCTGGGTTTCTCATGCATGCTTTCGATGTAGGAAGATGCCCTTGAACCTGGAGATTTGGGACCCATGGGATGGGTACCACGCAGTATTCCTTTAAAGGGTCTGCGTTTGCTCCCCCAACCTCACCAAACCTCTCAGCCCCTGAGTGTCCACCCTTATGTCTCAATCAGCTGTGGGTCTAGATATGGTCAATCCAGGTGGCATCACAGCCCCTGAACGAATTTGGTAAGAATTTCTCTCTCTTTCACTGTCTTTGTTTCACGGGTTTTTAAAAGTAATTGATTTTTATAATGGGGTTTAGCTGCTTTTCACTGCTGTGTTTATGCTGCTTTACACCCACTAGACTCACTTACAGAGAGATATCAATACATAGGTTTTAAGATTCTTACTAGTCAGATATATTCTTGGGCGGTGAATAGGGTGTCTTGAGTCCAGTTCACTGAGCAAGGAGTAGGTCTTGTCTATTACATATTGGGTTTATGGAACGGTATCTGAGCTAATTTGAAACCCTTGTTTTATGCATCACCCCATCTCACCTTTCCCGTTAAGCAGCCATAGTGTGTTTTCTAAACGTGTGACTCTGTTCTGTTTTGTAATTCAGTTCAAGTGTAGCGGTTTTTACATTCCCTCTATAAGTGATATCTTCTGATAAGTGTCTTTTTCTGTGTGACTTATTTCACTTAGAATCGTCGTACCTAAATCCACTCATCATGCTGCTACCAGCCTTATGAGGTTGATTTCATGGCTGAGTGATATTCCATTGTACATAAGGACCACAACTTCTTTATCCATTTTTCTCTTTCCTGGGATATTTAAGGTGTAACGAAGTGGAGGTTCTTGTCAACAGAGCAGCCCTAAACTTTGGGATGCCTGTGTCTTGCTGAGTTTTAGTTTTCCCAATTTATACGCCCATGAGTGGAAGTGCCCTATGCTCTGTAAGCTGAGTTTTTTAGATGTTTCAGGACACACCGTACCCTTCTCGAGAGTGGCTGTTGGCAATTTACATCCCGCCCATCAGCGTAGAAAGGCTCCCGTTTCTCCATGGCCTGTCCTGCATTTCTGGTTTTGACACTTTATTCAGCATGGCCCTTTTGACCGATGGGAAGCGAGACTTCTTTGTAGCGCTGATTTGCCTTTCCAGGTTGCTTGGTTGGCCAAAAAGGGCGTATGCGTTTGTTCCTGAATATATTCAGGAACAAACGCATACGCCCTTTTTGGCCAAGGGCATCATTGTCGAGGTTTCGCCGCTTTTCCTGTGCTTTAAAGGCGATTCGAATCTACCTCCTGAAATCTGTTTCCTGCAATTCTGCCTTGCTTTCAGATCCTCTTCGTTGCCTTCCCTCGATATATTTGTGGACGAGAGTTATCATTTATAACTCTGCAGGTTTGTGAATTGCAGTGCCCCTGAGCTCCATTTTTCAACTCGCTTTCTTGAAGGCTGGCCGCAAAAGCGCAGGATTGCTTCAGGCCCTATTCTGGTTCCGGGCGCAGGCTGAGCCTGTGGTTAATTCTTCTTCCTGATGGGAAAATAGAGTGAGCTGTGCCTGTCCCAACACCTAGAGCTAGTCTCTCATTGGTTCCCCCTCTTCCCGTTCATCCTCAGGACAAATTGCAACCTGTACGGAACAGGAGGTTAAAGGTGCTGATTC
Source organism: Balaenoptera acutorostrata (assembly GCF_949987535.1). Lineage (NCBI taxonomy): Eukaryota > Metazoa > Chordata > Mammalia > Artiodactyla > Balaenopteridae > Balaenoptera > Balaenoptera acutorostrata. The sequence continues at coordinate 126,902 of NW_026646495.1, forward strand.
TCCAAGGAGGGAGATTGCTAGTAAAGCGGCTGGAATGGCGAACCCGAGCCCAAGGAGATGAGAAATGAGGAGCGTTTTAGAAACCTTTCCCGATCACACGGTGTACCATCTTCTGGGTTTCTCATGCATGTTTTCGATGTAGGAAGATGCCCTTGAACCTGGAGATTTGGGACCCATGGGATGGGTACCACGCAGTATTCCTTTAAAGGGTCTGCGTTTGCTCCCCCAACCTCACCAAACCTCTCAGCCCCTGAGTGTCCACCCTTATGTCTCAATCAGCTGTGGGTCTAGATATGGTCAATCCAGGTGGCATCACAGCCCCTGAACGAATTTGGTAAGAATTTCTCTCTCTTTCACTGTCTTTGTTTCACGGGTTTTTTAAAGTAATGGTTTTTTTTTAAATATAAGAAAAAATTTTTTTAAGATTTCTTTAGTGATTGATTGATTGATTGATTGCTATGTTGGGTCTTCGTTTCTGTGCTAGGGCTTTCTCCAGTTGTGGCAAGTGGGGGCCACTCTTCATCGCGGTGCGCGGGCCTCTCACTATTGTGGCCTCTCTTGTTGCGGAGCACAGGCTCCAGACGCGCAGGCTCAGTAGTTGTGGCTCACGGGCCTAGTTGCTCCACGGCATGTGGGATCTTCCCAGACCAGGGCTCGAACCCGTGTTTCCTGCATTAGCAGGCAGATTCTCAACCGCTGCGCAACCAGGGAAGCCCAGTAATTGATTTTTGTAATGGGGTTTAGCTGCTTTTCACTGCTGTGTTTATGCCGCTTTACATCCACAAGTCTCACTTACAGAGAGATATCAATACATAGGTTTTAAGATTCTTACTAGTCAGATATATTCGAGGGCGGTGAATAGGGGGTGTTGAGTCCAGTTCACTGAGCAAGGAGTAGGTCTTGTCTATTACATATTGGGTTTATGGAATGGTATCTGAGCTAATTTCAAACCCTTGTTTTATGCATCACCCCACCTCTCCTTTCCCGTTAAGCAGCCATAGTGTGTTTTCTAAACGTGTGACTCTGTTCTGTTTTGTAGTTCAGTTCAAGTGTAGCGGTTTTTACATTCCCTCTATAAGTGATATCTTCTGATAAGTGTCTTTTTCTGTGTGACTTATTTCACTTAGAATCGTCGTACCTAAATCCACTCATCATGCTGCTACTAGCCTTATGACGTTGATTTCATGGCTGAGTGATATTCCTTTGTACATAAGGACCACAACTTCTTTATCCATTTTCCTCTTTCCTGGGATATTTAAGGTGTAATGAAGTGGAGGTTCTTGTCAACAGAGCAGCCCTAAACTTTGGGGTGCCTGTGTCTTGCTGATTTTTAGTTTTCCCAATTTATACGCCCATGAGTGGAAGTGCCCTATGCTCTGTAAGCTGAGTTTTTTAGATGTTTCAGGACACACCGTACACTTCTCGAGAGTGGCTGTTGGAAATTTACATCCCGCCCATCAGCGTAGCAAGGCTCCCTTTTCTCCATGGCCTGTCCTGCATTTCTGGTTTTGACACTTTATTCAGCATGGCCCTTTTGACCGATGGGAAGCGAGACTTCTTTGTAGCGCTGATTTGCCTTTCCAGGTTGCTTGGTTGGCCAAAAAGGGCGTATGCGTTTTTTCCTGAATATATTCAGGAAAAAACGCATACGCCCTTTTTGGACAAGGGCATCATTGTCGAGGTTTCGCCGCTTTTCCTGTGCTTTAAAGGCGATTCGAATCTACCTCCTGAAATCTGTTTCCTGCAATTCTGCCTTGCTTTCAGATCCTCTTCGTTGCCTTCCCTCGATATATTTGTGGACGAGAGTTATCATTTATAACTCTGCAGGTTTGTGAATTGCAGTGCCCCTGAGCTCCATTTTTCAACTCGCTTTCTTGAAGGCTGGCCGCAAAAGCGCAGGATTGCTTCAGGCCCTATTCTGGTTCCGGGCGCAGGCTGAGCCTGTGGTTAATTCTTCTTCCTGATGGGAAAATAGAGTGAGCTGTGCCTGTCCCAACACCTAGAGCTAGTCTCTCATTGGTTCCCCCTCTTCCCGTTCATCCTCAGGACAAATTGCAACCTGTACGGAACAGGAGGTTAAAGGTGCTGATTCTCCAAGGAGGGAGATTGCTAGTAAAGCGGCTGGAATGGCGAACCCGAGCCCAAGGAGATGAGAAATGAGGAGCGTTTTAGAAACCTTTCCCGATCACACGGTGTACCATCTTCTGGGTTTCTCATGCATGCTTTCGATGTAGGAAGATGCCCTTGAACCTGGAGATTTGGGACCCATGGGATGGGTACCACGCAGTATTCCTTTAAAGGGTCTGCGTTTGCTCCCCCAACCTCACCAAACCTCTCAGCCCCTGAGTGTCCACCCTTATGTCTCAATCAGCTGTGGGTCTAGATATGGTCAATCCAGGTGGCATCACAGCCCCTGAACGAATTTGGTAAGAATTTCTCTCTCTTTCACTGTCTTTGTTTCACGGGTTTTTAAAAGTAATTGATTTTTATAATGGGGTTTAGCTGCTTTTCACTGCTGTGTTTATGCTGCTTTACACCCACTAGACTCACTTACAGAGAGATATCAATACATAGGTTTTAAGATTCTTACTAGTCAGATATATTCTTGGGCGGTGAATAGGGTGTCTTGAGTCCAGTTCACTGAGCAAGGAGTAGGTCTTGTCTATTACATATTGGGTTTATGGAACGGTATCTGAGCTAATTTGAAACCCTTGTTTTATGCATCACCCCATCTCACCTTTCCCGTTAAGCAGCCATAGTGTGTTTTCTAAACGTGTGACTCTGTTCTGTTTTGTAATTCAGTTCAAGTGTAGCGGTTTTTACATTCCCTCTATAAGTGATATCTTCTGATAAGTGTCTTTTTCTGTGTGACTTATTTCACTTAGAATCGTCGTACCTAAATCCACTCATCATGCTGCTACCAGCCTTATGAGGTTGATTTCATGGCTGAGTGATATTCCATTGTACATAAGGACCACAACTTCTTTATCCATTTTTCTCTTTCCTGGGATATTTAAGGTGTAACGAAGTGGAGGTTCTTGTCAACAGAGCAGCCCTAAACTTTGGGATGCCTGTGTCTTGCTGAGTTTTAGTTTTCCCAATTTATACGCCCATGAGTGGAAGTGCCCTATGCTCTGTAAGCTGAGTTTTTTAGATGTTTCAGGACACACCGTACCCTTCTCGAGAGTGGCTGTTGGCAATTTACATCCCGCCCATCAGCGTAGAAAGGCTCCCGTTTCTCCATGGCCTGTCCTGCATTTCTGGTTTTGACACTTTATTCAGCATGGCCCTTTTGACCGATGGGAAGCGAGACTTCTTTGTAGCGCTGATTTGCCTTTCCAGGTTGCTTGGTTGGCCAAAAAGGGCGTATGCGTTTGTTCCTGAATATATTCAGGAACAAACGCATACGCCCTTTTTGGCCAAGGGCATCATTGTCGAGGTTTCGCCGCTTTTCCTGTGCTTTAAAGGCGATTCGAATCTACCTCCTGAAATCTGTTTCCTGCAATTCTGCCTTGCTTTCAAATCCTCTTGGTTGCCTTCCCTCAAAATATTTGTGGCCGAGAGTTATCATTTTTAACTCTGCAGGTTTGTGAATTGCAGTGCCCCTGAGCTCCATTTTTCAACTCGCTTTCTTGGGAGCTGGCCGCAAAAGCGCAGGATTGCTTCAGGCCCTATTCTGGATCCGGGCGCAGGCTGAGCCTGTGGTTAATTCTTCTTCCTGATGGGAAAATAGAGTGAGCTGTGCCTGTCCCAACACCTAGAGCTAGTCTCTCATTGGTTCCCCCTCTTCCCGTTCATCCTCAGGACAAATTGCAACCTGTACGGAACAGGAGGTTAAAGGTGCTGATTCTCCAAGGAGGGAGATTGCTAGTAAAGCGGCTGGAATGGCGAACCCGAGCCCAAGGAGATGAGAAATGAGGAGCGTTTTAGAAACCTTTCCCGATCACACGGTGTACCATCTTCTGGGTTTCTCATGCATGTTTTCGATGTAGGAAGATGCCCTTGAACCTGGAGATTTGGGACCCATGGGATGGGTACCACGCAGTATTCCTTTAAAGGGTCTGCGTTTGCTCCCCCAACCTCACCAAACCTCTCAGCCCCTGAGTGTCCACCCTTATGTCTCAATCAGCTGTGGGTCTAGATATGGTCAATCCAGGTGGCATCACAGCCCCTGAACGAATTTGGTAAGAATTTCTGTCTCTTTCACTGTCTTTGTTTCACGGGTTTTTTAAAGTAATGGTTTTTTTTTAAATATAAGAAAAATTTTTTTTTAAGATTTCTTTAGTGATTGATTGATTGATTGATTTCTATGTTGGGTCTTCGTTTCTGTGCTAGGGCTTTCTCCAGTTTTGGCAAGTGGGGGCCACTCTTCATCGCGGTGCGCGGGCCTCTCACTATTGTGGCCTCTCTTGTTGCGGAGCACAGGCTCCAGACGCGCAGTCTCAGTAGTTGTGGCTCACGGGCCTAGTTGCTCCACGGCATGTGGGATCTTCCCAGACCAGGGCTCGAACCCGTGTTTCCTGCATTAGCAGGCAGATTCTCAACCACTGCGCAACCAGGGAAGCCCAGTAATTGATTTTTATAATGGGGTTTAGCTGCTTTTCACTGCTGTGTTTATGCTGCTTTACACCCACTAGACTCACTTACAGAGAGATATCAATACATAGGTTTTAAGATTCTTACTAGTCAGATATATTCTTGGGCGGTGAATAGGGTGTCTTGAGTCCAGTTCACTGAGCAAGGAGTAGGTCTTGTCTATTACATATTGGGTTTATGGAACGGTATCTGAGCTAATTTGAAACCCTTGTTTTATGCATCACCCCATCTCACCTTTCCCGTTAAGCAGCCATAGTGTGTTTTCTAAACGTGTGACTCTGTTCTGTTTTGTAATTCAGTTCAAGTGTAGCGGTTTTTACATTCCCTCTATAAGTGATATCTTCTGATAAGTGTCTTTTTCTGTGTGACTTATTTCACTTAGAATCGTCGTACCTAAATCCACTCATCATGCTGCTACCAGCCTTATGAGGTTGATTTCATGGCTGAGTGATATTCCATTGTACATAAGGACCACAACTTCTTTATCCATTTTTCTCTTTCCTGGGATATTTAAGGTGTAACGAAGTGGAGGTTCTTGTCAACAGAGCAGCCCTAAACTTTGGGATGCCTGTGTCTTGCTGAGTTTTAGTTTTCCCAATTTATACGCCCATGAGTGGAAGTGCCCTATGCTCTGTAAGCTGAGTTTTTTAGATGTTTCAGGACACACCGTACCCTTCTCGAGAGTGGCTGTTGGCAATTTACATCCCGCCCATCAGCGTAGAAAGGCTCCCGTTTCTCCATGGCCTGTCCTGCATTTCTGGTTTTGACACTTTATTCAGCATGGCCCTTTTGACCGATGGGAAGCGAGACTTCTTTGTAGCGCTGATTTGCCTTTCCAGGTTGCTTGGTTGGCCAAAAAGGGCGTATGCGTTTGTTCCTGAATATATTCAGGAACAAACGCATACGCCCTTTTTGGCCAAGGGCATCATTGTCGAGGTTTCGCCGCTTTTCCTGTGCTTTAAAGGCGATTCGAATCTACCTCCTGAAATCTGTTTCCTGCAATTCTGCCTTGCTTTCAAATCCTCTTGGTTGCCTTCCCTCAAAATATTTGTGGCCGAGAGTTATCATTTTTAACTCTGCAGGTTTGTGAATTGCAGTGCCCCTGAGCTCCATTTTTCAACTCGCTTTCTTGGGAGCTGGCCGCAAAAGCGCAGGATTGCTTCAGGCCCTATTCTGGATCCGGGCGCAGGCTGAGCCTGTGGTTAATTCTTCTTCCTGATGGGAAAATAGAGTGAGCTGTGCCTGTCCCAACACCTAGAGCTAGTCTCTCATTGGTTCCCCCTCTTCCCGTTCATCCTCAGGACAAATTGCAACCTGTACGGAACAGGAGGTTAAAGGTGCTGATTCTCCAAGGAGGGAGATTGCTAGTAAAGCGGCTGGAATGGCGAACCCGAGCCCAAGGAGATGAGAAATGAGGAGCGTTTTAGAAACCTTTCCCGATCACACGGTGTACCATCTTCTGGGTTTCTCATGCATGTTTTCGATGTAGGAAGATGCCCTTGAACCTGGAGATTTGGGACCCATGGGATGGGTACCACGCAGTATTCCTTTAAAGGGTCTGCGTTTGCTCCCCCAACCTCACCAAACCTCTCAGCCCCTGAGTGTCCACCCTTATGTCTCAATCAGCTGTGGGTCTAGATATGGTCAATCCAGGTGGCATCACAGCCCCTGAACGAATTTGGTAAGAATTTCTCTCTCTTTCACTGTCTTTGTTTCACGGGTTTTTTAAAGTAATGGTTTTTTTTTAAATATAAGAAAAAATTTTTTTAAGATTTCTTTAGTGATTGATTGATTGATTGATTGCTATGTTGGGTCTTCGTTTCTGTGCTAGGGCTTTCTCCAGTTGTGGCAAGTGGGGGCCACTCTTCATCGCGGTGCGCGGGCCTCTCACTATTGTGGCCTCTCTTGTTGCGGAGCACAGGCTCCAGACGCGCAGGCTCAGTAGTTGTGGCTCACGGGCCTAGTTGCTCCACGGCATGTGGGATCTTCCCAGACCAGGGCTCGAACCCGTGTTTCCTGCATTAGCAGGCAGATTCTCAACCGCTGCGCAACCAGGGAAGCCCAGTAATTGATTTTTGTAATGGGGTTTAGCTGCTTTTCACTGCTGTGTTTATGCCGCTTTACATCCACAAGTCTCACTTACAGAGAGATATCAATACATAGGTTTTAAGATTCTTACTAGTCAGATATATTCGAGGGCGGTGAATAGGGGGTGTTGAGTCCAGTTCACTGAGCAAGGAGTAGGTCTTGTCTATTACATATTGGGTTTATGGAATGGTATCTGAGCTAATTTCAAACCCTTGTTTTATGCATCACCCCACCTCTCCTTTCCCGTTAAGCAGCCATAGTGTGTTTTCTAAACGTGTGACTCTGTTCTGTTTTGTAGTTCAGTTCAAGTGTAGCGGTTTTTACATTCCCTCTATAAGTGATATCTTCTGATAAGTGTCTTTTTCTGTGTGACTTATTTCACTTAGAATCGTCGTACCTAAATCCACTCATCATGCTGCTACTAGCCTTATGACGTTGATTTCATGGCTGAGTGATATTCCTTTGTACATAAGGACCACAACTTCTTTATCCATTTTCCTCTTTCCTGGGATATTTAAGGTGTAATGAAGTGGAGGTTCTTGTCAACAGAGCAGCCCTAAACTTTGGGGTGCCTGTGTCTTGCTGATTTTTAGTTTTCCCAATTTATACGCCCATGAGTGGAAGTGCCCTATGCTCTGTAAGCTGAGTTTTTTAGATGTTTCAGGACACACCGTACACTTCTCGAGAGTGGCTGTTGGAAATTTACATCCCGCCCATCAGCGTAGCAAGGCTCCCTTTTCTCCATGGCCTGTCCTGCATTTCTGGTTTTGACACTTTATTCAGCATGGCCCTTTTGACCGATGGGAAGCGAGACTTCTTTGTAGCGCTGATTTGCCTTTCCAGGTTGCTTGGTTGGCCAAAAAGGGCGTATGCGTTTTTTCCTGAATATATTCAGGAACAAACGCATACGCCCTTTTTGGCCAAGGGCATCATTGTCGAGGTTTTGCCGCTTTTCCTGTGCTTTAAAGGCGATTCGAATCTACCTCCTGAAATCTGTTTCCTGCAATTCTGCCTTGCTTTCAGATCCTCTTCGTTGCCTTCCCTCGATATATTTGTGGACGAGAGTTATCATTTATAACTCTGCAGGTTTGTGAATTGCAGTGCCCCTGAGCTCCATTTTTCAACTCGCTTTCTTGAAGGCTGGCCGCAAAAGCGCAGGATTGCTTCAGGCCCTATTCTGGTTCCGGGCGCAGGCTGAGCCTGTGGTTAATTCTTCTTCCTGATGGGAAAATAGAGTGAGCTGTGCCTGTCCCAACACCTAGAGCTAGTCTCTCATTGGTTCCCCCTCTTCCCGTTCATCCTCAGGACAAATTGCAACCTGTACGGAACAGGAGGTTAAAGGTGCTGATTCTCCAAGGAGGGAGATTGCTAGTAAAGCGGCTGGAATGGCGAACCCGAGCCCAAGGAGATGAGAAATGAGGAGCGTTTTAGAAACCTTTCCCGATCACACGGTGTACCATCTTCTGGGTTTCTCATGCATGCTTTCGATGTAGGAAGATGCCCTTGAACCTGGAGATTTGGGACCCATGGGATGGGTACCACGCAGTATTCCTTTAAAGGGTCTGCGTTTGCTCCCCCAACCTCACCAAACCTCTCAGCCCCTGAGTGTCCACCCTTATGTCTCAATCAGCTGTGGGTCTAGATATGGTCAATCCAGGTGGCATCACAGCCCCTGAACGAATTTGGTAAGAATTTCTCTCTCTTTCACTGTCTTTGTTTCACGGGTTTTTAAAAGTAATTGATTTTTATAATGGGGTTTAGCTGCTTTTCACTGCTGTGTTTATGCTGCTTTACACCCACTAGACTCACTTACAGAGAGATATCAATACATAGGTTTTAAGATTCTTACTAGTCAGATATATTCTTGGGCGGTGAATAGGGTGTCTTGAGTCCAGTTCACTGAGCAAGGAGTAGGTCTTGTCTATTACATATTGGGTTTATGGAACGGTATCTGAGCTAATTTGAAACCCTTGTTTTATGCATCACCCCATCTCACCTTTCCCGTTAAGCAGCCATAGTGTGTTTTCTAAACGTGTGACTCTGTTCTGTTTTGTAATTCAGTTCAAGTGTAGCGGTTTTTACATTCCCTCTATAAGTGATATCTTCTGATAAGTGTCTTTTTCTGTGTGACTTATTTCACTTAGAATCGTCGTACCTAAATCCACTCATCATGCTGCTACCAGCCTTATGAGGTTGATTTCATGGCTGAGTGATATTCCATTGTACATAAGGACCACAACTTCTTTATCCATTTTTCTCTTTCCTGGGATATTTAAGGTGTAACGAAGTGGAGGTTCTTGTCAACAGAGCAGCCCTAAACTTTGGGATGCCTGTGTCTTGCTGAGTTTTAGTTTTCCCAATTTATACGCCCATGAGTGGAAGTGCCCTATGCTCTGTAAGCTGAGTTTTTTAGATGTTTCAGGACACACCGTACCCTTCTCGAGAGTGGCTGTTGGCAATTTACATCCCGCCCATCAGCGTAGAAAGGCTCCCGTTTCTCCATGGCCTGTCCTGCATTTCTGGTTTTGACACTTTATTCAGCATGGCCCTTTTGACCGATGGGAAGCGAGACTTCTTTGTAGCGCTGATTTGCCTTTCCAGGTTGCTTGGTTGGCCAAAAAGGGCGTATGCGTTTGTTCCTGAATATATTCAGGAACAAACGCATACGCCCTTTTTGGCCAAGGGCATCATTGTCGAGGTTTCGCCGCTTTTCCTGTGCTTTAAAGGCGATTCGAATCTACCTCCTGAAATCTGTTTCCTGCAATTCTGCCTTGCTTTCAAATCCTCTTGGTTGCCTTCCCTCAAAATATTTGTGGCCGAGAGTTATCATTTTTAACTCTGCAGGTTTGTGAATTGCAGTGCCCCTGAGCTCCATTTTTCAACTCGCTTTCTTGGGAGCTGGCCGCAAAAGCGCAGGATTGCTTCAGGCCCTATTCTGGATCCGGGCGCAGGCTGAGCCTGTGGTTAATTCTTCTTCCTGATGGGAAAATAGAGTGAGCTGTGCCTGTCCCAACACCTAGAGCTAGTCTCTCATTGGTTCCCCCTCTTCCCGTTCATCCTCAGGACAAATTGCAACCTGTACGGAACAGGAGGTTAAAGGTGCTGATTCTCCAAGGAGGGAGATTGCTAGTAAAGCGGCTGGAATGGCGAACCCGAGCCCAAGGAGATGAGAAATGAGGAGCGTTTTAGAAACCTTTCCCGATCACACGGTGTACCATCTTCTGGGTTTCTCATGCATGTTTTCGATGTAGGAAGATGCCCTTGAACCTGGAGATTTGGGACCCATGGGATGGGTACCACGCAGTATTCCTTTAAAGGGTCTGCGTTTGCTCCCCCAACCTCACCAAACCTCTCAGCCCCTGAGTGTCCACCCTTATGTCTCAATCAGCTGTGGGTCTAGATATGGTCAATCCAGGTGGCATCACAGCCCCTGAACGAATTTGGTAAGAATTTCTGTCTCTTTCACTGTCTTTGTTTCACGGGTTTTTTAAAGTAATGGTTTTTTTTTAAATATAAGAAAAATTTTTTTTTAAGATTTCTTTAGTGATTGATTGATTGATTGATTGCTATGTTGGGTCTTCGTTTCTGTGCTAGGGCTTTCTCCAGTTTTGGCAAGTGGGGGCCACTCTTCATCGCGGTGCGCGGGCCTCTCACTATTGTGGCCTCTCTTGTTGCGGAGCACAGGCTCCAGACGCGCAGTCTCAGTAGTTGTGGCTCACGGGCCTAGTTGCTCCACGGCATGTGGGATCTTCCCAGACCAGGGCTCGAACCCGTGTTTCCTGCATTAGCAGGCAGATTCTCAACCACTGCGCAACCAGGGAAGCCCAGTAATTGATTTTTATAATGGGGTTTAGCTGCTTTTCACTGCTGTGTTTATGCTGCTTTACACCCACTAGACTCACTTACAGAGAGATATCAATACATAGGTTTTAAGATTCTTACTAGTCAGATATATTCTTGGGCGGTGAATAGGGTGTCTTGAGTCCAGTTCACTGAGCAAGGAGTAGGTCTTGTCTATTACATATTGGGTTTATGGAACGGTATCTGAGCTAATTTGAAACCCTTGTTTTATGCATCACCCCATCTCACCTTTCCCGTTAAGCAGCCATAGTGTGTTTTCTAAACGTGTGACTCTGTTCTGTTTTGTAATTCAGTTCAAGTGTAGCGGTTTTTACATTCCCTCTATAAGTGATATCTTCTGATAAGTGTCTTTTTCTGTGTGACTTATTTCACTTAGAATCGTCGTACCTAAATCCACTCATCATGCTGCTACCAGCCTTATGAGGTTGATTTCATGGCTGAGTGATATTCCATTGTACATAAGGACCACAACTTCTTTATCCATTTTTCTCTTTCCTGGGATATTTAAGGTGTAACGAAGTGGAGGTTCTTGTCAACAGAGCAGCCCTAAACTTTGGGATGCCTGTGTCTTGCTGAGTTTTAGTTTTCCCAATTTATACGCCCATGAGTGGAAGTGCCCTATGCTCTGTAAGCTGAGTTTTTTAGATGTTTCAGGACACACCGTACCCTTCTCGAGAGTGGCTGTTGGCAATTTACATCCCGCCCATCAGCGTAGAAAGGCTCCCGTTTCTCCATGGCCTGTCCTGCATTTCTGGTTTTGACACTTTATTCAGCATGGCCCTTTTGACCGATGGGAAGCGAGACTTCTTTGTAGCGCTGATTTGCCTTTCCAGGTTGCTTGGTTGGCCAAAAAGGGCGTATGCGTTTGTTCCTGAATATATTCAGGAACAAACGCATACGCCCTTTTTGGCCAAGGGCATCATTGTCGAGGTTTCGCCGCTTTTCCTGTGCTTTAAAGGCGATTCGAATCTACCTCCTGAAATCTGTTTCCTGCAATTCTGCCTTGCTTTCAAATCCTCTTGGTTGCCTTCCCTCAAAATATTTGTGGCCGAGAGTTATCATTTTTAACTCTGCAGGTTTGTGAATTGCAGTGCCCCTGAGCTCCATTTTTCAACTCGCTTTCTTGGGAGCTGGCCGCAAAAGCGCAGGATTGCTTCAGGCCCTATTCTGGATCCGGGCGCAGGCTGAGCCTGTGGTTAATTCTTCTTCCTGATGGGAAAATAGAGTGAGCTGTGCCTGTCCCAACACCTAGAGCTAGTCTCTCATTGGTTCCCCCTCTTCCCGTTCATCCTCAGGACAAATTGCAACCTGTACGGAACAGGAGGTTAAAGGTGCTGATTCTCCAAGGAGGGAGATTGCTAGTAAAGCGGCTGGAATGGCGAACCCGAGCCCAAGGAGATGAGAAATGAGGAGCGTTTTAGAAACCTTTCCCGATCACACGGTGTACCATCTTCTGGGTTTCTCATGCATGTTTTCGATGTAGGAAGATGCCCTTGAACCTGGAGATTTGGGACCCATGGGATGGGTACCACGCAGTATTCCTTTAAAGGGTCTGCGTTTGCTCCCCCAACCTCACCAAACCTCTCAGCCCCTGAGTGTCCACCCTTATGTCTCAATCAGCTGTGGGTCTAGATATGGTCAATCCAGGTGGCATCACAGCCCCTGAACGAATTTGGTAAGAATTTCTCTCTCTTTCACTGTCTTTGTTTCACGGGTTTTTTAAAGTAATGGTTTTTTTTTAAATATAAGAAAAATTTTTTTTTAAGATTTCTTTAGTGATTGATTGATTGATTGATTGCTATGTTGGGTCTTCGTTTCTGTGCTAGGGCTTTCTCCAGTTTTGGCAAGTGGGGGCCACTCTTCATCGCGGTGCGCGGGCCTCTCACTATTGTGGCCTCTCTTGTTGCGGAGCACAGGCTCCAGACGCGCAGTCTCAGTAGTTGTGGCTCACGGGCCTAGTTGCTCCACGGCATGTGGGATCTTCCCAGACCAGGGCTCGAACCCGTGTTTCCTGCATTAGCAGGCAGATTCTCAACCACTGCGCAACCAGGGAAGCCCAGTAATTGATTTTTATAATGGGGTTTAGCTGCTTTTCACTGCTGTGTTTATGCTGCTTTACACCCACTAGACTCACTTACAGAGAGATATCAATACATAGGTTTTAAGATTCTTACTAGTCAGATATATTCTTGGGCGGTGAATAGGGTGTCTTGAGTCCAGTTCACTGAGCAAGGAGTAGGTCTTGTCTATTACATATTGGGTTTATGGAACGGTATCTGAGCTAATTTGAAACCCTTGTTTTATGCATCACCCCATCTCACCTTTCCCGTTAAGCAGCCATAGTGTGTTTTCTAAACGTGTGACTCTGTTCTGTTTTGTAATTCAGTTCAAGTGTAGCGGTTTTTACATTCCCTCTATAAGTGATATCTTCTGATAAGTGTCTTTTTCTGTGTGACTTATTTCACTTAGAATCGTCGTACCTAAATCCACTCATCATGCTGCTACCAGCCTTATGAGGTTGATTTCATGGCTGAGTGATATTCCATTGTACATAAGGACCACAACTTCTTTATCCATTTTTCTCTTTCCTGGGATATTTAAGGTGTAACGAAGTGGAGGTTCTTGTCAACAGAGCAGCCCTAAACTTTGGGATGCCTGTGTCTTGCTGAGTTTTAGTTTTCCCAATTTATACGCCCATGAGTGGAAGTGCCCTATGCTCTGTAAGCTGAGTTTTTTAGATGTTTCAGGACACACCGTACCCTTCTCGAGAGTGGCTGTTGGCAATTTACATCCCGCCCATCAGCGTAGAAAGGCTCCCGTTTCTCCATGGCCTGTCCTGCATTTCTGGTTTTGACACTTTATTCAGCATGGCCCTTTTGACCGATGGGAAGCGAGACTTCTTTGTAGCGCTGATTTGCCTTTCCAGGTTGCTTGGTTGGCCAAAAAGGGCGTATGCGTTTGTTCCTGAATATATTCAGGAACAAACGCATACGCCCTTTTTGGCCAAGGGCATCATTGTCGAGGTTTCGCCGCTTTTCCTGTGCTTTAAAGGCGATTCGAATCTACCTCCTGAAATCTGTTTCCTGCAATTCTGCCTTGCTTTCAAATCCTCTTGGTTGCCTTCCCTCAAAATATTTGTGGCCGAGAGTTATCATTTTTAACTCTGCAGGTTTGTGAATTGCAGTGCCCCTGAGCTCCATTTTTCAACTCGCTTTCTTGGGAGCTGGCCGCAAAAGCGCAGGATTGCTTCAGGCCCTATTCTGGATCCGGGCGCAGGCTGAGCCTGTGGTTAATTCTTCTTCCTGATGGGAAAATAGAGTGAGCTGTGCCTGTCCCAACACCTAGAGCTAGTCTCTCATTGGTTCCCCCTCTTCCCGTTCATCCTCAGGACAAATTGCAACCTGTACGGAACAGGAGGTTAAAGGTGCTGATTCTCCAAGGAGGGAGATTGCTAGTAAAGCGGCTGGAATGGCGAACCCGAGCCCAAGGAGATGAGAAATGAGGAGCGTTTTAGAAACCTTTCCCGATCACACGGTGTACCATCTTCTGGGTTTCTCATGCATGTTTTCGATGTAGGAAGATGCCCTTGAACCTGGAGATTTGGGACCCATGGGATGGGTACCACGCAGTATTCCTTTAAAGGGTCTGCGTTTGCTCCCCCAACCTCACCAAACCTCTCAGCCCCTGAGTGTCCACCCTTATGTCTCAATCAGCTGTGGGTCTAGATATGGTCAATCCAGGTGGCATCACAGCCCCTGAACGAATTTGGTAAGAATTTCTCTCTCTTTCACTGTCTTTGTTTCACGGGTTTTTTAAAGTAATGGTTTTTTTTTAAATATAAGAAAAATTTTTTTTTAAGATTTCTTTAGTGATTGATTGATTGATTGATTGCTATGTTGGGTCTTCGTTTCTGTGCTAGGGCTTTCTCCAGTTTTGGCAAGTGGGGGCCACTCTTCATCGCGGTGCGCGGGCCTCTCACTATTGTGGCCTCTCTTGTTGCGGAGCACAGGCTCCAGACGCGCAGTCTCAGTAGTTGTGGCTCACGGGCCTAGTTGCTCCACGGCATGTGGGATCTTCCCAGACCAGGGCTCGAACCCGTGTTTCCTGCATTAGCAGGCAGATTCTCAACCACTGCGCAACCAGGGAAGCCCAGTAATTGATTTTTATAATGGGGTTTAGCTGCTTTTCACTGCTGTGTTTATGCTGCTTTACACCCACTAGACTCACTTACAGAGAGATATCAATACATAGGTTTTAAGATTCTTACTAGTCAGATATATTCTTGGGCGGTGAATAGGGTGTCTTGAGTCCAGTTCACTGAGCAAGGAGTAGGTCTTGTCTATTACATATTGGGTTTATGGAACGGTATCTGAGCTAATTTGAAACCCTTGTTTTATGCATCACCCCATCTCACCTTTCCCGTTAAGCAGCCATAGTGTGTTTTCTAAACGTGTGACTCTGTTCTGTTTTGTAATTCAGTTCAAGTGTAGCGGTTTTTACATTCCCTCTATAAGTGATATCTTCTGATAAGTGTCTTTTTCTGTGTGACTTATTTCACTTAGAATCGTCGTACCTAAATCCACTCATCATGCTGCTACCAGCCTTATGAGGTTGATTTCATGGCTGAGTGATATTCCATTGTACATAAGGACCACAACTTCTTTATCCATTTTTCTCTTTCCTGGGATATTTAAGGTGTAACGAAGTGGAGGTTCTTGTCAACAGAGCAGCCCTAAACTTTGGGATGCCTGTGTCTTGCTGAGTTTTAGTTTTCCCAATTTATACGCCCATGAGTGGAAGTGCCCTATGCTCTGTAAGCTGAGTTTTTTAGATGTTTCAGGACACACCGTACCCTTCTCGAGAGTGGCTGTTGGCAATTTACATCCCGCCCATCAGCGTAGAAAGGCTCCCGTTTCTCCATGGCCTGTCCTGCATTTCTGGTTTTGACACTTTATTCAGCATGGCCCTTTTGACCGATGGGAAGCGAGACTTCTTTGTAGCGCTGATTTGCCTTTCCAGGTTGCTTGGTTGGCCAAAAAGGGCGTATGCGTTTGTTCCTGAATATATTCAGGAACAAACGCATACGCCCTTTTTGGCCAAGGGCATCATTGTCGAGGTTTCGCCGCTTTTCCTGTGCTTTAAAGGCGATTCGAATCTACCTCCTGAAATCTGTTTCCTGCAATTCTGCCTTGCTTTCAAATCCTCTTGGTTGCCTTCCCTCAAAATATTTGTGGCCGAGAGTTATCATTTTTAACTCTGCAGGTTTGTGAATTGCAGTGCCCCTGAGCTCCATTTTTCAACTCGCTTTCTTGGGAGCTGGCCGCAAAAGCGCAGGATTGCTTCAGGCCCTATTCTGGATCCGGGCGCAGGCTGAGCCTGTGGTTAATTCTTCTTCCTGATGGGAAAATAGAGTGAGCTGTGCCTGTCCCAACACCTAGAGCTAGTCTCTCATTGGTTCCCCCTCTTCCCGTTCATCCTCAGGACAAATTGCAACCTGTACGGAACAGGAGGTTAAAGGTGCTGATTCTCCAAGGAGGGAGATTGCTAGTAAAGCGGCTGGAATGGCGAACCCGAGCCCAAGGAGATGAGAAATGAGGAGCGTTTTAGAAACCTTTCCCGATCACACGGTGTACCATCTTCTGGGTTTCTCATGCATGTTTTCGATGTAGGAAGATGCCCTTGAACCTGGAGATTTGGGACCCATGGGATGGGTACCACGCAGTATTCCTTTAAAGGGTCTGCGTTTGCTCCCCCAACCTCACCAAACCTCTCAGCCCCTGAGTGTCCACCCTTATGTCTCAATCAGCTGTGGGTCTAGATATGGTCAATCCAGGTGGCATCACAGCCCCTGAACGAATTTGGTAAGAATTTCTCTCTCTTTCACTGTCTTTGTTTCACGGGTTTTTTAAAGTAATGGTTTTTTTTTAAATATAAGAAAAAATTTTTTTAAGATTTCTTTAGTGATTGATTGATTGATTGATTGCTATGTTGGGTCTTCGTTTCTGTGCTAGGGCTTTCTCCAGTTGTGGCAAGTGGGGGCCACTCTTCATCGCGGTGCGCGGGCCTCTCACTATTGTGGCCTCTCTTGTTGTGGAGCACAGGCTCCAGACGCGCAGGCTCAGTAGTTGTGGCTCACGGGCCTAGTTGCTCCACGGCATGTGGGATCTTCCCAGACCAGGGCTCGAACCCGTGTTTCCTGCATTAGCAGGCAGATTCTCAACCACTGCGCAACCAGGGAAGCCCAGTAATTGATTTTTGTAATGGGGTTTAGCTGCTTTTCACTGCTGTGTTTATGCCGCTTTACATCCACAAGTCTCACTTACAGAGAGATATCAATACATAGGTTTTAAGATTCTTACTAGTCAGATATATTCGAGGGCGGTGAATAGGGGGTGTTGAGTCCAGTTCACTGAGCAAGGAGTAGGTCTTGTCTATTACATATTGGGTTTATGGAATGGTATCTGAGCTAATTTCAAACCCTTGTTTTATGCATCACCCCACCTCTCCTTTCCCGTTAAGCAGCCATAGTGTGTTTTCTAAACGTGTGACTCTGTTCTGTTTTGTAATTCAGTTCAAGTGTAGCGGTTTTTACATTCCCTCTATAAGTGATATCTTCTGATAAGTGTCTTTTTCTGTGTGACTTATTTCACTTAGAATCGTCGTACCTAAATCCACTCATCATGCTGCTACTAGCCTTATGACGTTGATTTCATGGCTGAGTGATATTCCTTTGTACATAAGGACCACAACTTCTTTATCCATTTTCCTCTTTCCTGGGATATTTAAGGTGTAATGAAGTGGAGGTTCTTGTCAACAGAGCAGCCCTAAACTTTGGGGTGCCTGTGTCTTGCTGATTTTTAGTTTTCCCAATTTATACGCCCATGAGTGGAAGTGCCCTATGCTCTGTAAGCTGAGTTTTTTAGATGTTTCAGGACACACCGTACACTTCTCGAGAGTGGCTGTTGGCAATTTACATCCCGCCCATCAGCGTAGCAAGGCTCCCTTTTCTCCATGGCCTGTCCTGCATTTCTGGTTTTGACACTTTATTCAGCATGGCCCTTTTGACCGATGGGAAGCGAGACTTCTTTGTAGCGCTGATTTGCCTTTCCAGGTTGCTTGGTTGGCCAAAAAGGGCGTATGCGTTTTTTCCTGAATATATTCAGGAAAAAACGCATACGCCCTTTTTGGCCAAGGGCATCATTGTCGAGGTTTCGCCGCTTTTCCTGTGCTTTAAAGGCGATTCGAATCTACCTCCTGAAATCTGTTTCCTGCAATTCTGCCTTGCTTTCAGATCCTCTTCGTTGCCTTCCCTCGATATATTTGTGGACGAGAGTTATCATTTATAACTCTGCAGGTTTGTGAATTGCAGTGCCCCTGAGCTCCATTTTTCAACTCGCTTTCTTGAAGGCTGGCCGCAAAAGCGCAGGATTGCTTCAGGCCCTATTCTGGTTCCGGGCGCAGGCTGAGCCTGTGGTTAATTGTTCTTCCTGATGGGAAAATAGAGTGAGCTGTGCCTGTCCCAACACCTAGAGCTAGTCTCTCATTGGTTCCCCCTCTTCCCGTTCATCCTCAGGACAAATTGCAACCTGTACGGAACAGGAGGTTAAAGGTGCTGATTCTCCAAGGAGGGAGATTGCTAGTAAAGCGGCTGGAATGGCGAACCCGAGCCCAAGGAGATGAGAAATGAGGAGCGTTTTAGAAACCTTTCCCGATCACACGGTGTACCATCTTCTGGGTTTCTCATGCATGCTTTCGATGTAGGAAGATGCCCTTGAACCTGGAGATTTGGGACCCATGGGATGGGTACCACGCAGTATTCCTTTAAAGGGTCTGCGTTTGCTCCCCCAACCTCACCAAACCTCTCAGCCCCTGAGTGTCCACCCTTATGTCTCAATCAGCTGTGGGTCTAGATATGGTCAATCCAGGTGGCATCACAGCCCCTGAACGAATTTGGTAAGAATTTCTCTCTCTTTCACTGTCTTTGTTTCACGGGTTTTTAAAAGTAATTGATTTTTATAATGGGGTTTAGCTGCTTTTCACTGCTGTGTTTATGCTGCTTTACACCCACTAGACTCACTTACAGAGAGATATCAATACATAGGTTTTAAGATTGTTACTAGTCAGATATATTCTTGGGCGGTGAATAGGGTGTCTTGAGTCCAGTTCACTGAGCAAGGAGTAGGTCTTGTCTATTACATATTGGGTTTATGGAACGGTATCTGAGCTAATTTGAAACCCTTGTTTTATGCATCACCCCATCTCACCTTTCCCGTTAAGCAGCCATAGTGTGTTTTCTAAACGTGTGACTCTGTTCTGTTTTGTAATTCAGTTCAAGTGTAGCGGTTTTTACATTCCCTCTATAAGTGATATCTTCTGATAAGTGTCTTTTTCTGTGTGACTTATTTCACTTAGAATCGTCGTACCTAAATCCACTCATCATGCTGCTACCAGCCTTATGAGGTTGATTTCATGGCTGAGTGATATTCCATTGTACATAAGGACCACAACTTCTTTATCCATTTTTCTCTTTCCTGGGATATTTAAGGTGTAACGAAGTGGAGGTTCTTGTCAACAGAGCAGCCCTAAACTTTGGGATGCCTGTGTCTTGCTGAGTTTTAGTTTTCCCAATTTATACGCCCATGAGTGGAAGTGCCCTATGCTCTGTAAGCTGAGTTTTTTAGATGTTTCAGGACACACCGTACCCTTCTCGAGAGTGGCTGTTGGCAATTTACATCCCGCCCATCAGCGTAGAAAGGCTCCCGTTTCTCCATGGCCTGTCCTGCATTTCTGGTTTTGACACTTTATTCAGCATGGCCCTTTTGACCGATGGGAAGCGAGACTTCTTTGTAGCGCTGATTTGCCTTTCCAGGTTGCTTGGTTGGCCAAAAAGGGCGTATGCATTTGTTCCTGAATATATTCAGGAACAAACGCATACGCCCTTTTTGGCCAAGGGCATCATTGTCGAGGTTTCGCCGCTTTTCCTGTGCTTTAAAGGCGATTCGAATCTACCTCCTGAAATCTGTTTCCTGCAATTCTGCCTTGCTTTCAAATCCTCTTGGTTGCCTTCCCTCAAAATATTTGTGGCCGAGAGTTATCATTTTTAACTCTGCAGGTTTGTGAATTGCAGTGCCCCTGAGCTCCATTTTTCAACTCGCTTTCTTGGGAGCTGGCCGCAAAAGCGCAGGATTGCTTCAGGCCCTATTCTGGATCCGGGCGCAGGCTGAGCCTGTGGTTAATTCTTCTTCCTGATGGGAAAATAGAGTGAGCTGTGCCTGTCCCAACACCTAGAGCTAGTCTCTCATTGGTTCCCCCTCTTCCCGTTCATCCTCAGGACAAATTGCAACCTGTACGGAACAGGAGGTTAAAGGTGCTGATTCTCCAAGGAGGGAGATTGCTAGTAAAGCGGCTGGAATGGCGAACCCGAGCCCAAGGAGATGAGAAATGAGGAGCGTTTTAGAAACCTTTCCCGATCACACGGTGTACCATCTTCTGGGTTTCTCATGCATGTTTTCGATGTAGGAAGATGCCCTTGAACCTGGAGATTTGGGACCCATGGGATGGGTACCACGCAGTATTCCTTTAAAGGGTCTGCGTTTGCTCCCCCAACCTCACCAAACCTCTCAGCCCCTGAGTGTCCACCCTTATGTCTCAATCAGCTGTGGGTCTAGATATGGTCAATCCAGGTGGCATCACAGCCCCTGAACGAATTTGGTAAGAATTTCTCTCTCTTTCACTGTCTTTGTTTCATGGGTTTTTTAAAGTAATGGTTTTTTTTTAAATATAAGAAAAATTTTTTTTTAAGATTTCTTTAGTGATTGATTGATTGATTGATTGCTATGTTGTGTCTTCGTTTCTGTGCTAGGGCTTTCTCCAGTTTTGGCAAGTGGGGGCCACTCTTCATCGCGGTGCGCGGGCCTCTCACTATTGTGGCCTCTCTTGTTGCGGAGCACAGGGTCCAGACGCGCAGGCTCAGTAGTTGTGGCTCACGGGCCTAGTTGCTCCACGGCATGTGGGATCTTCCCAGACCAGGGCTCGAACCCGTGTTTCCTGCATTAGCAGGCAGATTCTCAACCACTGCGCAACCAGGGAAGCCCAGTAATTGATTTTTGTAATTGGGTTTAGCTGCTTTTCACTGCTGTGTTTATGCCGCTTTACATCCACATGTCTCACTTACAGAGAGATATCAATACATAGGTTTTAAGATTCTTACTAGTCAGATATATTCTAGGGCGGTGAATAGGGGGTGTTGAGTCCAGTTCACTGAGCAAGGAGTAGGTCTTGTCTATTACATATTGGGTTTATGGAATGGTATCTGAGCTAATTTCAAACCCTTGTTTTATGCATCACCCCACCTCTCCCTTCCCGTTAAGCAGCCATAGTGTGTTTTCTAAACGTGTGACTCTGTTCTGTTTTGTAATTCAGTTCAAGTGTAGCGGTTTTTACATTCCCTCTATAAGTGATATCTTCTGATAAGTGTCTTTTTCTGTGTGACTTATTTCACTTAGAATCGTCGTACCTAAATCCACTCATCATGCTGCTACTAGCCTTATGACGTTGATTTCATGGCTGAGTGATATTCCTTTGTACATAAGGACCACAACTTCTTTATCCATTTTCCTCTTTCCTGGGATATTTAAGGTGTAATGAAGTGGAGGTTCTTGTCAACAGAGCAGCCCTAAACTTTGGGGTGCCTGTGTCTTGCTGATTTTTAGTTTTCCCAATTTATACGCCCATGAGTGGAAGTGCCCT
Organism: Balaenoptera acutorostrata; assembly: GCF_949987535.1. NCBI lineage: Eukaryota > Metazoa > Chordata > Mammalia > Artiodactyla > Balaenopteridae > Balaenoptera > Balaenoptera acutorostrata. The sequence continues at coordinate 148,196 of NW_026646495.1, forward strand.
ATGCTCTGTAAGCTGAGTTTTTTAGATGTTTCAGGACACACCGTACACTTCTCGAGAGTGGCTGTTGGCAATTTACATCCCGCCCATCAGCGTAGCAAGGCTCCCTTTTCTCCATGGCCTGTCCTGCATTTCTGGTTTTGACACTTTATTCAGCATGGCCCTTTTGACCGATGGGAAGCGAGACTTCTTTGTAGCGCTGATTTGCCTTTCCAGGTTGCTTGGTTGGCCAAAAAGGGCGTATGCGTTTTTTCCTGAATATATTCAGGAAAAAACGCATACGCCCTTTTTGGCCAAGGGCATCATTGTCGAGGTTTCGCCGCTTTTCCTGTGCTTTAAAGGCGATTCGAATCTACCTCCTGAAATCTGTTTCCTGCAATTCTGCCTTGCTTTCAGATCCTCTTCGTTGCCTTCCCTCGATATATTTGTGGACGAGAGTTATCATTTATAACTCTGCAGGTTTGTGAATTGCAGTGCCCCTGAGCTCCATTTTTCAACTCGCTTTCTTGAAGGCTGGCCGCAAAAGCGCAGGATTGCTTCAGGCCCTATTCTGGTTCCGGGCGCAGGCTGAGCCTGTGGTTAATTCTTCTTCCTGATGGGAAAATAGAGTGAGCTGTGCCTGTCCCAACACCTAGAGCTAGTCTCTCATTGGTTCCCCCTCTTCCCGTTCATCCTCAGGACAAATTGCAACCTGTACGGAACAGGAGGTTAAAGGTGCAGATTCTCCAAGGAGGGAGATTTCTAGTAAAGCGGCTGGAATGGCGAACCCGAGCCCAAGGAGATCAGAAATGAGGAGCGATTTAGAAACCTTTCCCGATCACACGGTGTACCATCTTCTGGGTTTCTCATGCATGTTTTCGATGTAGGAAGATACCCTTGAACCTGGAGATTTGGGACCCATGGGATGGGTACCACGCAGTATTCCTTTAAAGGGTCTGCGTTTGCTCCCCCAACCTCACCAAACCTCTCAGCCCCTGAGTGTCCACCCTTATGTCTCAATCAGCTGTGGGTCTAGATATGGTCAATCCAGGTGGCATCACAGCCCCTGAACGAATTTGGTAAGAATTTCTCTCTCTTTCACTGTCTTTGTTTCACGGGTTTTTAAAAGTAATTGATTTTTATAATGGGGTTTAGCTGCTTTTCACTGCTGTGTTTATGCTGCTTTACACCCACTAGACTCACTTACAGAGAGATATCAATACATAGGTTTTAACATTCTTACTAGTCAGATATATTCTTGGGCGGTGAATAGGGTGTCTTGAGTCCAGTTCACTGAGCAAGGAGTAGGTCTTGTCTATTACATATTGGGTTTATGGAACGGTATCTGAGCTAATTTGAAACCCTTGTTTTATGCATCACCCCATCTCACCTTTCCCGTTAAGCAGCCATAGTGTGTTTTCTAAACGTGTGACTCTGTTCTGTTTTGTAATTCAGTTCAAGTGTAGCGGTTTTTACATTCCCTCTATAAGTGATATCTTCTGATAAGTGTCTTTTTCTGTGTGACTTATTTCACTTAGAATCGTCGTACCTAAATCCACTCATCATGCTGCTACCAGCCTTATGAGGTTGATTTCATGGCTGAGTGATATTCCATTGTACATAAGGACCACAACTTCTTTATCCATTTTTCTCTTTCCTGGGATATTTAAGGTGTAACGAAGTGGAGGTTCTTGTCAACAGAGCAGCCCTAAACTTTGGGATGCCTGTGTCTTGCTGAGTTTTAGTTTTCCCAATTTATACGCCCATGAGTGGAAGTGCCCTATGCTCTGTAAGCTGAGTTTTTTAGATGTTTCAGGACACACCGTACCCTTCTCGAGAGTGGCTGTTGGCAATTTACATCCCGCCCATCAGCGTAGAAAGGCTCCCGTTTCTCCATGGCCTGTCCTGCATTTCTGGTTTTGACACTTTATTCAGCATGGCCCTTTTGACCGATGGGAAGCGAGACTTCTTTGTAGCGCTGATTTGCCTTTCCAGGTTGCTTGGTTGGCCAAAAAGGGCGTATGCGTTTGTTCCTGAATATATTCAGGAACAAACGCATACGCCCTTTTTGGCCAAGGGCATCATTGTCGAGGTTTTGCCGCTTTTCCTGTGCTTTAAAGGCGATTCGAATCTACCTCCTGAAATCTGTTTCCTGCAATTCTGCCTTGCTTTCAAATCCTCTTGGTTGCCTTCCCTCAAAATATTTGTGGCCGAGAGTTATCATTTTTAACTCTGCAGGTTTGTGAATTGCAGTGCCCCTGAGCTCCATTTTTCAACTCGCTTTCTTGGGAGCTGGCCGCAAAAGCGCAGGATTGCTTCAGGCCCTATTCTGGATCCGGGCGCAGGCTGAGCCTGTGGTTAATTCTTCTTCCTGATGGGAAAATAGAGTGAGCTGTGCCTGTCCCAACACCTAGAGCTAGTCTCTCATTGGTTCCCCCTCTTCCCGTTCATCCTCAGGACAAATTGCAACCTGTACGGAACAGGAGGTTAAAGGTGCTGATTCTCCAAGGAGGGAGATTGCTAGTAAAGCGGCTGGAATGGCGAACCCGAGCCCAAGGAGATGAGAAATGAGGAGCGTTTTAGAAACCTTTCCCGATCACACGGTGTACCATCTTCTGGGTTTCTCATGCATGTTTTCGATGTAGGAAGATGCCCTTGAACCTGGAGATTTGGGACCCATGGGATGGGTACCACGCAGTATTCCTTTAAAGGGTCTGCGTTTGCTCCCCCAACCTCACCAAACCTCTCAGCCCCTGAGTGTCCACCCTTATGTCTCAATCAGCTGTGGGTCTAGATATGGTCAATCCAGGTGGCATCACAGCCCCTGAACGAATTTGGTAAGAATTTCTGTCTCTTTCACTGTCTTTGTTTCACGGGTTTTTTAAAGTAATGGTTTTTTTTTAAATATAAGAAAAAATTTTTTTTAAGATTTCTTTAGTGATTGATTGATTGATTGATTGCTATGTTGGGTCTTCGTTTCTGTGCTAGGGCTTTCTCCAGTTTTGGCAAGTGGGGGCCACTCTTCATCGCGGTGCGCGGGCCTCTCACTATTGTGGCCTCTCTTGTTGCGGAGCACAGGCTCCAGACGCGCAGGCTCAGTAGTTGTGGCTCACGGGCCTAGTTGCTCCACGGCATGTGGGATCTTCCCAGACCAGGGCTCGAACCCGTGTTTCCTGCATTAGCAGGCAGATTCTCAACCACTGCGCAACCAGGGAAGCCCAGTAATTGATTTTTGTAATGGGGTTTAGCTGCTTTTCACTGCTGTGTTTATGCCGCTTTACATCCACATGTCTCACTTACAGAGAGATATCAATACATAGGTTTTAAGATTCTTACTAGTCAGATATATTCTAGGGCGGTGAATAGGGGGTGTTGAGTCCAGTTCACTGAGCAAGGAGTAGGTCTTGTCTATTACATATTGGGTTTATGGAATGGTATCTGAGCTAATTTCAAACCCTTGTTTTATGCATCACCCCACCTCTCCTTTCCCGTTAAGCAGCCATAGTGTGTTTTCTAAACGTGTGACTCTGTTCTGTTTTGTAATTCAGTTCAAGTGTAGCGGTTTTTACATTCCCTCTATAAGTGATATCTTCTGATAAGTGTCTTTTTCTGTGTGACTTATTTCACTTAGAATCGTCGTACCTAAATCCACTCATCATGCTGCTACTAGCCTTATGACGTTGATTTCATGGCTGAGTGATATTCCTTTGTACATAAGGACCACAACTTCTTTATCCATTTTCCTCTTTCCTGGGATATTTAAGGTGTAATGAAGTGGAGGTTCTTGTCAACAGAGCAGCCCTAAACTTTGGGGTGCCTGTGTCTTGCTGATTTTTAGTTTTCCCAATTTATACGCCCATGAGTGGAAGTGCCCTATGCTCTGTAAGCTGAGTTTTTTAGATGTTTCAGGACACACCGTACACTTCTCGAGAGTGGCTGTTGGCAATTTACATCCCGCCCATCAGCGTAGCAAGGCTCCCTTTTCTCCATGGCCTGTCCTGCATTTCTGGTTTTGACACTTTATTCAGCATGGCCCTTTTGACCGATGGGAAGCGAGACTTCTTTGTAGCGCTGATTTGCCTTTCCAGGTTGCTTGGTTGGCCAAAAAGGGCGTATGCGTTTTTTCCTGAATATATTCAGGAAAAAACGCATACGCCCTTTTTGGCCAAGGGCATCATTGTCGAGGTTTCGCCGCTTTTCCTGTGCTTTAAAGGCGATTCGAATCTACCTCCTGAAATCTGTTTCCTGCAATTCTGCCTTGCTTTCAGATCCTCTTCGTTGCCTTCCCTCGATATATTTGTGGACGAGAGTTATCATTTATAACTCTGCAGGTTTGTGAATTGCAGTGCCCCTGAGCTCCATTTTTCAACTCGCTTTCTTGAAGGCTGGCCGCAAAAGCGCAGGATTGCTTCAGGCCCTATTCTGGTTCCGGGCGCAGGCTGAGCCTGTGGTTAATTCTTCTTCCTGATGGGAAAATAGAGTGAGCTGTGCCTGTCCCAACACCTAGAGCTAGTCTCTCATTGGTTCCCCCTCTTCCCGTTCATCCTCAGGACAAATTGCAACCTGTACAGAACAGGAGGTTAAAGGTGCAGATTCTCCAAGGAGGGAGATTTCTAGTAAAGCGGCTGGAATGGCGAACCCGAGCCCAAGGAGATCAGAAATGAGGAGCGATTTAGAAACCTTTCCCGATCACACGGTGTACCATCTTCTGGGTTTCTCATGCATGTTTTCGATGTAGGAAGATACCCTTGAACCTGGAGATTTGGGACCCATGGGATGGGTACCACGCAGTATTCCTTTAAAGGGTCTGCGTTTGCTCCCCCAACCTCACCAAACCTCTCAGCCCCTGAGTGTCCACCCTTATGTCTCAATCAGCTGTGGGTCTAGATATGGTCAATCCAGGTGGCATCACAGCCCCTGAACGAATTTGGTAAGAATTTCTCTCTCTTTCACTGTCTTTGTTTCACGGGTTTTTTAAAGTAATGGTTTTTTTTTAAATATAAGAAAAAATTTTTTTAAGATTTCTTTAGTGATTGATTGATTGATTGATTGCTATGTTGGGTCTTCGTTTCTGTGCTAGGGCTTTCTCCAGTTGTGGCAAGTGGGGGCCACTCTTCATCGCGGTGCGCGGGCCTCTCACTATTGTGGCCTCTCTTGTTGCGGAGCACAGGCTCCAGACGCGCAGTCTCAGTAGTTGTGGCTCACGGGCCTAGTTGCTCCACGGCATGTGGGATCTTCCCAGACCAGGGCTCGAACCCGTGTTTCCTGCATTAGCAGGCAGATTCTCAACCACTGCGCAACCAGGGAAGCCCAGTAATTGATTTTTATAATGGGGTTTAGCTGCTTTTCACTGCTGTGTTTATGCTGCTTTACACCCACTAGACTCACTTACAGAGAGATATCAATACATAGGTTTTAAGATTCTTACTAGTCAGATATATTCTTGGGCGGTGAATAGGGTGTCTTGAGTCCAGTTCACTGAGCAAGGAGTAGGTCTTGTCTATTACATATTGGGTTTATGGAACGGTATCTGAGCTAATTTGAAACCCTTTTTTTATGCATCACCCCATCTCACCTTTCCCGTTAAGCAGCCATAGTGTGTTTTCTAAACGTGTGACTCTGTTCTGTTTTGTAATTCAGTTCAAGTGTAGCGGTTTTTACATTCCCTCTATAAGTGATATCTTCTGATAAGTGTCTTTTTCTGTGTGACTTATTTCACTTAGAATCGTCGTACCTAAATCCACTCATCATGCTGCTACCAGCCTTATGAGGTTGATTTCATGGCTGAGTGATATTCCATTGTACATAAGGACCACAACTTCTTTATCCATTTTTCTCTTTCCTGGGATATTTAAGGTGTAACGAAGTGGAGGTTCTTGTCAACAGAGCAGCCCTAAACTTTGGGATGCCTGTGTCTTGCTGAGTTTTAGTTTTCCCAATTTATACGCCCATGAGTGGAAGTGCCCTATGCTCTGTAAGCTGAGTTTTTTAGATGTTTCAGGACACACCGTACCCTTCTCGAGAGTGGCTGTTGGCAATTTACATCCCGCCCATCAGCGTAGAAAGGCTCCCGTTTCTCCATGGCCTGTCCTGCATTTCTGGTTTTGACACTTTATTCAGCATGGCCCTTTTGACCGATGGGAAGCGAGACTTCTTTGTAGCGCTGATTTGCCTTTCCAGGTTGCTTGGTTGGCCAAAAAGGGCGTATGCGTTTGTTCCTGAATATATTCAGGAACAAACGCATACGCCCTTTTTGGCCAAGGGCATCATTGTCGAGGTTTCGCCGCTTTTCCTGTGCTTTAAAGGCGATTCGAATCTACCTCCTGAAATCTGTTTCCTGCAATTCTGCCTTGCTTTCAAATCCTCTTGGTTGCCTTCCCTCAAAATATTTGTGGCCGAGAGTTATCATTTTTAACTCTGCAGGTTTGTGAATTGCAGTGCCCCTGAGCTCCATTTTTCAACTCGCTTTCTTGGGAGCTGGCCGCAAAAGCGCAGGATTGCTTCAGGCCCTATTCTGGATCCGGGCGCAGGCTGAGCCTGTGGTTAATTCTTCTTCCTGATGGGAAAATAGAGTGAGCTGTGCCTGTCCCAACACCTAGAGCTAGTCTCTCATTGGTTCCCCCTCTTCCCGTTCATCCTCAGGACAAATTGCAACCTGTACGGAACAGGAGGTTAAAGGTGCTGATTCTCCAAGGAGGGAGATTGCTAGTAAAGCGGCTGGAATGGCGAACCCGAGCCCAAGGAGATGAGAAATGAGGAGCGTTTTAGAAACCTTTCCCGATCACACGGTGTACCATCTTCTGGGTTTCTCATGCATGTTTTCGATGTAGGAAGATGCCCTTGAACCTGGAGATTTGGGACCCCTGGGATGGGTACCACGCAGTATTCCTTTAAAGGGTCTGCGTTTGCTCCCCCAACCTCACCAAACCTCTCAGCCCCTGAGTGTCCACCCTTATGTCTCAATCAGCTGTGGGTCTAGATATGGTCAATCCAGGTGGCATCACAGCCCCTGAACGAATTTGGTAAGAATTTCTCTCTCTTTCACTGTCTTTGTTTCACGGGTTTTTTAAAGTAATGGTTTTTTTTTAAATATAAGAAAAAATTTTTTTTAAGATTTCTTTAGTGATTGATTGATTGATTGATTGCTATGTTGGGTCTTCGTTTCTGTGCTAGGGCTTTCTCCAGTTTTGGCAAGTGGGGGCCACTCTTCATCGCGGTGCGCGGGCCTCTCACTATTGTGGCCTCTCTTGTTGCGGAGCACAGGCTCCAGACGCGCAGGCTCAGTAGTTGTGGCTCACGGGCCTAGTTGCTCCACGGCATGTGGGATCTTCCCAGACCAGGGCTCGAACCCGTGTTTCCTGCATTAGCAGGCAGATTCTCAACCACTGCGCAACCAGGGAAGCCCAGTAATTGATTTTTGTAATGGGGTTTAGCTGCTTTTCACTGCTGTGTTTATGCCGCTTTACATCCACATGTCTCACTTACAGAGAGATATCAATACATAGGTTTTAAGATTCTTACTAGTCAGATATATTCTAGGGCGGTGAATAGGGGGTGTTGAGTCCAGTTCACTGAGCAAGGAGTAGGTCTTGTCTATTACATATTGGGTTTATGGAATGGTATCTGAGCTAATTTCAAACCCTTGTTTTATGCATCACCCCACCTCTCCTTTCCCGTTAAGCAGCCATAGTGTGTTTTCTAAACGTGTGACTCTGTTCTGTCTTGTAATTCAGTTCAAGTGTAGCGGTTTTTACATTCCCTCTATAAGTGATATCTTCTGATAAGTGTCTTTTTCTGTGTGACTTATTTCACTTAGAATCGTCGTACCTAAATCCACTCATCATGCTGCTACTAGCCTTATGACGTTGATTTCATGGCTGAGTGATATTCCTTTGTACATAAGGACCACAACTTCTTTATCCATTTTCCTCTTTCCTGGGATATTTAAGGTGTAATGAAGTGGAGGTTCTTGTCAACAGAGCAGCCCTAAACTTTGGGGTGCCTGTGTCTTGCTGATTTTTCGTTTTCCCAATTTATACGCCCATGAGTGGAAGTGCCCTATGCTCTGTAAGCTGAGTTTTTTAGATGTTTCAGGACACACCGTACACTTCTCGAGAGTGGCTGTTGGCAATTTACATCCCGCCCATCAGCGTAGCAAGGCTCCCGTTTCTCCATGGCCTGTCCTGCATTTCTGGTTTTGACACTTTATTCAGCATGGCCCTTTTGACCGATGGGAAGCGAGACTTCTTTGTAGCGCTGATTTGCCTTTCCAGGTTGCTTGGTTGGCCAAAAAGGGCGTATGCGTTTTTTCCTGAATATATTCAGGAAAAAACGCATACGCCCTTTTTGGCCAAGGGCATCATTGTCGAGGTTTCGCCGCTTTTCCTGTGCTTTAAAGGCGATTCGAATCTACCTCCTGAAATCTGTTTCCTGCAATTCTGCCTTGCTTTCAGATCCTCTTCGTTGCCTTCCCTCGATATATTTGTGGACGAGAGTTATCATTTATAACTCTGCAGGTTTGTGAATTGCAGTGCCCCTGAGCTCCATTTTTCAACTCGCTTTCTTGAAGGCTGGCCGCAAAAGCGCAGGATTGCTTCAGGCCCTATTCTGGTTCCGGGCGCAGGCTGAGCCTGTGGTTAATTCTTCTTCCTGATGGGAAAATAGAGTGAGCTGTGCCTGTCCCAACACCTAGAGCTAGTCTCTCATTGGTTCCCCCTCTTCCCGTTCATCCTCAGGACAAATTGCAACCTGTACGGAACAGGAGGTTAAAGGTGCTGATTCTCCAAGGAGGGAGATTGCTAGTAAAGCGGCTGGAATGGCGAACCCGAGCACAAGGAGATGAGAAATGAGGTGCGTTTTAGAAACGTTTCCCGATCACATGGTGTACCATCTTTTGGGTTTCTCATGCAAGTTTTCGATGTAGGAAGATGCCCTTGAACATGGAGATTTGGGACCCATGGGATGGGTACCACGCAGTATTCCTTTAAAGGGTCTGCATTTGCTCCCCCAACCTCACCAAACCTCTCAGCCCCTGAATGTCCACCCTTATGTCTCAATCACCTGTGGGTCTAGGTATGGTCAATCCAGGTGGCATCACAGCCCCTGAACGAATTTGGTAAGAATTTCTCTCTCTTTCACTGTCTTTGTTTCACGGGTTTTTAAAAGTAATGGTTTTTTTTTAAATATAAGCAATTTTTTTTTAAGATTTCTTTAGTGATTGATTGATTGATTGATTGCTATGTTGGGTCTTCGTTTCTGTGCTAGGGCTTTCTCCAGTTGTGGCAAGTGGGGGCCACTCTTCATCGCGGTGCGCGGGCCTCTCACTATTGTGGCCTCTCTTGTTGCGGAGCACAGGCTCCAGACGCGCAGGCTCAGTAGTTGTGGCTCACGGGCCTAGTTGCTCCACGGCATGTGGGATCTTCCCAGACCAGGGCTCGAACCCGTGTTTCCTGCATTAGCAGGCAGATTCTCAACCACTGCGCAACCAGGGAAGCCCAGTAATTGATTTTTGTAATGGGGTTTAGCTGCTTTTCACTGCTGTGTTTATGCCGCTTTACATCCACATGTTTCACTTACAGAGAGATATCAATACCTAGGTTTTAAGATTCTTACTAGTCAGATATATTCTAGGGCGGTGAATAGGGGGTGTTGAGTCCAGTTCACTGAGCAAGGAGTAGGTCTTGTCTATTACATATTGGGTTTATGGAATGGTATCTGAGCTAATTTCAAACCCTTGTTTTATGCATCACCCCACCTCTCCTTTCCCGTTAAGCAGCCATAGTGTGTTTTCTAAACGTGTGACTCTGTTCTGTTTTGTAATTCAGTTCAAGTGTAGCGGTTTTTACATTGCCTCTATAAGTGATATCTTAGGATCAGTGTCTTTTTCTGTGTGACTTATTTCACTTAGAATCGTCGTACCTAAATCCACTCATCATGCTGCTACTAGCCTTATGACGTTGATTTCATGGCTGAGTGATATTCCTTTGTACATAAGGACCACAACTTCTTTATCCATTTTCCTCTTTCCTGGGATATTTAAGGTGTAATGAAGTGGAGGTTCTTGTCAACAGAGCAGCCCTAAACTTTGGGGTGCCTGTGTCTTGCTGATTTTTAGTTTTCCCAATTTATACGCCCATGAGTGGAAGTGCCCTATGCTCTGTAAGCTGAGTTTTTTAGATGTTTCAGGACACACCGTACACTTCTCGAGAGTGGCTGTTGGCAATTTACATCCCGCCCATCAGCGTAGCAAGGCTCCCGTTTCTCCATGGCCTGTCCTGCATTTCTGGTTTTGACACTTTATTCAGCATGGCCCTTTTGACCGATGGGAAGCGAGACTTCTTTGTAGCGCTGATTTGCCTTTCCAGGTTGCTTGGTTGGCCAAAAAGGGCGTATGCGTTTTTTCCTGAATATATTCAGGAAAAAACGCATACGCCCTTGTTGGCCAAGGGCATCATTGTCGAGGTTTCGCCGCTTTTCCTGTGCTTTAAAGGCGATTCGAATCTACCTCCTGAAATCTGTTTCCTGCAATTCTGCCTTGCTTTCAGATCCTCTTCGTTGCCTTCCCTCGATATATTTGTGGACGAGAGTTATCATTTATAACTCTGCAGGTTTGTGAATTGCAGTGCCCCTGAGCTCCATTTTTCAACTCGCTTTCTTGAAGGCTGGCCGCAAAAGCGCAGGATTGCTTCAGGCCCTATTCTGGTTCCGGGCGCAGGCTGAGCCTGTGGTTAATTCTTCTTCCTGATGGGAAAATAGAGTGAGCTGTGCCTGTCCCAACACCTAGAGCTAGTCTCTCATTGGTTCCCCCTCTTCCCGTTCATCCTCAGGACAAATTGCAACCTGTACGGAACAGGAGGTTAAAGGTGCTGATTCTCCAAGGAGGGAGATTGCTAGTAAAACGGCTGGAATGGCGAACCCGAGCACAAGGAGATGAGAAATGAGGTGCGTTTTAGAAACGTTTCCCGATCACATGGTGTACCATCTTCTGGGTTTCTCATGCATGTTTTCGATGTAGGAAGATGCCCTTGAACCTGGAGATTTGGGACCCATGGGATGGGTACCACGCAGTATTCCTTTAAAGGGTCTGCATTTGCTCCCCCAACCTCACCAAACCTCTCAGCCCCTGAATGTCCACCCTTATGTCTCAATCACCTGTGGGTCTAGGTATGGTCAATCCAGGTGGCATCACAGCCCCTGAACGAATTTGGTAAGAATTTCTCTCTCTTTCACTGTCTTTGTTTCACGGGTTTTTTAAAGTAAGGTTTTTTTTTTAAATATAAGCAAATTTTTTTTAAGATTTCTTTAGTGATTGATTGATTGATTGATTGCTATGTTGGGTCTTCGTTTCTGTGCTAGGGCTTTCTCCGGTTGTGGCAAGTGGGGGCCACTCTTCATCGCGGTGCGCGGGCCTCTCACTATTGTGGCCTCTCTTGTTGCGGAGCACAGGCTCCAGACGCGCAGGCTCAGTAGTTGTGGCTCACGGGCCTAGTTGCTCCACGGCATGTGGGATCTTCCCAGACCAGGGCTCAAACCCGTGTTTCCTGCATTAGCAGGCAGATTCTCAACCACTGCGCAAGGAGGAAAGCCCAGTAATTGATTTTTGTACTGGGGTTTAGCTGCTTTTCACTGCTGTGTTTATGCCGCTTTACATCCACAAGTCTCACTTACAGAGAGATATCAATACATAGGTTTTAAGATTCTTACTAGTCAGATATATTCTAGGGCGGTGAATAGGGGGTGTTGAGTCCAGTTCACTGAGCAAGGAGTAGGTCTTGTCTATTACATATTGGGTTTATGGAATGGTATCTGAGCTACTTTCAAACCCTTGTTTTATGCATCACCCCACCTCTCCTTTCCCGTTAAGCAGCCATAGTGTGTTTTCTAAACGTGTGACTGTGTTCTGTTTTGTAATTCAGTTGAAGTGTAGCGGTTTTTACATTGCCTCTATAAGTGATATCTTAGGATCAGTGTCTTTTTCTGTGTGACTTATTTCACTTAGAATCGTCGTACCTAAATCCACTCATCATGCTGCTACTAGCCTTATGACGTTGCTTTCATGGCTGAGTGATATTCCTTTGTACATAGGGACCACAACTTCTTTATCCATTTTCCTCTTTCCTGGGATATTTAAGGTGTAACGAAGTGGAGGTTCTTGTCAACAGAGCAGCCCTAAACTTTGGGGTGCCTGTGTCTTGCTGATTTTTAGTTTTCCCAATTTATACGCCCATGAGTGGAAGTGCCCTATGCTCTGTAAGCTGAGTTTTTTAGATGTTTCAGGACACACCGTACACTTCTCCAGAGTGGCTGTTGGCAATTTACATCCCGCCCATCAGCGTAGCAAGGCTCCCGTTTCTCCATGGCCTGTCCTGCATTTCTGGTTTTGACACTTTATTCAGCATGGCCCTTTTGACCGATGGGAAGCGAGACTTCTTTGTAGCGCTGATTTGCCTTTCCAGGTTGCTTGGTTGGCCAAAAAGGGCGTATGCGTTTTTTCCTGAATATATTCAGGAAAAAACGCATACGCCCTTTTTGGCCAAGGGCATCATTGTCGAGGTTTCGCCGCTTTTCCTGTGCTTTAAAGGCGATTCGAATCTACCTCCTGAAATCTGTTTCCTGCAATTCTGCCTTGCTTTCAGATCCTCTTCGTTGCCTTCCCTCGATATATTTGTGGACGAGAGTTATCCTTTATAACTCTGCAGGTTTGTGAATTGCAGTGCCCCTGAGCTCCATTTTTCAACTCGCTTTCTTGAAGGCTGGCCGCAAAAGCGCAGGATTGCTTCAGGCCCTAATCTGGTTCCGGGCGCAGGCTGAGCCTGTGGTTAATTCTTCTTCCTGATGGGAAAATAGAGTGAGCTGTGCCTGTCCCAACACCTAGAGCTAGTCTCTCATTGGTTCCCCCTCTTCCCGTTCATCCTCAGGACAAATTGCAACCTGTACGGAACAGGAGGTTAAAGGTGCTGATTCTCCAAGGAGGGAGATTGCTAGTAAAGCGGCTGGAATGGCGAACCCGAGCCCAAGGAGATGAGAAATGAGGAGCGTTTTAGAAACCTTTCCCGATCACACGGTGTACCATCTTCTGGGTTTCTCATGCATGTTTTCGATGTAGGAAGATGCCCTTGAACCTGGAGATTTGGGACCCATGGGATGGGTACCACGCAGTATTCCTTTAAAGGGTCTGCGTTTGCTCCCCCAACCTCACCAAACCTCTCAGCCCCTGAGTGTCCACCCTTATGTCTCAATCAGCTGTGGGTCTAGATATGGTCAATCCAGGTGGCATCACAGCCCCTGAACGAATTTGGTAAGAATTTCTCTGTCTTTCACTGTCTTTGTTTCACGGGTTTTTAAAAGTAATTGATTTTTATAATGGGGTTTAGCTGCTTTTCACTGCTGTGTTTATGCTGCTTTACACCCACTAGACTCACTTACAGCGAGATATCAATACATAGGTTTTAAGATTGTTACTAGTCAGATATATTCTTGGGCGGTGAATAGGGGGTCTTGAGTCCAGTTCACTGAGCAAGGAGTAGGTCTTGTCTATTACATATTGGGTTTATGGAACGGTATCTGAGCTAATTTGAAACCCTTGTTTTATGCATCACCCCATCTCACCTTTCCCGTTAAGCAGCCATAGTGTGTTTTCTAAACGTGTGACTCTGTTCTGTTTTGTAATTCAGTTCAAGTGTAGCGGTTTTTACATTCCCTCTATAAGTGATATCTTCTGATAAGTGTCTTTTTCTGTGTGACTTATTTCACTTAGAATCGTCGTACCTAAATCCACTCATCATGCTGCTACTAGCCTTATGACGTTGATTTCATGGCTGAGTGATATTCCTTTGTACATAAGGACCACAACTTCTTTATCCATTTTCCTCTTTCCTGGGATATTTAAGGTGTAACGAAGTGGAGGTTCTTGTCAACAGAGCAGCCCTAAACTTTGGGGTGCCTGTGTCTTGCTGATTTTTCGTTTTCCCAATTTATACGCCCATGAGTGGAAGTGCCCTATTCTCTGTAAGCTGAGTTTTTTAGATGTTTCAGGACACACCGCACACTTCTCGAGAGTGGCTGTTGGCAATTTACATCCCGCCCATCAGCGTAGCAAGGCTCCCGTTTCTCCATGGCCTGTCCTGCATTTCTGGTTTTGACACTTTATTCAGCATGGCCCTTTTGACCGATGGTAAGCGAGACTTCTTTGTAGCGCTGATTTGCCTTTCCAGGTTGCTTGGTTGGCCAAAAAGGGCGTATGCGTTTTTTCCTGAATATATTCAGGAAAAAACGCATACGCCCTTTTTGGCCAAGGGCATCATTGTCGAGGTTTCGCCGCTTTTCCTGTGCTTTAAAGGCGATTCGAATCTACCTCCTGAAATCTGTTTCCTGCAATTCTGCCTTGCTTTCAGATCCTCTTCGTTGCCTTCCCTCGATATATTTGTGGACGAGAGTTATCATTTATAACTCTGCAGGTTTGTGAATTGCAGTGCCCGTGAGCTCCATTTTTCAACTCGCTTTCTTGAAGGCTGGCCGCAAAAGCGCAGGATTGCTTCAGGCCCTATTCTGGTTCCGGGCGCAGGCTGAGCCTGTGGTTAATTCTTCTTCCTGATGGGAAAATAGAGTGAGCTGTGCCTGTCCCAACACCTAGAGCTAGTCTCTCATTGGTTCCCCCTCTTCCCGTTCATCCTCAGGACAAATTGCAACCTGTACGGAACAGGAGGTTAAAGGTGCTGATTCTCCAAGGAGGGAGATTGCTAGTAAAGCGGCTGGAATGGCGAACCCGAGCACAAGGAGATGAGAAATGAGGTGCGTTTTAGAAACGTTTCCCGATCACATGGTGTACCATCTTTTGGGTTTCTCATGCATGTTTTCGATGTAGGAAGATGCCCTAGAACCTGGAGATTTGGGACCCATGGGATGGGTACCACGCAGTATTCCTTTAAAGGGTCTGCATTTGCTCCCCCAACCTCACCAAACCTCTCAGCCCCTGAATGTCCACCCTTATGTCTCAATCACCTGTGGGTCTAGGTATGGTCAATCCAGGTGGCATCACAGCCCCTGAACGAATTTGGTAAGAATTTCTCTCTCTTTCACTGTCTTTGTTTCACGGGTTTTTAAAAGTAATGGTTTTTTTTTAAATATAAGCAATTTTTTTTTTAAGATTTCTTTAGTGATTGATTGATTGATTGATTGCTATGTTGGGTCTTCGTTTCTGTGCTAGGGCTTTCTCCAGTTGTGGCAAGTGGGGGCCACTCTTCATCGCGGTGCGCGGGCCTCTCACTATTGTGGCCTCTCTTGTTGCGGAGCACAGGCTCCAGACGCGCAGGCTCAGTAGTTGTGGCTCACGGGCCTAGTTGCTCCACGGCATGTGGGATCTTCCCAGACCAGGGCTCGAACCCGTGTTTCCTGCATTAGCAGGCAGATTCTCAACCACTGCGCAACCAGGGAAGCCCAGTAATTGATTTTTGTAATGGGGTTTAGCTGCTTTTCACTGCTGTGTTTATGCCGCTTTACATCCACATGTTTCACTTACAGAGAGATATCAATACCTAGGTTTTAAGATTCTTACTAGTCAGATATATTCTAGGGCGGTGAATAGGGGGTGTTGAGTCCAGTTCACTGAGCAAGGAGTAGGTCTTGTCTATTACATATTGGGTTTATGGAATGGTATCTGAGCTAATTTCAAACCCTTGTTTTATGCATCACCCCACCTCTCCTTTCCCGTTAAGCAGCCATAGTGTGTTTTCTAAACGTGTGACTCTTTTCTGTTTTGTAATTCAGTTCAAGTGTAGCGGTTTTTACATTGCCTCTATAAGTGATATCTTAGGATCAGTGTCTTTTTCTGTGTGACTTATTTCACTTAGAATCGTCGTACCTAAATCCACTCATCATGCTGCTACAAGCCTTATGACGTTGATTTCATGGCTGAGTGATATTCCTTTGTACATAAGGACCACAACTTCTTTATCCATTTTCCTCTTTCCTGGGATATTTAAGGTGTAATGAAGTGGAGGTTCTTGTCAACAGAGCAGCCCTAAACTTTGGGGTGCCTGTGTCTTGCTGATTTTTAGTTTTCCCAATTTATACGCCCATGAGTGGAAGTGCCCTATGCTCTGTAAGCTGAGTTTTTTAGATGTTTCAGGACACACCGTACACTTCTCGAGAGTGGCTGTTGTCAATTTACATCCCGCCCATCAGCGTAGCAAGGCTCCCGTTTCTCCATGGCCTGTCCTGCATTTCTGGTTTTGACACTTTATTCAGCATGGCCCTTTTGACCGATGGGAAGCGAGACTTCTTTGTAGCGCTGATTTGCCTTTCCAGGTTGCTTGGTTGGCCAAAAAGGGCGTATGCGTTTTTTCCTGAATATATTCAGGAAAAAACGCATACGCCCTTTTTGGCCAAGGGCATCATTGTCGAGGTTTCGCTGCTTTTCCTGTGCGTTAAAGGCGATTCGAATCTACCTCCTGAAATCTGTTTCCTGCAATTCTGCCTTGCTTTCAAATCCTCTTCGTTGCCTTCCCTCAAAATATTTGTGGCCGAGAGTTACAATTTATAACTCTGCAGGTTTTTGAATTGCAGTGCCCCTGAGCTCCATTTTTCAACTCGCTTTCTTGAAGGCTGTCCACAAAAGCGCAGGATTGCTTCAGGCCCTATTCTGGTTCCGGGCGCAGGCTGAGCCTGTGGTTAATTCTTCTTCCTGATGGGAAAATAGAGTGAGCTGTGCCTGTCCCAACACCTAGAGCTAGTCTCTCATTGGTTCCCCCTCTTCCCGTTCATCCTCAGGACAAATTGCAACCTGTACGGAACAGGAGGTTAGAGGTGCTGATTCTCCAAGGAGGGAGATTGCTAGTAAAGCGGCTGGAATGGCGAACCCGAGCACAAGGAGATGAGAAATGAAGAGCGTTTTAGAAACGTTTCCCGATCACACGGTGTACCATCTTCTGGGTCTCTCATGCATGTTTTCGACGTAGGAAGATGCCCTTGAACCTGGAGATTTGGGACCCATGGGATGGGTACCACGCAGTATTCCTTTAAAGGGTCTGCGTTTGCTCCCCCAACCTCACCAAACCTCTCAGCCCCTGAGTGTCCACCGTTATGTCTCAATCACCTGTGGGTCTAGGTATGGTCAATCCAGGTGGCATCACAGCCCCTGAATGAATTTTGTAAGAATTTCTCTCTCTTTCACTGTCTTTGTTTCACGGGTTTTTTAAAGTAATGGTTTTTTTTTTAAATATAAGCAAATTTTTTTTTTAAGATTTCTTTAGTGATTGATTGATTGATTGATTGTTATGTTGGGTCTTCGTTTCTGTGCTAGGGCTTTCTCCAGTTGTGGCAAGTGGGGGCCACTCTTCATCGCGGTGCGCGGGCCTCTCACTATTGTGGCCTCTCTTGTGGCGGAGCACAGGCTCCAG
Source organism: Balaenoptera acutorostrata (assembly GCF_949987535.1). Taxonomy (NCBI): domain Eukaryota; kingdom Metazoa; phylum Chordata; class Mammalia; order Artiodactyla; family Balaenopteridae; genus Balaenoptera; species Balaenoptera acutorostrata. The sequence continues at coordinate 165,568 of NW_026646495.1, forward strand.
ACGCGCAGGCTCAGTAGTTGTGGCTCACGGGCCTAGTTGCTCCACGGCATGTGGGATCTTCCCAGACCAGGGCTCGAACCCGTGTTTCCTGCATTAGCAGGCAGATTCTCAACCACTGCGCAACCAGGGAAGTCCAGTAATTGATTTTTATAATGGGGTTTAGCTGCTTTTCACTGCTGTGTTTCTGCCGCTTTACACCCACTTGACTCACTTACAGAGAGATATCAATACATAGGTTTTAACATTCTTACTAGTCAGATATATTCTTGGGTGATGAATAGGGGGTGTTGAGTCCAGTTCACTGAGCAAGGAGTAGGTCTTGTCTATTACATATTTGGTTTATGGAACGGTATCTGAGCTAATTTGAAACCCTTGTTTTATGCATCACCCCACCTCTCCTTTCCCGTTAAGCAGCCATAGTGTGTTTTCTAAACGTGTGACTCTATTCTGTTTTGTAATTCAGTTCAAGTGTAGCGGTTTTTCCATTCCCTCTATAAGTGATATCTTATGATAAGTGTCTTTTTCTGTGTGCCTTATTTCACTTAGAATCGTCGTAGCTAAATCCACTCATCATGCTGCTACTTGCCTTATGACGTTGATTTCATGGCTGAGTGATATTTCATTGTACATAAGGACCACAACTTCTTTATACATTTTTCTCTTTCCTGGGATATTTAAGGTGAAATGAAGTGGAGGCTCTTGTCAATAGGGCAGCCCTAAACTTTGGGGTGCCTGTGTCTTGCTGATTTTTCGTTTTCCCAATTTATACGCCCATGAGTGGAAGTGCCCTATGCTCGGTAGGCTGAGTTTTTTAAATGTTTCAGGACACACCGTACACTCCTCCAGAGTGGCTGTTGGCAATTTACATCCCGCCCATCAGCGTAGCAAGGCTCCCGTTTCTCCATGGCCTGTCCTGCATTTCTGGTTTTGACACTTTATTCAGCATGGCCCTTTTGACCGATGGGAAGCGAGACTTCTTTGTAGCGCTGATTTGCCTTTCCAGGTTGCTTGGTTGGCCAAAAAGGGCGTATGCGTTTTTTCCTGAATATATTCAGGAAAAAACGCATACGCCCTTTTTGGCCAAGGGCATCATTGTCGAGGTTTTGCCGCTTTTCCTGTGCTTTAAAGGCGATTCGAATCTACCTCCTGAAATCTGTTTCCTGCAATTCTGCCTTGCTTTCAAATCCTCTTCGTTGCCTTCCCTCAATATATTTGTGGCCGAGAGTTATCATTTTTAACTCTGCAGGTTTGTGAATTGCAGTGCCCCTGAGCTCCATTTTTCAACTCGCTTTCTTGGGAGCTGGCCGCAAAAGCGCAGGATTGCTTCAGGCCCTATTCTGGTTCCGGGCGCAGGCTGAGCCTGTGGTTAATTCTTCTTCCTGATGGGAAAATAGAGTGAGCTGTGCCTGTCCCAACACCTAGAGCTAGTCTCTCATTGGTTCCCCCTCTTATCGTTCATCCTCAGGACAAATTGCAACCTGTACGGAACAGGAGGTTAAAGGTGCTGATTCTCCAAGGAGGGAGATTGCTAGTAAAGCGGCTGGAATGGCGAACCCGAGCACAAGGAGATGAGAAATGAGGTGCGTTTTAGACACGTTTCCCGATCACACGGTGTACCATCTTCTGGGTTTCTCATGCATGTTTTCAATGTAGGAAGATGCCCTTGAACCTGGAGATTTGGGACCCATGGGATGGGTACCACGCAGTATTCCTTTAAAGGGTCTGCGTTTGCTCCCCCAACCTCACCAAACCTCTAAGCCCCTGAGTGTCCACCCTTATGTCTCAATCACCTGTGGGTCTAGGTATGGTCAATCCAGGTGGCATCACAGCCCCTGAACGAATTTGGTAAGAATTTCTCTCTCTTTCACTGCCTTTGTTCACGGGTATTTTAAAGTATTTGATTTTTATAATGGGGTTTAGCTGCTTTTCACTGCTGTGTTTTTGCCGCTTTACACCCACTTGACTCACTTACAGAGAGATATCAATACATAGGTTTTAACATGCTTATTAGTCAGATATATTCTGGGTCGTGAATAGGGGGTGTTGAGTCCAGTTCACTGAGCAAGGAGTAGGTGTTGTCTATTACATATTGGGTTTATGGAACGGTATCTGAGCTAATTTGAAACCCTTGTTTTATGCATCACCCCACCTCTCCTTTCCCGTTAAGCAGCCATAGTGTGTTTTCTAAACGTGTGACTCTATTCTGTTTTGTAATTCAGTTCAAGTGTAGCGGTTTTTCCATTCCCTCTATAAGTGATATCTTATGATAAGTGTCTCTTTCTGTGTGCCTTATTTCACTTAGAATCGTCGTAGCTAAATCCACTCATCATGCTGCTACTAGCCTTATGACGTTGATTTCATGGCTGAGTGATATTCCATTGTACATAAGGACCACAACTTCTTTATCCATTTTTCTCTTTCCTGGGATATTTAAAGTGCAATGAAGTGGAGGCTCTTGTCAACAGGGCAGCCCTAAACTTTGGGGTGCCTGTGTCTTGCTGATTTTTAGTTTTCCCAATTTATACGCCCATGAGTGGAAGTGCCCTAAGCTCTCTAAGCTGAGTTTTTTAGATGTTTCAGGACACACCGTACACTTCTCGAGAGTGGCTGTTGGCAATTTACATCCCGCTCATCAGCGTAGCAAGGTTCCCATTTCTCCATGGCCTGTCCTCTATTTCTGGTTTTGACACTTTATTCAGCATGGCCCTTTTGACCGATGGGAAGCGAGACTTCTTTGTAGCGCTGATTTGCCTTTCCAGGTTGCTTGGTTGGCCACAAAGGGCGTATGCGTTTTTTCCTGAATATATTCAGGAAAAAACGCATACGCCCTTTTTGGCCAAGGGCATCATTGTCGAGGTTTTGCCGCTTTTCCTGTGCTTTAAAGGCGATTCGAATCTACCTCCTGAAATCTGTTTCCTGCAATTCTGCCTTGCTTTCAAATTCTCTTCGTTGCCTTCCCTCAAAATATTTGTGGCCGAGAGTTATCATTTATAACTCTGCAGGTTTGTGAATTGCAGTGCCCCTGAGCTCCATTTTTCAACTCGCTTTCTTGGGAGCTGGCCGCAAAAGCGCAGGATTGCTTCAGGCCCTATTCTGGTTCCGGGCGCAGGCTGAGCCTGTGGTTAATTCTTCTTCCTGATGGGAAAATAGAGTGAGCTGTGCCTGTCCCAACACCTAGAGCTAGTCTCTCATTGGTTCCCCCTCTTCCCGTTCATCCTCAGGACAAATTGCAACCTGTACGGAACTGGAGGTTAAAGGTGCTGATTCTCCAAGGAGGGAGATTGCTAGTAAAGCGGCTGGAATGGCCAACCCGAGCACAAGGAGATGAGAAATAAGCTGCGTTTTAGAAACCTTTCCCGGTTACACGGTGACCCATCTTCTGGGTTTTTCATGCATGTTTTCGATGTAGGCAGATGCCCTTGAACCTGGAGATTTGGGACCCCTGGAATGGGTACCACGCAGTAGTACTTTAAAGGGTCTGCATTTGCTCCCCCAACCTCACCAAACCTCTCAGCCCTTGAGAGTCCACCCTTATGTCTCAATCAGCTGTGGGTCTAGATATGGTCAATCCAGGTGGCATCACAGCCCCTGAACGAATTTGGTAAGAATTTCTCTCTCTTTCACTGTCTTTGTTTCACGGGTTTTTAAAAGTAATGGTTTTTTTTTAAATATAAGCAATTTTTTTTTTAAGATTTCTTTAGTGATTGATTGATTGATTGATTGCTATGTTGGGTCTTCGTTTCTGTGCTAGGGCTTTCTCCAGTTGTGGCAAGTGGGGGCCACTCTTCATCGCGGTGCGCGGGCCTCTCACTATTGTGGCCTCTCTTGTTGCGGAGCACAGGCTCCAGACGCGCAGGCTCAGTAGTTGTGGCTCACTGGCCTAGTTGCTCCACGGCATGTGGGATCTTCCCAGACCAGGGCTCGAACCCGTGTTTCCTGCATTAGCAGGCAGATTCTCAACCACTGCGCAACCAGGGAAGCCCAGTAATTGATTTTTGTAATGGGGTTTAGCTGCTTTTCACTGCTGTGTTTATGCCGCTTTACATCCACATGTTTCACTTACAGAGAGATATCAATACCTAGGTTTTAAGATTCTTACTAGTCAGATATATTCTAGGGCGGTGAATAGGGGGTGTTGAGTCCAGTTCACTGAGCAAGGAGTAGGTCTTGTCTATTACATATTGGGTTTATGGAATGGTATCTGAGCTAATTTCAAACCCTTGTTTTATGCATCACCCCACCTCTCCTTTCCCGTTAAGCAGCCATAGTGTGTTTTCTAAACGTGTGACTCTGTTCTGTTTTGTAATTCAGTTCAAGTGTAGCAGTTTTTACATTGCCTCTATAAGTGATATCTTAGGATCAGTGTCTTTTTCTGTGTGACTTATTTCACTTAGAATCGTCGTACCTAAATCCACTCATCATGCTGCTACTAGCCTTATGACGTTGATTTCATGGCTGAGTGATATTCCTTTGTACATAAGGACCACAACTTCTTTATCCATTTTCCTCTTTCCTGCGATATTTAAGGTGTAATGAAGTGGAGGTTCTTGTCAACAGAGCAGCCCTAAACTTTGGGGTGCCTGTGTCTTGCTGATTTTTAGTTTTCCCAATTTATACGCCCATGAGTGGAAGTGCCCTATGCTCTGTAAGCTGAGTTTTTTAGATGTTTCAGGACACACCGTACACTTCTCGAGAGTGGCTGTTGGCAATTTACATCCCGCCCATCAGCGTAGCAAGGCTCCCGTTTCTCCATGGCCTGTCCTGCATTTCTGGTTTTGACACTTTATTCAGCATGGCCCTTTTGACCGATGGGAAGCGAGACTTCTTTGTAGCGCTGATTTGCCTTTCCAGGTTGCTTGGTTGGCCAAAAAGGGCGTATGCGTTTTTTCCTGAATATATTCAGGAAAAAACGCATACGCCCTTTTTGGCCAAGGGCATCATTGTCGAGGTTTCGCCGCTTTTCCTGTGCTTTAAAGGCGATTCGAATCTACCTCCTGAAATCTGTTTCCTGCAATTCTGCCTTGCTTTCAGATCCTCTTCGTTGCCTTCCCTCGATATATTTGTGGACGAGAGTTATCATTTATAACTCTGCAGGTTTGTGAATTGCAGTGCCCCTGAGCTCCATTTTTCAACTCGCTTTCTTGAAGGCTGGCCGCAAAAGCGCAGGATTGCTTCAGGCCCTATTCTGGTTCCGGGCGCAGGCTGAGCCTGTGGTTAATTCTTCTTCCTGATGGGAAAATAGAGTGAGCTGTGCCTGTCCCAACACCTAGAGCTAGTCTCTCATTGGTTCCCCCTCTTCCCGTTCATCCTCAGGACAAATTGCAACCTGTACGGAACAGGAGGTTAAAGGTGCTGATTCTCCAAGGAGGGAGATTGCTAGTAAAGCGGCTGGAATGGCGAACCCGAGCTCAAGGAGATGAGAAATGAGGTGCGTTTTAGAAACGTTTCCCGATCACATGGTGTACCATCTTCTGGGTTTCTCATGCATGTTTTCGATGTAGGAAGATGCCCTTGAACCTGGAGATTTGGGACCCATGGGATGGGTACCACGCAGTATTCCTTTAAAGGGTCTGCATTTGCTCCCCCAACCTCACCAAACCTCTCAGCCCCTGAATGTCCACCCTTATGTCTCAATCACCTGTGGGTCTAGGTATGGTCAATCCAGGTGGCATCACAGCCCCTGAACGAATTTGGTAAGAATTTCTCTCTCTTTCACTGTCTTTGTTTCACGGGTTTTTTAAAGTAAGGTTTTTTTTTTAAATATAAGCAAATTTTTTTTAAGATTTCTTTAGTGATTGATTGATTGATTGATTGCTATGTTGGGTCTTCGTTTCTGTGCTAGGGCTTTCTCCGGTTGTGGCAAGTGGGGGCCACTCTTCATCGCGGTGCGCGGGCCTCTCACTATTGTGGCCTCTCTTGTTGCGGAGCACAGGCTCCAGACGCGCAGGCTCAGTAGTTGTGGCTCACGGGCCTAGTTGCTCCACGGCATGTGGGATCTTCCCAGACCAGGGCTCAAACCCGTGTTTCCTGCATTAGCAGGCAGATTCTCAACCACTGCGCAAGGAGGAAAGCCCAGTAATTGATTTTTGTACTGGGGTTTAGCTGCTTTTCACTGCTGTGTTTATGCCGCTTTACATCCACAAGTCTCACTTACAGAGAGATATCAATACATAGGTTTTAAGATTCTTACTAGTCAGATATATTCTAGGGCGGTGAATAGGGGGTGTTGAGTCCAGTTCACTGAGCAAGGAGTAGGTCTTGTCTATTACATATTGGGTTTATGGAATGGTATCTGAGCTACTTTCAAACCCTTGTTTTATGCATCACCCCACCTCTCCTTTCCCGTTAAGCAGCCATAGTGTGTTTTCTAAACGTGTGACTGTGTTCTGTTTTGTAATTCAGTTGAAGTGTAGCGGTTTTTACATTGCCTCTATAAGTGATATCTTAGGATCAGTGTCTTTTTCTGTGTGACTTATTTCACTTAGAATCGTCGTACCTAAATCCACTCATCATGCTGCTACTAGCCTTATGACGTTGCTTTCATGGCTGAGTGATATTCCTTTGTACATAAGGACCACAACTTCTTTATCCATTTTCCTCTTTCCTGGGATATTTAAGGTGTAACGAAGTGGAGGTTCTTGTCAACAGAGCAGCCCTAAACTTTGGGGTGCCTGTGTCTTGCTGATTTTTAGTTTTCCCAATTTATACGCCCATGAGTGGAAGTGCCCTATGCTCTGTAAGCTGAGTTTTTTAGATGTTTCAGGACACACCGTACACTTCTCCAGAGTGGCTGTTGGCAATTTACATCCCGCCCATCAGTGTAGCAAGGCTCCCGTTTCTCCATGGCCTGTCCTGCATTTCTGGTTTTGACACTTTATTCAGCATGGCCCTTTTGACCGATGGGAAGCGAGACTTCTTTGTAGCGCTGATTTGCCTTTCCAGGTTGCTTGGTTGGCCAAAAAGGGCGTATGCGTTTTTTCCTGAATATATTCAGGAAAAAACGCATACGCCCTTTTTGGACAAGGGCATCATTGTCGAGGTTTCCCCGCTTTTCCTGTGCTTTAAAGGCGATTCGAATCTACCTCCTGAAATCTGTTTCCTGCAATTCTGCCTTGCTTTCAAATCCTCTTCGTTGCCTTCCCTCGATATATTTGTGGACGAGAGTTATCATTTTTAACTCTGCAGGTTTGTGAATTGCAGTGCCCCTGAGCTCCATTTTTCAACTCGCTTTCTTGAAGGCTGGCCGCAAAAGCGCAGGATTGCTTCAGGCCCTATTCTGGTTCCGGGCGCAGGCTGAGCCTGTGGTTAATTCTTCTTCCTGATGGGAAAATAGAGTGAGCTGTGCCTGTCCCAACACCTAGAGCTAGTCTCTCATTGGTTCCCCCTCTTCCCGTTCATCCTCAGGACAAATTGCAACCTGTACGGAACAGGAGGTTAAAGGTGCTGATTCTCCAAGGAGGGAGATTGCTAGTAAAGCGGCTGGAATGGCGAACCCGAGCCCAAGGAGATGAGAAATGAGGAGCGTTTTAGAAACCTTTCCCGATCACACGGTGTACCATCTTCTGGGTTTCTCATGCATGTTTTCGATGTAGGAAGATGCCCTTGAACCTGGAGATTTGGGACCCATGGGATGGGTACCACGCAGTATTCCTTTAAAGGGTCTGCGTTTGCTCCCCCAACCTCACCAAACCTCTCAGCCCCTGAGTGTCCACCCTTATGTCTCAATCAGCTGTGGGTCTAGATATGGTCAATACAGGTGGCATCACAGCCCCTGAACGAATTTGGTAAGAATTTCTCTGTCTTTCACTGTATTTGTTTCACGGGTTTTTAAAAGTAATTGATTTTTATAATGGGGTTTAGCTGCTTTTCACTGCTGTGTTTATGCTGCTTTACACCCACTAGACTCACTTACAGAGAGATATCAATACATAGGTTTTAACATTCTTACTAGTCAGATATATTCTTGGGCGGTGAATAGGGGGTCTTGAGTCCAGTTCACTGAGCAAGGAGTAGGTCTTGTCTATTACATATTGGGTTTATGGAATGGTATCTGAGCTAAGTTGAAACCCTTGTTTTATGCATCACCCCATCTCACCTTTCCCGTTAAGCAGCCATAGTGTGTTTTCTAAACGTGTGACTCTGTTCTGTTTTGTAATTCAGTTCAAGTGTAGCGGTTTTTACATTCCCTCTATAAGTGATATCTTCTGATAAGTGTCTTTTTCTGTGTGACTTATTTCACTTAGAATCGTCGTACCTAAATCCACTCATCATGCTGCTACTATCCTTATGACGTTGATTTCATGGCTGAGTGATATTCCTTTGTACATAAGGACCACAACTTCTTTATCCATTTTCCTCTTTCCTGGGATATTTAAGGTGTAACGAAGTGGAGGTTCTTGTCAACAGAGCAGCCCTAAACTTTGGGATGCCTGTGTCTTGCTGATTTTTAGTTTTCCCAATTTATACGCCCATGAGTGGAAGTGCCCTATGCTCTGTAAGCTGAGTTTTTTAGATGTTTCAGGACACACCGTACACTTCTCCAGAGTGGCTGTTGGCAATTTACATCCCGCCCATCAGCGTAGCACGGCTCCCGTTTCTCCATGGCCTGTCCTGCATTTCTGGTTTTGACACTTTATTCAGCATGGCCCTTTTGACCGATGGGAAGCGAGACTTCTTTGTAGCGCTGATTTGCCTTTCCAGGTTGCTTGGTTGGCCAAAAAGGGCGTATGCGTTTTTTCCTGAATATATTCAGGAAAAAACGCATACGCCCTTTTTGGCCAAGGGCATCATTGTCGAGGTTTCGCCGCTTTTCCTGTGCTTTAAAGGCGATTCGAATCTACCTCCTGAAATCTGTTTCCTGCAATTCTGCCTTGCTTTCAGATCCTCTTCGTTGCCTTCCCTCGATATATTTGTGGACGAGAGTTATCCTTTATAACTCTGCAGGTTTGTGAATTGCAGTGCCCCTGAGCTCCATTTTTCAACTCGCTTTCTTGAAGGCTGGCCGCAAAAGCGCAGGATTGCTTCAGGCCCTATTCTGGTTCCGGGCGCAGGCTGAGCCTGTGGTTAATTCTTCTTCCTGATGGGAAAATAGAGTGAGCTGTGCCTGTCCCAACACCTAGAGCTAGTCTCTCATTGGTTCCCCCTCTTCCCGTTCATCCTCAGGACAAATTGCAACCTGTACGGAACAGGAGGTTAAAGGTGCTGATTCTCCAAGGAGGGAGATTGCTAGTAAAGGGGCTGGAATGGCGAACCCGAGCCCAAGGAGATGAGAAATGAGGAGCGTTTTAGAAACCTTTCCCGATCACACGGTGTACCATCTTCTGGGTTTCTCATGCATGTTTTCGATGTAGGAAGATGCCCTTGAACCTGGAGATTTGGGACCCCTGGGATGGGTACCACGCAGTATTCCTTTAAAGGGTCTGCGTTTGCTCCCCCAACCTCACCAAACCTCTCAGCCCCTGAGTGTCCACCCTTATGTCTCAATCAGCTGTGGGTCTAGATATGGTCAATCCAGGTGGCATCACAGCCCCTGAACGAATTTGGTAAGAATTTCTCTCTCTTTCACTGTCTTTGTTTCACGGGTTTTTAAAAGTAATTGATTTTTATAATGGGGTTTAACTGCTTTTCACTGCTGTGTTTATGCTGCTTTACACCCATTAGACTCACTTACAGAGAGATATCAATACATAGGTTTTAAGATTGTTACTAGTCAGATATATTCTTGGGCGGTGAATAGGGTGTCTTGAGTCCAGTTCACTGAGCAAGGAGTAGGTCTTGTCTATTACATATTGGGTTTATGGAACGGTATCTGAGCTAATTTGAAACCCTTGTTTTATGCATCACCCCATCTCACCTTTCCCGTTAAGCAGCCATAGTGTGTTTTCTAAACGTGTGACTCTGTTCTGTTTTGTAATTCAGTTCAAGTGTAGCGGTTTTTACATTCCCTCTATAAGTGATATCTTCTGATAAGTGTCTTTTTCTGTGTGACTTATTTCACTTAGAATCGTCGTACCTAAATCCACTCATCATGCTGCTACTAGCCTTATGACGTTGATTTCATGGCTGAGTGATATTCCTTTGTACATAAGGACCACAACTTCTTTATCCATTTTCCTCTTTCCTGGGATATTTAAGGTGTAACGAAGTGGAGGTTCTTGTCAACAGAGCAGCCCTAAACTTTGGGGTGCCTGTGTCTTGCTGATTTTTCGTTTTCCCAATTTATACGCCCATGAGTGGAAGTGCCCTATTCTCTGTAAGCTGAGTTTTTTAGATGTTTCAGGACACACCGCACACTTCTCGAGAGTGGCTGTTGGCAATTTACATCCCGCCCATCAGCGTAGCAAGGCTCCCGTTTCTCCATGGCCTGTCCTGCATTTCTGGTTTTGACACTTTATTCAGCATGGCCCTTTTGACCGATGGGAAGCGAGACTTCTTTGTAGCGCTGATTTGCCTTTCCAGGTTGCTTGGTTGGCCAAAAAGGGCGTATGCGTTTTTTCCTGAATATATTCAGGAAAAAACGCATACGCCCTTTTTGGCCAAGGGCATCATTGTCGAGGTTTCGCCGCTTTTCCTGTGCTTTAAAGGCGATTCGAATCTACCTCCTGAAATCTGTTTCCTGCAATTCTGCCTTGCTTTCAGATCCTCTTCGTTGCCTTCCCTCGATATATTTGTGGACGAGAGTTATCATTTATAACTCTGCAGGTTTGTGAATTGCAGTGCCCCTGAGCTCCATTTTTCAACTCGCTTTCTTGAAGGCTGGCCGCAAAAGCGCAGGATTGCTTCAGGCCCTATTCTGGTTCCGGGCGCAGGCTGAGCCTGTGGTTAATTCTTCTTCCTGATGGGAAAATAGAGTGAGCTGTGCCTGTCCCAACACCTAGAGCTAGTCTCTCATTGGTTCCCCCTCTTCCCGTTCATCCTCAGGACAAATTGCAACCTGTACGGAACAGGAGGTTAAAGGTGCTGATTCTCCAAGGAGGGAGATTGCTAGTAAAGCGGCTGGAATGGCGAACCCGAGCACAAGGAGATGAGAAATGAGGTGCGTTTTAGAAACGTTTCCCGATCACATGGTGTACCATCTTTTGGGTTTCTCATGCATGTTTTCGATGTAGGAAGATGCCCTTGAACCTGGAGATTTGGGACCCATGGGATGGGTACCACGCAGTATTCCTTTAAAGGGTCTGCATTTGCTCCCCCAACCTCACCAAACCTCTCAGCCCCTGAATGTCCACCCTTATGTCTCAATCACCTGTGGGTCTAGGTATGGTCAATCCAGGTGGCATCACTGCCCCTGAACGAATTTGGTAAGAATTTCTCTCTCTTTCACTGTCTTTGTTTCACGGGTTTTTTAAAGTAAGGTTTTTTTTTTTAAATATAAGCAAATTTTTTTTAAGATTTCTTTAGTGATTGATTGATTGATTGATTGCTATGTTGGGTCTTCGTTTCTGTGCTAGGGCTTTCTCCAGTTGTGGCAAGTGGGGGCCACTCTTCATCGCGGTGCGCGGGCCTCTCACTATTGTGGCCTCTCTTGTTGCGGAGCACAGGCTCCAGACGCGCAGGCTCAGTAGTTGTGGCTCACGGGCCTAGTTGCTCCACGGCATGTGGGATCTTCCCAGACCAGGGCTCAAACCCGTGTTTCCTGCATTAGCAGGCAGATTCTCAACCACTGCGCAAGCAGGAAAGCCCAGTAATTGATTTTTGTCCTGGGGTTTAGCTGCTTTTCACTGCTGTGTTTATGCCGCTTTACATCCACAAGTCTCACTTACAGAGAGATATCAATACATAGGTTTTAAGATTCTTACTAGTCAGATATATTCTAGGGCGGTGAATAGGGGGTGTTGAGTCCAGTTCACTGAGCAAGGAGTAGGTCTTGTCTATTACATATTGGGTTTATGGAATGGTATCTGAGCTACTTTCAAACCCTTGTTTTATGCATCACCCCACCTCTCCTTTCCCGTTAAGCAGCCATAGTGTGTTTTCTAAACGTGTGACTGTGTTCTGTTTTGTAATTCAGTTCAAGTGTAGCGGTTTTTACATTGCCTCTATAAGTGATATCTTAGGATCAGTGTCTTTTTCTGTGTGACTTATTTCACTTAGAATCGTCGTACCTAAATCCACTCATCATGCTGCTAGTAGCCTTATGACGTTGATTTCATGGCTGAGTGATATTTCTTTGTACATAGGGACCACAACTTCTTTATCCATTTTCCTCTTTCCTGGGATATTTAAGGTGTAACGAAGTGGAGGTTCTTGTCAACAGAGCAGCCCTAAACTTTGGGATGCCTGTGTCTTGCTGATTTTTAGTTTTCCCAATTTATACGCCCATGAGTGGAAGTGCCCTATGCTCTGTAAGCTGAGTTTTTTAGATGTTTCAGGACACACCGTACACTTCTCCAGAGTGGCTGTTGGCAATTTACATCCCGCCCATCAGCGTAGCAAGGCTCCCGTTTCTCCATGGCCTGTCCTGCATTTCTGGTTTTGACACTTTATTCAGCATGGCCCTTTTGACCGATGGGAAGCGGGACTTCTTTGTAGCGCTGATTTGCCTTTCCAGGTTGCTTGGTTGGCCAAAAAGGGCGTATGCGTTTTTTCCTGAATATATTTTTTCCTGAATATATTCAGGAAAAAACGCATACGCCCTTTTTGGCCAAGGGCATCATTGTCGAGGTTTCGCCGCTTTTCCTGTGCTTTAAAGGCGATTCGAATCTACCTCCTGAAATCTGTTTCTTGCAATTCTGCCTTGCTTTCAGATCCTCTTCATTGCCTTCCCTCGATATATTTGTGGACGAGAGTTATCATTTATAACTCTGCAGGTTTGTGAATTGCAGTGCCCCTGAGCTCCATTTTTCAACTCGCTTTCTTGAAGGCTGGCCGCAAAAGCGCAGGATTGCTTCAGGCCCTATTCTGGTTCCGGGCGCAGGCTGAGCCTGTGGTTAATTCTTCTTCCTGATGGGAAAATAGAGTGAGCTGTGCCTGTCCCAACACCTAGAGCTAGTCTCTCATTGGTTCCCCCTCTTCCCGTTCATCCTCAGGACAAATTGCAACCTGTACGGAACAGGAGGTTAAAGGTGCTGATTCTCCAAGGAGGGAGATTGCTAGTAAAGCGGCTGGAATGGCGAACCCGAGCCCAAGGAGATGAGAAATGAGGAGCGTTTTAGAAACCTTTCCCGATCACACGGTGTACCATCTTCTGGGTTTCTCATGCATGTTTTCGATGTAGGAAGATGCCCTTGAACCTGGAGATTTGGGACCCCTGGGATGGGTACCAAGCAGTATTCCTTTAAAGGGTCTGCGTTTGCTCCCCCAACCTCACCAAACCTCTCAGCCCCTGAGTGTCCACCCTTATGTCTCAATCAGCTGTGGGTCTAGATATGGTCAATCCAGGTGGCATCACAGCCCCTGAACGAATTTGGTAAGAATTTCTCTCTCTTTCACTGTCTTTGTTTCACGGGTTTTTAAAAGTAATTGATTTTTATAATGGGGTTTAACTGCTTTTCACTGCTGTGTTTATGCTGCTTTACACCCATTAGACTCACTTACAGAGAGATATCAATACATAGGTTTTAAGATTGTTACTAGTCAGATATATTCTTGGGCGGTGAATAGGGTGTCTTGAGTCCAGTTCACTGAGCAAGGAGTAGGTCTTGTCTATTACATATTGGGTTTATGGAACGGTATCTGAGCTAATTTGAAACCCTTGTTTTATGCATCACCCCATCTCACCTTTCCCGTTAAGCAGCCATAGTGTGTTTTCTAAACGTGTGACTCTGTTCTGTTTTGTAATTCAGTTCAAGTGTAGCGGTTTTTACATTCCCTCTATAAGTGATATCTTCTGATAAGTGTCTTTTTCTGTGTGACTTATTTCACTTAGAATCGTCGTACCTAAATCCACTCATCATGCTGCTACTAGCCTTATGACGTTGATTTCATGGCTGAGTGATATTCCTTTGTACATAAGGACCACAACTTCTTTATCCATTTTCCTCTTTCCTGGGATATTTAAGGTGTAACGAAGTGGAGGTTCTTGTCAACAGAGCAGCCCTAAACTTTGGGGTGCCTGTGTCTTGCTGATTTTTCGTTTTCCCAATTTATACGCCCATGAGTGGAAGTGCCCTATGCTCTGTAAGCTGAGTTTTTTAGATGTTTCAGGACACACCGTACACTTCTCGAGAGTGGCTGTTGGCAATTTACATCCCGCCCATCAGCGTAGCAAGGCTCCCGTTTCTCCATGGCCTGTCCTGCATTTCTGGTTTTGACACTTTATTCAGCATGGCCCTTTTGACCGATGGGAAGCGAGACTTCTTTGTAGCGCTGATTTGCCTTTCCAGGTTGCTTGGTTGGCCAAAAAGGGCGTATGCGTTTTTTCCTGAATATATTCAGGAAAAAACGCATACGCCCTTTTTGGCCAAGGGCATCATTGTCGAGGTTTCGCCGCTTTTCCTGTGCTTTAAAGGCGATTCGAATCTACCTCCTGAAATCTGTTTCCTGCAATTCTGCCTTGCTTTCAGATCCTCTTCGTTGCCTTCCCTCGATATATTTGTGGACGAGAGTTATCATTTATAACTCTGCAGGTTTGTGAATTGCAGTGCCCCTGAGCTCCATTTTTCAACTCGCTTTCTTGAAGGCTGGCCGCAAAAGCGCAGGATTGCTTCAGGCCCTATTCTGGTTCCGGGCGCAGGCTGAGCCTGTGGTTAATTCTTCTTCCTGATGGGAAAATAGAGTGAGCTGTGCCTGTCCCAACACCTAGAGCTAGTCTCTCATTGGTTCCCCCTCTTCCCGTTCATCCTCAGGACAAATTGCAACCTGTACGGAACAGGAGGTTAAAGGTGCTGATTCTCCAAGGAGGGAGATTGCTAGTAAAGCGGCTGGAATGGCGAACCCGAGCACAAGGAGATGAGAAATGAGGTGCGTTTTAGAAACGTTTCCCGATCACATGGTGTACCATCTTTTGGGTTTCTCATGCATGTTTTCGATGTAGGAAGATGCCCTTGAACATGGAGATTTGGGACCCATGGGATGGGTACCACGCAGTATTCCTTTAAAGGGTCTGCATTTGCTCCCCCAACCTCACCAAACCTCTCAGCCCCTGAATGTCCACCCTTATGTCTCAATCACCTGTGGGTCTAGGTATGGTCAATCCAGGTGGCATCACAGCCCCTGAACGAATTTGGTAAGAATTTCTCTCTCTTTCACTGTCTTTGTTTCACGGGTTTTTAAAAGTAATGGTTTTTTTTTAAATATAAGCAATTTTTTTTTTAAGATTTCTTTAGTGATTGATTGATTGATTGATTGCTATGTTGGGTCTTCGTTTCTGTGCTAGGGCTTTCTCCAGTTGTGGCAAGTGGGGGCCACTCTTCATCGCGGTGCGCGGGCCTCTCACTATTGTGGCCTCTCTTGTTGCGGAGCACAGGCTCCAGACGCGCAGGCTCAGTAGTTGTGGCTCACGGGCCTAGTTGCTCCACGGCATGTGGGATCTTCCCAGACCAGGGCTCGAACCCGTGTTTCCTGCATTAGCAGGCAGATTCTCAACCACTGCGCAACCAGGGAAGCCCAGTAATTGATTTTTGTAATGGGGTTTAGCTGCTTTTCACTGCTGTGTTTATGCCGCTTTACATCCACATGTTTCACTTACAGAGAGATATCAATACCTAGGTTTTAAGATTCTTACTAGTCAGATATATTCTAGGGCGGTGAATAGGGGGTGTTGAGTCCAGTTCACTGAGCAAGGAGTAGGTCTTGTCTATTACATATTGGGTTTATGGAATGGTATCTGAGCTAATTTCAAACCCTTGTTTTATGCATCACCCCACCTCTCCTTTCCCGTTAAGCAGCCATAGTGTGTTTTCTAAACGTGTGACTCTTTTCTGTTTTGTAATTCAGTTCAAGTGTAGCGGTTTTTACATTGCCTCTATAAGTGATATCTTAGGATCAGTGTCTTTTTCTGTGTGACTTATTTCACTTAGAATCGTCGTACCTAAATCCACTCATCATGCTGCTACTAGCCTTATGACGTTGATTTCATGGCTGAGTGATATTCCTTTGTACATAAGGACCACAACTTCTTTATCCATTTTCCTCTTTCCTGGGATATTTAAGGTGTAACGAAGTGGAGGTTCTTGTCAACAGAGCAGCCCTAAACTTTGGGGTGCCTGTGTCTTGCTGATTTTTAGTTTTCCCAATTTATACGCCCATGAGTGGAAGTGCCCTATGCTCTGTAAGCTGAGTTTTTTAGATGTTTCAGGACACACCGTACACTTCTCGAGAGTGGCTGTTGGCAATTTACATCCCGCCCATCAGCGGAGAAAGGCTCCCGTTTCTCCATGGCCTGTCCTGCATTTCTGGTTTTGACACTTTATTCAGCATGGCCCTTTTGACCGATGGGAAGCGAGACTTCTTTGTAGCGCTGATTTGCCTTTCCAGGTTGCTTGGTTGGCCAAAAAGGGCGTATGCGTTTTTTCCTGAATATATTTTTTCCTGAATATATTCAGGAAAAAACGCATACGCCCTTTTTGGCCAAGGGCATCATTGTCGAGGTTTCGCCGCTTTTCCTGTGCTTTAAAGGCGATTCGAATCTACCTCCTGAAATCTGTTTCTTGCAATTCTGCCTTGCTTTCAGATCCTCTTCATTGCCTTCCCTCGATATATTTGTGGACGAGAGTTATCATTTATAACTCTGCAGGTTTGTGAATTGCAGTGCCCCTGAGCTCCATTTTTCAACTCGCTTTCTTGAAGGCTGGCCGCAAAAGCGCAGGATTGCTTCAGGCCCTATTCTGGTTCCGGGCGCAGGCTGAGCCTGTGGTTAATTCTTCTTCCTGATGGGAAAATAGAGTGAGCTGTGCCTGTCCCAACACCTAGAGCTAGTCTCTCATTGGTTCCCCCTCTTCCCGTTCATCCTCAGGACAAATTGCAACCTGTACGGAACAGGAGGTTAAAGGTGCTGATTCTCCAAGGAGGGAGATTGCTAGTAAAGCGGCTGGAATGGCGAACCCGAGCCCAAGGAGATGAGAAATGAGGAGCGTTTTAGAAACCTTTCCCGATCACACGGTGTACCATCTTCTGGGTTTCTCATGCATGTTTTCGATGTAGGAAGATGCCCTTGAACCTGGAGATTTGGGACCCCTGGGATGGGTACCAAGCAGTATTCCTTTAAAGGGTCTGCGTTTGCTCCCCCAACCTCACCAAACCTCTCAGCCCCTGAGTGTCCACCCTTATGTCTCAATCAGCTGTGGGTCTAGATATGGTCAATCCAGGTGGCATCACAGCCCCTGAACGAATTTGGTAAGAATTTCTCTCTCTTTCACTGTCTTTGTTTCACGGGTTTTTAAAAGTAATTGATTTTTATAATGGGGTTTAACTGCTTTTCACTGCTGTGTTTATGCTGCTTTACACCCATTAGACTCACTTACAGAGAGATATCAATACATAGGTTTTAAGATTGTTACTAGTCAGATATATTCTTGGGCGGTGAATAGGGTGTCTTGAGTCCAGTTCACTGAGCAAGGAGTAGGTCTTGTCTATTACATATTGGGTTTATGGAACGGTATCTGAGCTAATTTGAAACCCTTGTTTTATGCATCACCCCATCTCACCTTTCCCGTTAAGCAGCCATAGTGTGTTTTCTAAACGTGTGACTCTGTTCTGTTTTGTAATTCAGTTCAAGTGTAGCGGTTTTTACATTCCCTCTATAAGTGATATCTTCTGATAAGTGTCTTTTTCTGTGTGACTTATTTCACTTAGAATCGTCGTACCTAAATCCACTCATCATGCTGCTACTAGCCTTATGACGTTGATTTCATGGCTGAGTGATATTCCTTTGTACATAAGGACCACAACTTCTTTATCCATTTTCCTCTTTCCTGGGATATTTAAGGTGTAACGAAGTGGAGGTTCTTGTCAACAGAGCAGCCCTAAACTTTGGGGTGCCTGTGTCTTGCTGATTTTTCGTTTTCCCAATTTATACGCCCATGAGTGGAAGTGCCCTATGCTCTGTAAGCTGAGTTTTTTAGATGTTTCAGGACACACCGTACACTTCTCGAGAGTGGCTGTTGGCAATTTACATCCCGCCCATCAGCGTAGCAAGGCTCCCGTTTCTCCATGGCCTGTCCTGCATTTCTGGTTTTGACACTTTATTCAGCATGGCCCTTTTGACCGATGGGAAGCGAGACTTCTTTGTAGCGCTGATTTGCCTTTCCAGGTTGCTTGGTTGGCCAAAAAGGGCGTATGCGTTTTTTCCTGAATATATTCAGGAAAAAACGCATACGCCCTTTTTGGCCAAGGGCATCATTGTCGAGGTTTCGCCGCTTTTCCTGTGCTTTAAAGGCGATTCGAATCTACCTCCTGAAATCTGTTTCCTGCAATTCTGCCTTGCTTTCAGATCCTCTTCGTTGCCTTCCCTCGATATATTTGTGGACGAGAGTTATCATTTATAACTCTGCAGGTTTGTGAATTGCAGTGCCCCTGAGCTCCATTTTTCAACTCGCTTTCTTGAAGGCTGGCCGCAAAAGCGCAGGATTGCTTCAGGCCCTATTCTGGTTCCGGGCGCAGGCTGAGCCTGTGGTTAATTCTTCTTCCTGATGGGAAAATAGAGTGAGCTGTGCCTGTCCCAACACCTAGAGCTAGTCTCTCATTGGTTCCCCCTCTTCCCGTTCATCCTCAGGACAAATTGCAACCTGTCCGGAACAGGAGGTTAAAGGTGCTGATTCTCCAAGGAGGGAGATTGCTAGTAAAGCGGCTGGAATGGCGAACCCGAGCACAAGGAGATGAGAAATGAGGTGCGTTTTAGAAACGTTTCCCGATCACATGGTGTACCATCTTTTGGGTTTCTCATGCATGTTTTCGATGTAGGAAGATGCCCTTGAACATGGAGATTTGGGACCCATGGGATGGGTACCACGCAGTATTCCTTTAAAGGGTCTGCATTTGCTCCCCCAACCTCACCAAACCTCTCAGCCCCTGAATGTCCACCCTTATGTCTCAATCACCTGTGGGTCTAGGTATGGTCAATCCAGGTGGCATCACAGCCCCTGAACGAATTTGGTAAGAATTTCTCTCTCTTTCACTGTCTTTGTTTCACGGGTTTTTAAAAGTAATGGTTTTTTTTTAAATATAAGCAATTTTTTTTTTAAGATTTCTTTAGTGATTGATTGATTGATTGATTGCTATGTTGGGTCTTCGTTTCTGTGCTAGGGCTTTCTCCAGTTGTGGCAAGTGGGGGCCACTCTTCATCGCGGTGCGCGGGCCTCTCACTATTGTGGCCTCTCTTGTTGCGGAGCACAGGCTCCAGACGCGCAGGCTCAGTAGTTGTGGCTCACGGGCCTAGTTGCTCCACGGCATGTGGGATCTTCCCAGACCAGGGCTCGAACCCGTGTTTCCTGCATTAGCAGGCAGATTCTCAACCACTGCGCAACCAGGGAAGCCCAGTAATTGATTTTTGTAATGGGGTTTAGCTGCTTTTCACTGCTGTGTTTATGCCGCTTTACATCCACATGTTTCACTTACAGAGAGATATCAATACCTAGGTTTTAAGATTCTTACTAGTCAGATATATTCTAGGGCGGTGAATAGGGGGTGTTGAGTCCAGTTCACTGAGCAAGGAGTAGGTCTTGTCTATTACATATTGGGTTTATGGAATGGTATCTGAGCTAATTTCAAACCCTTGTTTTATGCATCACCCCACCTCTCCTTTCCCGTTAAGCAGCCATAGTGTGTTTTCTAAACGTGTGACTCTTTTCTGTTTTGTAATTCAGTTCAAGTGTAGCGGTTTTTACATTGCCTCTATAAGTGATATCTTAGGATCAGTGTCTTTTTCTGTGTGACTTATTTCACTTAGAATCGTCGTACCTAAATCCACTCATCATGCTGCTACTAGCCTTATGACGTTGATTTCATGGCTGAGTGATATTCCTTTGTACATAAGGACCACAACTTCTTTATCCATTTTCCTCTTTCCTGGGATATTTAAGGTGTAACGAAGTGGAGGTTCTTGTCAACAGAGCAGCCCTAAACTTTGGGGTGCCTGTGTCTTGCTGATTTTTAGTTTTCCCAATTTATACGCCCATGAGTGGAAGTGCCCTATGCTCTGTAAGCTGAGTTTTTTAGATGTTTCAGGACACACCGTACACTTCTCGAGAGTGGCTGTTGGCAATTTACATCCCGCCCATCAGCGTAGCAAGGCTCCCGTTTCTCCATGGCCTGTCCTGCATTTCTGGTTTTGACACTTTATTCAGCATGGCTCTTTTGACCGATGGGAAGCGAGACTTCTTTGTAGCGCTGATTTGCCTTTCCAGGTTGCTTGGTTGGCCAAAAAGGGCGTATGCGTTTTTTCCTGAATATATTCAGGAAAAAAAGCATACGCCCTTGTTGGCCAAGGGCATCATTGTCGAGGTTTCGCCGCTTTTCCTGTGCTTTAAAGGCGATTCGAATGTACCTCCTGAAATCTGTTTCCTGCAATTCTGCCTTGCTTTCATATCCTCTTCGTTGCCTTCCCTCGATATATTTGTGGACGAGAGTTATCATTTATAACTCTGCAGGTTTGTGAATTGCAGTGCCCCTGAGCTCCATTTTTCAACTCGCTTTCTTGAAGGCTGGCCGCAAAAGCGCAGGATTGCTTCAGGCCCTATTCTGGTTCCGGGCGCAGGCTGAGCCTGTGGTTAATTCTTCTTCCTGATGGGAAAATAGAGTGAGCTGTGCCTGTCCCAACACCTAGAGCTAGTCTCTCATTGGTTCCCCCTCTTCCCGTTCATCCTCAGGACAAATTGCAACCTGTACGGAACAGGAGGTTAAAGGTGCTGATTCTCCAAGGAGGGAGATTGCTAGTAAACTGGCTGGAATGGCGAACCCGAGCACAAGGAGATGAGAAATGAGGTGCGTTTTAGAAACGTTTCCCGATCACATGGTGTACCATCTTCTGGGTTTCTCATGCATGTTTTCGATGTAGGAAGATGCCCTTGAACCTGGAGATTTGGGACCCATGGGATGGGTACCACGCAGTATTCCTTTAAAGGGTCTGCATTTGCTCCCCCAACCTCACCAAACCTCTCAGCCCCTGAATGTCCACCCTTATGTCTCAATCACCTGTGGGTCTAGGTATGGTCAATCCAGGTGGCATCACAGCCCCTGAACGAATTTGGTAAGAATTTCTCTCTCTTTCACTGTCTTTGTTTCACGGGTTTTTTAAAGTAAGGTTTTTTTTTTAAATATAAGCAAATTTTTTTTAAGATTTCTTTAGTGATTGATTGATTGATTGATTGCTATGTTGGGTCTTCGTTTCTGTGCTAGGGCTTTCTCCGGTTGTGGCAAGTGGGGGCCACTCTTCATCGCGGTGCGCGGGCCTCTCACTATTGTGGCCTCTCTTGTTGCGGAGCACAGGCTCCAGACGCGCAGGCTCAGTAGTTGTGGCTCACGGGCCTAGTTGCTCCACGGCATGTGGGATCTTCCCAGACCAGGGCTCAAACCCGTGTTTCCTGCATTAGCAGGCAGATTCTCAACCACTGCGCAAGGAGGAAAGCCCAGTAATTGATTTTTGTACTGGGGTTTAGCTGCTTTTCACTGCTGTGTTTATGCCGCTTTACATCCACAAGTCTCACTTACAGAGAGATATCAATACATAGGTTTTAAGATTCTTACTAGTCAGATATATTCTAGGGCGGTGAATAGGGGGTGTTGAGTCCAGTTCACTGAGCAAGGAGTAGGTCTTGTCTATTACATATTGGGTTTATGGAATGGTATCTGAGCTACTTTCAAACCCTTGTTTTATGCATCACCCCACCTCTCCTTTCCCGTTAAGCAGCCATAGTGTGTTTTCTAAACGTGTGACTGTGTTCTGTTTTGTAATTCAGTTGAAGTGTAGCGGTTTTTACATTGCCTCTATAAGTGATATCTTAGGATCAGTGTCTTTTTCTGTGTGACTTATTTCACTTAGAATCGTCGTACCTAAATCCACTCATCATGCTGCTACTAGCCTTATGACGTTGCTTTCATGGCTGAGTGATATTCCTTTGTACATAGGGACCACAACTTCTTTATCCATTTTCCTCTTTCCTGGGATATTTAAGGTGTAACGAAGTGGAGGTTCTTGTCAACAGAGCAGCCCTAAACTTTTGGGTGCCTGTGTCTTGCTGATTTTTAGTTTTCCCAATTTATACGCCCATGAGTGGAAGTGCCCTATGCTCTGTAAGCTGAGTTTTTTAGATGTTTCAGGACACACCGTACACTTCTCCAGAGTGGCTGTTGGCAATTTACATCCCGCCCATCAGCGTAGCAAGGCTCCCGTTTCTCCATGGCCTGTCCTGCATTTCTGGTTTTGACACTTTATTCAGCATGGCCCTTTTGACCGATGGGAAGCGAGACTTCTTTGTAGCGCTGATTTGCCTTTCCAGGTTGCTTGGTTGGCCAAAAAGGGCGTATGCGTTTTTTCCTGAATATATTCAGGAAAAAACGCATACGCCCTTTTTGGACAAGGGCATCATTGTCGAGGTTTCGCCGCTTTTCCTGTGCTTTAAAGGCGATTCGAATCTACCTCCTGAAATCTGTTTCCTGCAATTCTGCCTTGCTTTCAAATCCTCTTCGTTGCCTTCTCCTCGATATATTTGTGGACGAGAGTTATCATTTTTAACTCTGCAGGTTTGTGAATTGCAGTGCCCCTGAGCTCCATTTTTCAACTCGATTTCTTGAAGGCTGGCCGCAAAAGCGCAGGATTGCTTCAGGCCCTATTCTGGTTCCGGGTGCAGGCTGAGCCTGTGGTTAATTCTTCTTCCTGATGGAAAATAGAGTGAGCTGTGCCTGTCCCAACACCTAGAGCTAGTCTCTCATTGGTTCCCCCTCTTCCCGTTCATCCTCAGGACAAATTGCAACCTGTACGGAACAGGAGGTTAAAGGTGCTGATTCTCCAAGGAGGGAGATTGCTAGTAAAGCGGCTGGAATGGCGAACCCGAGCCCAAGGAGATGAGAAATGAGGAGCGTTTTAGAAACCTTTCCCGATCACACGGTGTACCATCTTCTGGGTTTCTCATGCATGTTTTCGATGTAGGAAGATGCCCTTGAACCTGGAGATTTGGGACCCATGGGATGGGTACCACGCAGTATTCCTTTAAAGGGTCTGCGTTTGCTCCCCCAACCTCACCAAACCTCTCAGCCCCTGAGTGTCCACCCTTATGTCTCAATCAGCTGTGGGTCTAGATATGGTCAATCCAGGTGGCATCACAGCCCCTGAACGAATTTGGTAAGAGTTTCTCTGTCTTTCACTGTATTTGTTTCACGGGTTTTTAAAAGTAATTGATTTTTATAATGGGGTTTAGCTGCTTTTCACTGCTGTGTTTATGCTGCTTTACACCCACTAGACTCACTTACAGCGAGAT
Organism: Balaenoptera acutorostrata; assembly: GCF_949987535.1. NCBI lineage: Eukaryota > Metazoa > Chordata > Mammalia > Artiodactyla > Balaenopteridae > Balaenoptera > Balaenoptera acutorostrata. The sequence goes on from NW_026646495.1 coordinate 188,919, forward strand.
ATCAATACATAGGTTTTAACATTCTTACTAGTCAGATATATTCTTGGGCGGTGAATAGGGGGTCTTGAGTCCAGTTCACTGAGCAAGGAGTAGGTCTTGTCTATTACATATTGGGTTTATGGAATGGTATCTGAGCTAAGTTGAAACCCTTGTTTTATGCATCACCCCATCTCACCTTTCCCGTTAAGCAGCCATAGTGTGTTTTCTAAACGTGTGACTCTGTTCTGTTTTGTAATTCAGTTCAAGTGTAGCGGTTTTTACATTCCCTCTATAAGTGATATCTTCTGATAAGTGTCTTTTTCTGTGTGACTTATTTCACTTAGAATCGTCGTACCTAAATCCACTCATCATGCTGCTACTAGCCTTATGACGTTGATTTCATGGCTGAGTGATATTCCTTTGTACATAAGGACCACAACTTCTTTATCCATTTTCCTCTTTCCTGGGATATTTAAGGTGTAACGAAGTGGAGGTTCTTGTCAACAGAGCAGCCCTAAACTTTGGGATGCCTGTGTCTTGCTGATTTTTAGTTTTCCCAATTTATACGCCCATGAGTGGAAGTGCCCTATGCTCTGTAAGCTGAGTTTTTTAGATGTTTCAGGACACACCGTACACTTCTCCAGAGTGGCTGTTGGCAATTTACATCCCGCCCATCAGCGTAGCAAGGCTCCCGTTTCTCCATGGCCTGTCCTGCATTTCTGGTTTTGACACTTTATTCAGCATGGCCCTTTTGACCGATGGGAAGCGAGACTTCTTTGTAGCGCTGATTTGCCTTTCCAGGTTGCTTGGTTGGCCAAAAAGGGCGTATGCGTTTTTTCCTGAATATATTCAGGAAAAAACGCATACGCCCTTTTTGGCCAAGGGCATCATTGTCGAGGTTTCGCCGCTTTTCCTGTGCTTTAAAGGCGATTCGAATCTACCTCCTGAAATCTGTTTCCTGCAATTCTGCCTTGCTTTCAGATCCTCTTCGTTGCCTTCCCTCGATATATTTGTGGACGAGAGTTATCCTTTATAACTCTGCAGGTTTGTGAATTGCAGTGCCCCTGAGCTCCATTTTTCAACTCGCTTTCTTGAAGGCTGGCCGCAAAAGCGCAGGATTGCTTCAGGCCCTAATCTGGTTCCGGGCGCAGGCTGAGCCTGTGGTTAATTCTTCTTCCTGATGGGAAAATAGAGTGAGCTGTGCCTGTCCCAACACCTAGAGCTAGTCTCTCATTGGTTCCCCCTCTTCCCGTTCATCCTCAAGACAAATTGCAACCTGTACGGAACAGGAGGTTAAAGGTGCTGATTCTCCAAGGAGGGAGATTGCTAGTAAAGCGGCTGGAATGGCGAACCCGAGCCCAAGGAGATGAGAAATGAGGAGCGTTTTAGAAACCTTTCCCGATCACACGGTGTACCATCTTCTGGGTTTCTCATGCATGTTTTCGATGTAGGAAGATGCCCTTGAACCTGGAGATTTGGGACCCATGGGATGGGTACCACGCAGTATTCCTTTAAAGGGTCTGCGTTTGCTCCCCCAACCTCACCAAACCTCTCAGCCCCTGAGTGTCCACCCTTATGTCTCAATCAGCTGTGGGTCTAGATATGGTCAATACAGGTGGCATCACAGCCCCTGAACGAATTTGGTAAGAATTTCTCTGTCTTTCACTGTATTTGTTTCACGGGTTTTTAAAAGTAATTGATTTTTATAATGGGGTTTAGCTGCTTTTCACTGCTGTGTTTATGCTGCTTTACACCCACTAGACTCACTTACAGCGAGATATCAATACATAGGTTTTAACATTCTTACTAGTCAGATATATTCTTGGGCGGTGAATAGGGGGTCTTGAGTCCAGTTCACTGAGCAAGGAGTAGGTCTTGTCTATTACATATTGGGTTTATGGAATGGTATCTGAGCTAAGTTGAAACCCTTGTTTTATGCATCACCCCATCTCACCTTTCCCGTTAAGCAGCCATAGTGTGTTTTCTAAACGTGTGACTCTGTTCTGTTTTGTAATTCAGTTCAAGTGTAGCGGTTTTTACATTCCCTCTATAAGTGATATCTTCTGATAAGTGTCTTTTTCTGTGTGACTTATTTCACTTAGAATCGTCGTACCTAAATCCACTCATCATGCTGCTACTAGCCTTATGACGTTGATTTCATGGCTGAGTGATATTCCTTTGTACATAAGGACCACAACTTCTTTATCCATTTTCCTCTTTCCTGGGATATTTAAGGTGTAACGAAGTGGAGGTTCTTGTCAACAGAGCAGCCCTAAACTTTGGGATGCCTGTGTCTTGCTGATTTTTAGTTTTCCCAATTTATACGCCCATGAGTGGAAGTGCCCTATGCTCTGTAAGCTGAGTTTTTTAGATGTTTCAGGACACACCGTACACTTCTCCAGAGTGGCTGTTGGCAATTTACATCCCGCCCATCAGCGTAGCAAGGCTCCCGTTTCTCCATGGCCTGTCCTGCATTTCTGGTTTTGACACTTTATTCAGCATGGCCCTTTTGACCGATGGGAAGCGAGACTTCTTTGTAGCGCTGATTTGCCTTTCCAGGTTGCTTGGTTGGCCAAAAAGGGCGTATGCGTTTTTTCCTGAATATATTCAGGAAAAAACGCATACGCCCTTTTTGGCCAAGGGCATCATTGTCGAGGTTTCGCCGCTTTTCCTGTGCTTTAAAGGCGATTCGAATCTACCTCCTGAAATCTGTTTCCTGCAATTCTGCCTTGCTTTCAGATCCTCTTCGTTGCCTTCCCTCGATATATTTGTGGACGAGAGTTATCCTTTATAACTCTGCAGGTTTGTGAATTGCAGTGCCCCTGAGCTCCATTTTTCAACTCGCTTTCTTGAAGGCTGGCCGCAAAAGCGCAGGATTGCTTCAGGCCCTAATCTGGTTCCGGGCGCAGGCTGAGCCTGTGGTTAATTCTTCTTCCTGATGGGAAAATAGAGTGAGCTGTGCCTGTCCCAACACCTAGAGCTAGTCTCTCATTGGTTCCCCCTCTTCCCGTTCATCCTCAGGACAAATTGCAACCTGTACGGAACAGGAGGTTAAAGGTGCTGATTCTCCAAGGAGGGAGATTGCTAGTAAAGCGGCTGGAATGGCGAACCCGAGCCCAAGGAGATGAGAAATGAGGAGCGTTTTAGAAACCTTTCCCGATCACACGGTGTACCATCTTCTGGGTTTCTCATGCATGTTTTCGATGTAGGAAGATGCCCTTGAACCTGGAGATTTGGGACCCCTGGGATGGGTACCACGCAGTATTCCTTTAAAGGGTCTGCGTTTGCTCCCCCAACCTCACCAAACCTCTCAGCCCCTGAGTGTCCACCCTTATGTCTCAATCAGCTGTGGGTCTAGATATGGTCAATCCAGGTGGCATCACAGCCCCTGAACGAATTTGGTAAGAATTTCTCTCTCTTTCACTGTCTTTGTTTCACGGGTTTTTAAAAGTAATTGATTTTTATAATGGGGTTTAACTGCTTTTCACTGCTGTGTTTATGCTGCTTTACACCCATTAGACTCACTTACAGAGAGATATCAATACATAGGTTTTAAGATTGTTACTAGTCAGATATATTCTTGGGCGGTGAATAGGGTGTCTTGAGTCCAGTTCACTGAGCAAGGAGTAGGTCTTGTCTATTACATATTGGGTTTATGGAACGGTATCTGAGCTAATTTGAAACCCTTGTTTTATGCATCACCCCATCTCACCTTTCCCGTTAAGCAGCCATAGTGTGTTTTCTAAACGTGTGACTCTGTTCTGTTTTGTAATTCAGTTCAAGTGTAGCGGTTTTTACATTCCCTCTATAAGTGATATCTTAGGATCAGTGTCTTTTTCTGTGTGACTTATTTCACTTAGAATCGTCGTACCTAAATCCACTCATCATGCTGCTACTAGCCTTATGACGTTGATTTCATGGCTGAGTGATATTCCTTTGTACATAAGGACCACAACTTCTTTATCCATTTTCCTCTTTCCTGGGATATTTAAGGTGTAACGAAGTGGAGGTTCTAGTCAACAGAGCAGCCCTAAACTTTGGGATGCCTGTGTCTTGCTGATTTTTAGTTTTCCCAATTTATACGCCCATGAGTGGAAGTGCCCTATGCTCTGTAAGCTGAGTTTTTTAGATGTTTCAGGACACACCGTACACTTCTCGAGAGTGGCTGTTGGCAATTTACATCCCGCCCATCAGCGTAGCAAGGCTCCCGTTTCTCCATGGCCTGTCCTGCATTTCTGGTTTTGACACTTTATTCAGCATGGCCCTTTTGACCGATGGGAAGCGAGACTTCTTTGTAGCGCTGATTTGCCTTTCCAGGTTGCTTGGTTGGCCAAAAAGGGCGTATGCGTTTTTTCCTGAATATATTCAGGAAAAAACGCATACGCCCTTTTTGGCCAAGGGCATCATTGTCGAGGTTTCGCCGCTTTTCCTGTGCTTTAAAGGCGATTCGAATCTACCTCCTGAAATCTGTTTCCTGCAATTCTGCCTTGCTTTCAGATCCTCTTCGTTGCCTTCCCTCGATATATTTGTGGACGAGAGTTATCCTTTATAACTCTGCAGGTTTGTGAATTGCAGTGCCCCTGAGCTCCATTTTTCAACTCGCTTTCTTGAAGGCTGGCCGCAAAAGCTCAGGATTGCTTCAGGCCCTATTCTGGTTCCGGGCGCAGGCTGAGCCTGTGGTTAATTCTTCTTCCTGATGGGAAAATAGAGTGAGCTGTGCCTGTCCCAACACCTAGAGCTAGTCTCTCATTGGTTCCCCCTCTTCCCGTTCATCCTCAGGACAAATTGCAACCTGTACGGAACAGGAGGTTAAAGGTGCTGATTCTCCAAGGAGGGAGATTGCTAGTAAAGCGGCTGGAATGGCGAACCCGAGCCCAAGGAGATGAGAAATGAGGAGCGTTTTAGAAACCTTTCCCGATCACACGGTGTACCATCTTCTGGGTTTCTCATGCATGTTTTCGATGTAGGAAGATGCCCTTGAACCTGGAGATTTGGGACCCCTGGGATGGGTACCACGCAGTATTCCTTTAAAGGGTCTGCGTTTGCTCCCCCAACCTCACCAAACCTCTCAGCCCCTGAGTGTCCACCCTTATGTCTCAATCAGCTGTGGGTCTAGATATGGTCAATCCAGGTGGCATCACAGCCCCTGAACGAATTTGGTAAGAATTTCTCTCTCTTTCACTGTCTTTGTTTCACGGGTTTTTAAAAGTAATTGATTTTTATAATGGGGTTTAACTGCTTTTCACTGCTGTGTTTATGCTGCTTTACACCCATTAGACTCACTTACAGAGAGATATCAATACATAGGTTTTAAGATTGTTACTAGTCAGATATATTCTTGGGCGGTGAATAGGGTGTCTTGAGTCCAGTTCACTGAGCAAGGAGTAGGTCTTGTCTATTACATATTGGGTTTATGGAACGGTATCTGAGCTAATTTGAAACCCTTGTTTTATGCATCACCCCATCTCACCTTTCCCGTTAAGCAGCCATAGTGTGTTTTCTAAACGTGTGACTCTGTTCTGTTTTGTAATTCAGTTCAAGTGTAGCGGTTTTTACATTCCCTCTATAAGTGATATCTTCTGATAAGTGTCTTTTTCTGTGTGACTTATTTCACTTAGAATCGTCGTACCTAAATCCACTCATCATGCTGCTACTAGCCTTATGACGTTGATTTCATGGCTGAGTGATATTCCTTTGTACATAAGGACCACAACTTCTTTATCCATTTTCCTCTTTCCTGGGATATTTAAGGTGTAACGAAGTGGAGGTTCTTGTCAACAGAGCAGCCCTAAACTTTGGGGTGCCTGTGTCTTGCTGATTTTTCGTTTTCCCAATTTATACGCCCATGAGTGGAAGTGCCCTATTCTCTGTAAGCTGAGTTTTTTAGATGTTTCAGGACACACCGTACACTTCTCGAGAGTGGCTGTTGGCAATTTACATCCCGCCCATCAGCGTAGCAAGGCTCCCGTTTCTCCATGGCCTGTCCTGCATTTCTGGTTTTGACACTTTATTCAGCATGGCCCTTTTGACCGATGGGAAGCGAGACTTCTTTGTAGCGCTGATTTGCCTTTCCAGGTTGCTTGGTTGGCCAAAAAGGGCGTATGCGTTTTTTCCTGAATATATTCAGGAAAAAACGCATACGCCCTTTTTGGCCAAGGGCATCATTGTCGAGGTTTCGCCGCTTTTCCTGTGCTTTAAAGGCGATTCGAATCTACCTCCTGAAATCTGTTTCCTGCAATTCTGCCTTGCTTTCAGATCCTCTTCGTTGCCTTCCCTCGATATATTTGTGGACGAGAGTTATCATTTATAACTCTGCAGGTTTGTGAATTGCAGTGCCCCTGAGCTCCATTTTTCAACTCGCTTTCTTGAAGGCTGGCCGCAAAAGCGCAGGATTGCTTCAGGCCCTATTCTGGTTCCGGGCGCAGGCTGAGCCTGTGGTTAATTCTTCTTCCTGATGGGAAAATAGAGTGAGCTGTGCCTGTCCCAACACCTAGAGCTAGTCTCTCATTGGTTCCCCCTCTTCCCGTTCATCCTCAGGACAAATTGCAACCTGTACGGAACAGGAGGTTAGAGGTGCTGATTCTCCAAGGAGGGAGATTGCTAGTAAAGCGGCTGGAATGGCGAACCCGAGCACAAGGAGATGAGAAATGAAGAGCGTTTTAGAAACGTTTCCCGATCACACGGTGTACCATCTTCTGGGTCTCTCATGCATGTTTTCGACGTAGGAAGATGCCCTTGAACCTGGAGATTTGGGACCCATGGGATGGGTACCACGCAGTATTCCTTTAAAGGGTCTGCGTTTGCTCCCCCAACCTCACCAAACCTCTCAGCCCCTGAGTGTCCACCGTTATGTCTCAATCACCTGTGGGTCTAGGTATGGTCAATCCAGGTGGCATCACAGCCCCTGAATGAATTTTGTAAGAATTTCTCTCTCTTTCACTGTCTTTGTTTCACGGGTTTTTTAAAGTAATGGTTTTTTTTTAAATATAAGCAAATTTTTTTTTTAAGATTTCTTTAGTGATTGATTGATTGATTGATTGTTATGTTGGGTCTTCGTTTCTGTGCTAGGGCTTTCTCCAGTTGTGGCAAGTGGGGGCCACTCTTCATCGCGGTGCGCGGGCCTCTCACTATTGTGGCCTCTCTTGTGGCGGAGCACAGGCTCCAGACGCGCAGGCTCAGTAGTTGTGGCTCACGGGCCTAGTTGCTCCACGGCATGTGGGATCTTCCCAGACCAGGGCTCGAACCCGTGTTTCCTGCATTAGCAGGCAGATTCTCAACCACTGCGCAACCAGGGAAGTCCAGTAATTGATTTTTATAATGGGGTTTAGCTGCTTTTCACTGCTGTGTTTCTGCCGCTTTACACCCACTTGACTCACTTACAGAGAGATATCAATACATAGGTTTTAACATTCTTACTAGTCAGATATATTCTTGGGTGATGAATAGGGGGTGTTGAGTCCAGTTCACTGAGCAAGGAGTAGGTCTTGTCTATTACATATTGGGTTTATGGAACGGTATCTGAGCTAATTTGAAACCCTTGTTTTATGCATCACCCCACCTCTCCTTTCCCGTTAAGCAGCCATAGTGTGTTTTCTAAACGTGTGACTCTATTCTGTTTTGTAATTCAGTTCAAGTGTAGCGGTTTTTCCATTCCCTCTATAAGTGATATCTTATGATAAGTGTCTTTTTCTGTGTGCCTTATTTCACTTAGAATCGTCGTAGCTAAATCCACTCATCATGCTGCTACTTGCCTTATGACGTTGATTTCATGGCTGAGTGATATTTCATTGTACATAAGGACCACAACTTCTTTATACATTTTTCTCTTTCCTGGGATATTTAAGGTGAAATGAAGTGGAGGCTCTTGTCAATAGGGCAGCCCTAAACTTTGGGGTGCCTGTGTCTTGCTGATTTTTCGTTTTCCCAATTTATACGCCCATGAGTGGAAGTGCCCTATGCTCGGTAGGCTGAGTTTTTTAAATGTTTCAGGACACACCGTACACTCCTCCAGAGTGGCTGTTGGCAATTTACATGCCGCCCATCAGCGTAGCAAGGCTCCCGTTTCTCCATGGCCTGTCCTGCATTTCTGGTTTTGACACTTTATTCAGCATGGCCCTTTTGACCGATGGGAAGCGAGACTTCTTTGTAGCGCTGATTTGCCTTTCCAGGTTGCTTGGTTGGCCAAAAAGGGCGTATGCGTTTTTTCCTGAATATATTCAGGAAAAAACGCATACGCCCTTTTTGGCCAAGGGCATCATTGTCGAGGTTTTGCCGCTTTTCCTGTGCTTTAAAGGCGATTCGAATCTACCTCCTGAAATCTGTTTCCTGCAATTCTGCCTTGCTTTCAAATCCTCTTCGTTGCCTTCCCTCAATATATTTGTGGCCGAGAGTTATCATTTTTAACTCTGCAGGTTTGTGAATTGCAGTGCCCCTGAGCTCCATTTTTCAACTCGCTTTCTTGGGAGCTGGCCGCAAAAGCGCAGGATTGCTTCAGGCCCTATTCTGGTTCCGGGCGCAGGCTGAGCCTGTGGTTAATTCTTCTTCCTGATGGGAAAATAGAGTGAGCTGTGCCTGTCCCAACACCTAGAGCTAGTCTCTCATTGGTTCCCCCTCTTATCGTTCATCCTCAGGACAAATTGCAACCTGTTCGGAACAGGAGGTTAAAGGTGCTGATTCTCCAAGGAGGGAGATTGCTAGTAAAGCGGCTGGAATGGCGAACCCGAGCACAAGGAGATGAGAAATGAGGTGCGTTTTAGACACGTTTCCCGATCACACGGTGTACCATCTTCTGGGTTTCTCATGCATGTTTTCAATGTAGGAAGATGCCCTTGAACCTGGAGATTTGGGACCCATGGGATGGGTACCACGCAGTATTCCTTTAAAGGGTCTGCGTTTGCTCCCCCAACCTCACCAAACCTCTAAGCCCCTGAGTGTCCACCCTTATGTCTCAATCACCTGTGGGTCTAGGTATGGTCAATCCAGGTGGCATCACAGCCCCTGAACGAATTTGGTAAGAATTTCTCTCTCTTTCACTGCCTTTGTTCACGGGTATTTTAAAGTATTTGATTTTTATAATGGGGTTTAGCTGCTTTTCACTGCTGTGTTTTTGCCGCTTTACACCCACTTGACTCACTTACAGAGAGATATCAATACATAGGTTTTAACATGCTTATTAGTCAGATATATTCTGGGTCGTGAATAGGGGGTGTTGAGTCCAGTTCACTGAGCAAGGAGTAGGTGTTGTCTATTACATATTGGGTTTATGGAACGGTATCTGAGCTAATTTGAAACCCTTGTTTTATGCATCACCCCACCTCTCCTTTCCCGTTAAGCAGCCATAGTGTGTTTTCTAAACGTGTGACTCTATTCTGTTTTGTAATTCAGTTCAAGTGTAGCGGTTTTTCCATTCCCTCTATAAGTGATATCTTATGATAAGTGTCTCTTTCTGTGTGCCTTATTTCACTTAGAATCGTCGTAGCTAAATCCACTCATCATGCTGCTACTAGCCTTATGACGTTGATTTCATGGCTGAGTGATATTCCATTGTACATAAGGACCACAACTTCTTTATCCATTTTTCTCTTTCCTGGGATATTTAAAGTGCAATGAAGTGGAGGCTCTTGTCAACAGGGCAGCCCTAAACTTTGGGGTGCCTGTGTCTTGCTGATTTTTAGTTTTCCCAATTTATACGCCCATGAGTGGAAGTGCCCTAAGCTCTCTAAGCTGAGTTTTTTAGATGTTTCAGGACACACCGTACACTTCTTCAGAGTGGCTGTTGGCAATTTACATCCCGCTCATCAGCGTAGCAAGGTTCCCATTTCTCCATGGCCTGTCCTCTATTTCTGGTTTTGACACTTTATTCAGCATGGCCCTTTTGACCGATGGGAAGCGAGACTTCTTTGTAGCGCTGATTTGCCTTTCCAGGTTGCTTGGTTGGCCACAAAGGGCGTATGCGTTTTTTCCTGAATATATTCAGGAAAAAACGCATACGCCCTTTTTGGCCAAGGGCATCATTGTCGAGGTTTTGCCGCTTTTCCTGTGCTTTAAAGGCGATTCGAATCTACCTCCTGAAATCTGTTTCCTGCAATTCTGCCTTGCTTTCAAATTCTCTTCGTTGCCTTCCCTCAAAATATTTGTGGCCGAGAGTTATCATTTATAACTCTGCAGGTTTGTGAATTGCAGTGCCCCTGAGCTCCATTTTTCAACTCGCTTTCTTGGGAGCTGGCCGCAAAAGCGCAGGATTGCTTCAGGCCCTATTCTGGTTCCGGGCGCAGGCTGAGCCTGTGGTTAATTCTTCTTCCTGATGGGAAAATAGAGTGAGCTGTGCCTGTCCCAACACCTAGAGCTAGTCTCTCATTGGTTCCCCCTCTTCCCGTTCATCCTCAGGACAAATTGCAACCTGTACGGAACTGGAGGTTAAAGGTGCTGATTCTCCAAGGAGGGAGATTGCTAGTAAAGCGGCTGGAATGGCCAACCCGAGCACAAGGAGATGAGAAATAAGCTGCGTTTTAGAAACCTTTCCCGGTTACACGGTGACCCATCTTCTGGGTTTTTCATGCATGTTTTCGATGTAGGCAGATGCCCTTGAACCTGGAGATTTGGGACCCCTGGAATGGGTACCACGCAGTAGTACTTTAAAGGGTCTGCATTTGCTCCCCCAACCTCACCAAACCTCTCAGCCCTTGAGTGTCCACCCTTATGTCTCAATCAGCTGTGGGTCTAGATATGGTCAATCCAGGTGGCATCACAGCCCCTGAACGAATTTGGTAAGAATTTCTCTCTCTTTCACTGTCTTTGTTTCACGGGTTTTTAAAAGTAATGGTTTTTTTTTAAATATAAGCAATTTTTTTTTAAGATTTCTTTAGTGATTGATTGATTGATTGATTGCTATGTTGGGTCTTCGTTTCTGTGCTAGGGCTTTCTCCAGTTGTGGCAAGTGGGGGCCACTCTTCATCGCGGTGCGCGGGCCTCTCACTATTGTGGCCTCTCTTGTTGCGGAGCACAGGCTCCAGACGCGCAGGCTCAGTAGTTGTGGCTCACGGGCCTAGTTGCTCCACGGCATGTGGGATCTTCCCAGACCAGGGCTCGAACCCGTGTTTCCTGCATTAGCAGGCAGATTCTCAACCACTGCGCAACCAGGGAAGCCCAGTAATTGATTTTTGTAATGGGGTTTAGCTGCTTTTCACTGCTGTGTTTATGCCGCTTTACATCCACATGTTTCACTTACAGAGAGATATCAATACCTAGGTTTTAAGATTCTTACTAGTCAGATATATTCTAGGGCGGTGAATAGGGGGTGTTGAGTCCAGTTCACTGAGCAAGGAGTAGGTCTTGTCTATTACATATTGGGTTTATGGAATGGTATCTGAGCTAATTTCAAACCCTTGTTTTATGCATCACCCCACCTCTCCTTTCCCGTTAAGCAGCCATAGTGTGTTTTCTAAACGTGTGACTCTGTTCTGTTTTGTAATTCAGTTCAAGTGTAGCGGTTTTTACATTGCCTCTATAAGTGATATCTTAGGATCAGTGTCTTTTTCTGTGTGACTTATTTCACTTAGAATCGTCGTACCTAAATCCACTCATCATGCTGCTACTAGCCTTATGACGTTGATTTCATGGCTGAGTGATATTCCTTTGTACATAAGGACCACAACTTCTTTATCCATTTTCCTCTTTCCTGGGATATTTAAGGTGTAATGAAGTGGAGGTTCTTGTCAACAGAGCAGCCCTAAACTTTGGGGTGCCTGTGTCTTGCTGATTTTTAGTTTTCCCAATTTATACGCCCATGAGTGGAAGTGCCCTATGCTCTGTAAGCTGAGTTTTTTAGATGTTTCAGGACACACCGTACACTTCTCGAGAGTGGCTGTTGGCAATTTACATCCCGCCCATCAGCGTAGCAAGGCTCCCGTTTCTCCATGGCCTGTCCTGCATTTCTGGTTTTGACACTTTATTCAGCATGGCCCTTTTGACCGATGGGAAGCGAGACTTCTTTGTAGCGCTGATTTGCCTTTCCAGGTTGCTTGGTTGGCCAAAAAGGGCGTATGCGTTTTTTCCTGAATATATTCAGGAAAAAACGCATACGCCCTTTTTGGCCAAGGGCATCATTGTCGAGGTTTCGCCGCTTTTCCTGTGCTTTAAAGGCGATTCGAATCTACCTCCTGAAATCTGTTTCCTGCAATTCTGCCTTGCTTTCAGATCCTCTTCGTTGCCTTCCCTCGATATATTTGTGGACGAGAGTTATCATTTATAACTCTGCAGGTTTGTGAATTGCAGTGCCCCTGAGCTCCATTTTTCAACTCGCTTTCTTGAAGGCTGGCCGCAAAAGCGCAGGATTGCTTCAGGCCCTATTCTGGTTCCGGGCGCAGGCTGAGCCTGTGGTTAATTCTTCTTCCTGATGGGAAAATAGAGTGAGCTGTGCCTGTCCCAACACCTAGAGCTAGTCTCTCATTGGTTCCCCCTCTTCCCGTTCATCCTCAGGACAAATTGCAACCTGTACGGAACAGGAGGTTAAAGGTGCTGATTCTCCAAGGAGGGAGATTGCTAGTAAAGCGGCTGGAATGGCGAACCCGAGCTCAAGGAGATGAGAAATGAGGTGCGTTTTAGAAACGTTTCCCGATCACATGGTGTACCATCTTCTGGGTTTCTCATGCATGTTTTCGATGTAGGAAGATGCCCTTGAACCTGGAGATTTGGGACCCATGGGATGGGTACCACGCAGTATTCCTTTAAAGGGTCTGCGTTTGCTCCCCCAACCTCACCAAACCTCTAAGCCCCTGAGTGTCCACCCTTATGTCTCAATCACCTGTGGGTCTAGGTATGGTCAATCCAGGTGGCATCACAGCCCCTGAACGAATTTGGTAAGAATTTCTCTCTCTTTCACTGCCTTTGTTCACGGGTATTTTAAAGTATTTGATTTTTATAATGGGGTTTAGCTGCTTTTCACTGCTGTGTTTTTGCCGCTTTACACCCACTTGACTCACTTACAGAGAGATATCAATACATAGGTTTTAACATGCTTATTAGTCAGATATATTCTGGGTCGTGAATAGGGGGTGTTGAGTCCAGTTCACTGAGCAAGGAGTAGGTGTTGTCTATTACATATTGGGTTTATGGAACGGTATCTGAGCTAATTTGAAACCCTTGTTTTATGCATCACCCCACCTCTCCTTTCCCGTTAAGCAGCCATAGTGTGTTTTCTAAACGTGTGACTCTATTCTGTTTTGTAATTCAGTTCAAGTGTAGCGGTTTTTCCATTCCCTCTATAAGTGATATCTTATGATAAGTGTCTCTTTCTGTGTGCCTTATTTCACTTAGAATCGTCGTAGCTAAATCCACTCATCATGCTGCTACTAGCCTTATGACGTTGATTTCATGGCTGAGTGATATTCCATTGTACATAAGGACCACAACTTCTTTATCCATTTTTCTCTTTCCTGGGATATTTAAAGTGCAATGAAGTGGAGGCTCTTGTCAACAGGGCAGCCCTAAACTTTGGGGTGCCTGTGTCTTGCTGATTTTTAGTTTTCCCAATTTATACGCCCATGAGTGGAAGTGCCCTAAGCTCTCTAAGCTGAGTTTTTTAGATGTTTCAGGACACACCGTACACTTCTTCAGAGTGGCTGTTGGCAATTTACATCCCGCTCATCAGCGTAGCAAGGTTCCCATTTCTCCATGGCCTGTCCTCTATTTCTGGTTTTGACACTTTATTCAGCATGGCCCTTTTGACCGATGGGAAGCGAGACTTCTTTGTAGCGCTGATTTGCCTTTCCAGGTTGCTTGGTTGGCCACAAAGGGCGTATGCGTTTTTTCCTGAATATATTCAGGAAAAAACGCATACGCCCTTTTTGGCCAAGGGCATCATTGTCGAGGTTTTGCCGCTTTTCCTGTGCTTTAAAGGCGATTCGAATCTACCTCCTGAAATCTGTTTCCTGCAATTCTGCCTTGCTTTCAAATTCTCTTCGTTGCCTTCCCTCAAAATATTTGTGGCCGAGAGTTATCATTTATAACTCTGCAGGTTTGTGAATTGCAGTGCCCCTGAGCTCCATTTTTCAACTCGCTTTCTTGGGAGCTGGCCGCAAAAGCGCAGGATTGCTTCAGGCCCTATTCTGGTTCCGGGCGCAGGCTGAGCCTGTGGTTAATTCTTCTTCCTGATGGGAAAATAGAGTGAGCTGTGCCTGTCCCAACACCTAGAGCTAGTCTCTCATTGGTTCCCCCTCTTCCCGTTCATCCTCAGGACAAATTGCAACCTGTACGGAACTGGAGGTTAAAGGTGCTGATTCTCCAAGGAGGGAGATTGCTAGTAAAGCGGCTGGAATGGCCAACCCGAGCACAAGGAGATGAGAAATAAGCTGCGTTTTAGAAACCTTTCCCGGTTACACGGTGACCCATCTTCTGGGTTTTTCATGCATGTTTTCGATGTAGGCAGATGCCCTTGAACCTGGAGATTTGGGACCCCTGGAATGGGTACCACGCAGTAGTACTTTAAAGGGTCTGCATTTGCTCCCCCAACCTCACCAAACCTCTCAGCCCTTGAGTGTCCACCCTTATGTCTCAATCAGCTGTGGGTCTAGATATGGTCAATCCAGGTGGCATCACAGCCCCTGAACGAATTTGGTAAGAATTTCTCTCTCTTTCACTGTCTTTGTTTCACGGGTTTTTAAAAGTAATGGTTTTTTTTTAAATATAAGCAATTTTTTTTTAAGATTTCTTTAGTGATTGATTGATTGATTGATTGCTATGTTGGGTCTTCGTTTCTGTGCTAGGGCTTTCTCCAGTTGTGGCAAGTGGGGGCCACTCTTCATCGCGGTGCGCGGGCCTCTCACTATTGTGGCCTCTCTTGTTGCGGAGCACAGGCTCCAGACGCGCAGGCTCAGTAGTTGTGGCTCACGGGCCTAGTTGCTCCACGGCATGTGGGATCTTCCCAGACCAGGGCTCGAACCCGTGTTTCCTGCATTAGCAGGCAGATTCTCAACCACTGCGCAACCAGGGAAGCCCAGTAATTGATTTTTGTAATGGGGTTTAGCTGCTTTTCACTGCTGTGTTTATGCCGCTTTACATCCACATGTTTCACTTACAGAGAGATATCAATACCTAGGTTTTAAGATTCTTACTAGTCAGATATATTCTAGGGCGGTGAATAGGGGGTGTTGAGTCCAGTTCACTGAGCAAGGAGTAGGTCTTGTCTATTACATATTGGGTTTATGGAATGGTATCTGAGCTAATTTCAAACCCTTGTTTTATGCATCACCCCACCTCTCCTTTCCCGTTAAGCAGCCATAGTGTGTTTTCTAAACGTGTGACTCTGTTCTGTTTTGTAATTCAGTTCAAGTGTAGCGGTTTTTACATTGCCTCTATAAGTGATATCTTAGGATCAGTGTCTTTTTCTGTGTGACTTATTTCACTTAGAATCGTCGTACCTAAATCCACTCATCATGCTGCTACTAGCCTTATGACGTTGATTTCATGGCTGAGTGATATTCCTTTGTACATAAGGACCACAACTTCTTTATCCATTTTCCTCTTTCCTGGGATATTTAAGGTGTAATGAAGTGGAGGTTCTTGTCAACAGAGCAGCCCTAAACTTTGGGGTGCCTGTGTCTTGCTGATTTTTAGTTTTCCCAATTTATACGCCCATGAGTGGAAGTGCCCTATGCTCTGTAAGCTGAGTTTTTTAGATGTTTCAGGACACACCGTACACTTCTCGAGAGTGGCTGTTGGCAATTTACATCCCGCCCATCAGCGTAGCAAGGCTCCCGTTTCTCCATGGCCTGTCCTGCATTTCTGGTTTTGACACTTTATTCAGCATGGCCCTTTTGACCGATGGGAAGCGAGACTTCTTTGTAGCGCTGATTTGCCTTTCCAGGTTGCTTGGTTGGCCAAAAAGGGCGTATGCGTTTTTTCCTGAATATATTCAGGAAAAAACGCATACGCCCTTTTTGGCCAAGGGCATCATTGTCGAGGTTTCGCCGCTTTTCCTGTGCTTTAAAGGCGATTCGAATCTACCTCCTGAAATCTGTTTCCTGCAATTCTGCCTTGCTTTCAGATCCTCTTCGTTGCCTTCCCTCGATATATTTGTGGACGAGAGTTATCATTTATAACTCTGCAGGTTTGTGAATTGCAGTGCCCCTGAGCTCCATTTTTCAACTCGCTTTCTTGAAGGCTGGCCGCAAAAGCGCAGGATTGCTTCAGGCCCTATTCTGGTTCCGGGCGCAGGCTGAGCCTGTGGTTAATTCTTCTTCCTGATGGGAAAATAGAGTGAGCTGTGCCTGTCCCAACACCTAGAGCTAGTCTCTCATTGGTTCCCCCTCTTCCCGTTCATCCTCAGGACAAATTGCAACCTGTACGGAACAGGAGGTTAAAGGTGCTGATTCTCCAAGGAGGGAGATTGCTAGTAAAGCGGCTGGAATGGCGAACCCGAGCTCAAGGAGATGAGAAATGAGGTGCGTTTTAGAAACGTTTCCCGATCACATGGTGTACCATCTTCTGGGTTTCTCATGCATGTTTTCGATGTAGGAAGATGCCCTTGAACCTGGAGATTTGGGACCCATGGGATGGGTACCACGCAGTATTCCTTTAAAGGGTCTGCATTTGCTCCCCCAACCTCAGCAAACCTCTCAGCCCCTGAATGTCCACCCTTATGTCTCAATCACCTGTGGGTCTAGGTATGGTCAATCCAGGTGGCATCACAGCCCCTGAACGAATTTGGTAAGAATTTCTCTGTCTTTCACTGTATTTGTTTCACGGGTTTTTAAAAGTAATTGATTTTTATAATGGGGTTTAGCTGCTTTTCACTGCTGTGTTTATGCTGCTTTACACCCACTAGACTCACTTACAGCGAGATATCAATACATAGGTTTTAACATTCTTACTAGTCAGATATATTCTTGGGCGGTGAATAGGGGGTCTTGAGTCCAGTTCACTGAGCAAGGAGTAGGTCTTGTCTATTACATATTGGGTTTATGGAATGGTATCTGAGCTAAGTTGAAACCCTTGTTTTATGCATCACCCCATCTCACCTTTCCCGTTAAGCAGCCATAGTGTGTTTTCTAAACGTGTGACTCTGTTCTGTTTTGTAATTCAGTTCAAGTGTAGCGGTTTTTACATTCCCTCTATAAGTGATATCTTCTGATAAGTGTCTTTTTCTGTGTGACTTATTTCACTTAGAATCGTCGTACCTAAATCCACTCATCATGCTGCTACTAGCCTTATGACGTTGATTTCATGGCTGAGTGATATTCCTTTGTACATAAGGACCACAACTTCTTTATCCATTTTCCTCTTTCCTGGGATATTTAAGGTGTAACGAAGTGGAGGTTCTTGTCAACAGAGCAGCCCTAAACTTTGGGATGCCTGTGTCTTGCTGATTTTTAGTTTTCCCAATTTATACGCCCATGAGTGGAAGTGCCCTATGCTCTGTAAGCTGAGTTTTTTAGATGTTTCAGGACACACCGTACACTTCTCGAGAGTGGCTGTTGGCAATTTACATCCCGCCCATCAGCGTAGCAAGGCTCCCGTTTCTCCATGGCCTGTCCTGCATTTCTGGTTTTGACACTTTATTCAGCATGGCCCTTTTGACCGATGGGAAGCGAGACTTCTTTGTAGCGCTGATTTGCCTTTCCAGGTTGCTTGGTTGGCCAAAAAGGGCGTATGCGTTTTTTCCTGAATATATTCAGGAAAAAACGCATACGCCCTTTTTGGCCAAGGGCATCATTGTCGAGGTTTCGCCGCTTTTCCTGTGCTTTAAAGGCGATTCGAATCTACCTCCTGAAATCTGTTTCCTGCAATTCTGCCTTGCTTTCAGATCCTCTTCGTTGCCTTCCCTCGATATATTTGTGGACGAGAGTTATCCTTTATAACTCTGCAGGTTTGTGAATTGCAGTGCCCCTGAGCTCCATTTTTCAACTCGCTTTCTTGAAGGCTGGCCGCAAAAGCGCAGGATTGCTTCAGGCCCTATTCTGGTTCCGGGCGCAGGCTGAGCCTGTGGTTAATTCTTCTTCCTGATGGGAAAATAGAGTGAGCTGTGCCTGTCCCAACACCTAGAGCTAGTCTCTCATTGGTTCCCCCTCTTCCCGTTCATCCTCAGGACAAATTGCAACCTGTACGGAACAGGAGGTTAAAGGTGCTGATTCTCCAAGGAGGGAGATTGCTAGTAAAGCGGCTGGAATGGCGAACCCGAGCCCAAGGAGATGAGAAATGAGGAGCGTTTTAGAAACCTTTCCCGATCACACGGTGTACCATCTTCTGGGTTTCTCATGCATGTTTTCGATGTAGGAAGATGCCCTTGAACCTGGAGATTTGGGACCCCTGGGATGGGTACCACGCAGTATTCCTTTAAAGGGTCTGCGTTTGCTCCCCCAACCTCACCAAACCTCTCAGCCCCTGAGTGTCCACCCTTATGTCTCAATCAGCTGTGGGTCTAGATATGGTCAATCCAGGTGGCATCACAGCCCCTGAACGAATTTGGTAAGAATTTCTCTCTCTTTCACTGTCTTTGTTTCACGGGTTTTTAAAAGTAATTGATTTTTATAATGGGGTTTAACTGCTTTTCACTGCTGTGTTTATGCTGCTTTACACCCATTAGACTCACTTACAGAGAGATATCAATACATAGGTTTTAAGATTGTTACTAGTCAGATATATTCTTGGGCGGTGAATAGGGTGTCTTGAGTCCAGTTCACTGAGCAAGGAGTAGGTCTTGTCTATTACATATTGGGTTTATGGAACGGTATCTGAGCTAATTTGAAACCCTTGTTTTATGCATCACCCCATCTCACCTTTCCCGTTAAGCAGCCATAGTGTGTTTTCTAAACGTGTGACTCTGTTCTGTTTTGTAATTCAGTTCAAGTGTAGCGGTTTTTACATTCCCTCTATAAGTGATATCTTCTGATAAGTGTCTTTTTCTGTGTGACTTATTTCACTTAGAATCGTCGTACCTAAATCCACTCATCATGCTGCTACTAGCCTTATGACGTTGATTTCATGGCTGAGTGATATTCCTTTGTACATAAGGACCACAACTTCTTTATCCATTTTCCTCTTTCCTGGGATATTTAAGGTGTAACGAAGTGGAGGTTCTTGTCAACAGAGCAGCCCTAAACTTTGGGGTGCCTGTGTCTTGCTGATTTTTCGTTTTCCCAATTTATACGCCCATGAGTGGAAGTGCCCTATTCTCTGTAAGCTGAGTTTTTTAGATGTTTCAGGACACACCGCACACTTCTCGAGAGTGGCTGTTGGCAATTTACATCCCGCCCATCAGCGTAGCAAGGCTCCCGTTTCTCCATGGCCTGTCCTGCATTTCTGGTTTTGACACTTTATTCAGCATGGCCCTTTTGACCGATGGGAAGCGAGACTTCTTTGTAGCGCTGATTTGCCTTTCCAGGTTGCTTGGTTGGCCAAAAAGGGCGTATGCGTTTTTTCCTGAATATATTCAGGAAAAAACGCATACGCCCTTTTTGGCCAAGGGCATCATTGTCGAGGTTTCGCCGCTTTTCCTGTGCTTTAAAGGCGATTCGAATCTACCTCCTGAAATCTGTTTCCTGCAATTCTGCCTTGCTTTCAGATCCTCTTCGTTGCCTTCCCTCGATATATTTGTGGACGAGAGTTATCATTTATAACTCTGCAGGTTTGTGAATTGCAGTGCCCCTGAGCTCCATTTTTCAACTCGCTTTCTTGAAGGCTGGCCGCAAAAGCGCAGGATTGCTTCAGGCCCTATTCTGGTTCCGGGCGCAGGCTGAGCCTGTGGTTAATTCTTCTTCCTGATGGGAAAATAGAGTGAGCTGTGCCTGTCCCAACACCTAGAGCTAGTCTCTCATTGGTTCCCCCTCTTCCCGTTCATCCTCAGGACAAATTGCAACCTGTACGGAACAGGAGGTTAAAGGTGCTGATTCTCCAAGGAGGGAGATTGCTAGTAAAGCGGCTGGAATGGCGAACCCGAGCACAAGGAGATGAGAAATGAAGAGCGTTTTAGAAACCTTTCCCGATCACACGGTGTACCATCTTTTGGGTTTCTCATGCATGTTTTCGATGTAGGAAGATGCCCTTGAACCTGGAGATTTGGGACCCATGGGATGGGTACCACGCAGTATTCCTTTAAAGGGTCTGCATTTGCTCCCCCAACCTCACCAAACCTCTCAGCCCCTGAATGTCCACCCTTATGTCTCAATCACCTGTGGGTCTAGGTATGGTCAATCCAGGTGGCATCACAGCCCCTGAACGAATTTGGTAAGAATTCCTCTCTCTTTCACTGTCTTTGTTTCACGGGTTTTTAAAAGTAATGGTTTTTTTTTAAATATAAGCAATTTTTTTTTAAGATTTCTTTAGTGATTGATTGATTGATTGATTGCTATGTTGGGTCTTCGTTTCTGTGCTAGGGCTTTCTCCAGTTGTGGCAAGTGGGGGCCACTCTTCATCGCGGTGCGCGGGCCTCTCACTATTGTGGCCTCTCTTGTTGCGGAGCACAGGCTCCAGACGCGCAGGCTCAGTAGTTGTGGCTCACGGGCCTAGTTGCTCCACGGCATGTGGGATCTTCCCAGACCAGGGCTCGAACCCGTGTTTCCTGCATTAGCAGGCAGATTCTCAACCACTGCGCAACCAGGGAAGCCCAGTAATTGATTTTTGTAATGGGGTTTAGCTGCTTTTCACTGCTGTGTTTATGCCGCTTTACATCCACATGTTTCACTTACAGAGAGATATCAATACCTAGGTTTTAAGATTCTTACTAGTCAGATATATTCTAGGGCGGTGAATAGGGGGTGTTGAGTCCAGTTCACTGAGCAAGGAGTAGGTCTTGTCTATTACATATTGGGTTTATGGAATGGTATCTGAGCTAATTTCAAACCCTTGTTTTATGCATCACCCCACCTCTCCTTTCCCGTTAAGCAGCCATAGTGTGTTTTCTAAACGTGTGACTCTTTTCTGTTTTGTAATTCAGTTCAAGTGTAGCGGTTTTTACATTGCCTCTATAAGTGATATCTTAGGATCAGTGTCTTTTTCTGTGTGACTTATTTCACTTAGAATCGTCGTACCTAAATCCACTCATCATGCTGCTACAAGCCTTATGACGTTGATTTCATGACTGAGTGATATTCCTTTGTACATAAGGACCACAACTTCTTTATCCATTTTCCTCTTTCCTGGGATATTTAAGGTGTAATGAAGTGGAGGTTCTTGTCAACAGAGCAGCCCTAAACTTTGGGGTGCCTGTGTCTTGCTGATTTTTAGTTTTCCCAATTTATACGCCCATGAGTGGAAGTGCCCTATGCTCTGTAAGCTGAGTTTTTTAGATGTTTCAGGACACACCGTACACTTCTCGAGAGTGGCTGTTGGCAATTTACATCCCGCCCATCAGCGTAGCAAGGCTCCCGTTTCTCCATGGCCTGTCCTGCATTTCTGGTTTTGACACTTTATTCAGCATGGCCCTTTTGACCGATGGGAAGCGAGACTTCTTTGTAGCGCTGATTTGCCTTTCCAGGTTGCTTGGTTGGCCAAAAAGGGCGTATGCGTTTTTTCCTGAATATATTCAGGAAAAAACGCATACGCCCTTTTTGGCCAAGGGCATCATTGTCGAGGTTTCGCCGCTTTTCCTGTGCTTTAAAGGCGATTCGAATCTACCTCCTGAAATCTGTTTCCTGCAATTCTGCCTTGCTTTCAGATCCTCTTCGTTGCCTTCCCTCGATATATTTGTGGACGAGAGTTATCATTTATAACTCTGCAGGTTTGTGAATTGCAGTGCCCCTGAGCTCCATTTTTCAACTCGCTTTCTTGAAGGCTGGCCGCAAAAGCGCAGGATTGCTTCAGGCCCTATTCTGGTTCCGGGCGCAGGCTGAGCCTGTGGTTAATTCTTCTTCCTGATGGGAAAATAGAGTGAGCTGTGCCTGTCCCAACACCTAGAGCTAGTCTCTCATTGGTTCCCCCTCTTCCCGTTCATCCTCAGGACAAATTGCAACCTGTACGGAACAGGAGGTTAAAGGTGCTGATTCTCCAAGGAGGGAGATTGCTAGTAAAGCGGCTGGAATGGCGAACCCGAGCCCAAGGAGATGAGAAATGAGGAGCGTTTTAGAAACCTTTCCCGATCACACGGTGTACCATCTTCTGGGTTTCTCATGCATGTTTTCGATGTAGGAAGATGCCCTTGAACCTGGAGATTTGGGACCCCTGGGATGGGTACCACGCAGTATTCCTTTAAAGGGTCTGCGTTTGCTCCCCCAACCTCACCAAACCTCTCAGCCCCTGAGTGTCCACCCTTATGTCTCAATCAGCTGTGGGTCTAGATATGGTCAATCCAGGTGGCATCACAGCCCCTGAACGAATTTGGTAAGAATTTCTCTCTCTTTCACTGTCTTTGTTTCACGGGTTTTTAAAAGTAATTGATTTTTATAATGGGGTTTAACTGCTTTTCACTGCTGTGTTTATGCTGCTTTACACCCATTAGACTCACTTACAGAGAGATATCAATACATAGGTTTTAAGATTGTTACTAGTCAGATATATTCTTGGGCGGTGAATAGGGTGTCTTGAGTCCAGTTCACTGAGCAAGGAGTAGGTCTTGTCTATTACATATTGGGTTTATGGAACGGTATCTGAGCTAATTTGAAACCCTTGTTTTATGCATCACCCCATCTCACCTTTCCCGTTAAGCAGCCATAGTGTGTTTTCTAAACGTGTGACTCTGTTCTGTTTTGTAATTCAGTTCAAGTGTAGCGGTTTTTACATTCCCTCTATAAGTGATATCTTCTGATAAGTGTCTTTTTCTGTGTGACTTATTTCACTTAGAATCGTCGTACCTAAATCCACTCATCATGCTGCTACTAGCCTTATGACGTTGATTTCATGGCTGAGTGATATTCCTTTGTACATAAGGACCACAACTTCTTTATCCATTTTCCTCTTTCCTGGGATATTTAAGGTGTAACGAAGTGGAGGTTCTTGTCAACAGAGCAGCCCTAAACTTTGGGGTGCCTGTGTCTTGCTGATTTTTCGTTTTCCCAATTTATACGCCCATGAGTGGAAGTGCCCTATTCTCTGTAAGCTGAGTTTTTTAGATGTTTCAGGACACACCGCACACTTCTCGAGAGTGGCTGTTGGCAATTTACATCCCGCCCATCAGCGTAGCAAGGCTCCCGTTTCTCCATGGCCTGTCCTGCATTTCTGGTTTTGACACTTTATTCAGCATGGCCCTTTTGACCGATGGGAAGCGAGACTTCTTTGTAGCGCTGATTTGCCTTTCCAGGTTGCTTGGTTGGCCAAAAAGGGCGTATGCGTTTTTTCCTGAATATATTCAGGAAAAAACGCATACGCCCTTTTTGGCCAAGGGCATCATTGTCGAGGTTTCGCCGCTTTTCCTGTGCTTTAAAGGCGATTCGAATCTACCTCCTGAAATCTGTTTCCTGCAATTCTGCCTTGCTTTCAGATCCTCTTCGTTGCCTTCCCTCGATATATTTGTGGACGAGAGTTATCATTTATAACTCTGCAGGTTTGTGAATTGCAGTGCCCCTGAGCTCCATTTTTCAACTCGCTTTCTTGAAGGCTGGCCGCAAAAGCGCAGGATTGCTTCAGGCCCTATTCTGGTTCCGGGCGCAGGCTGAGCCTGTGGTTAATTCTTCTTCCTGATGGGAAAATAGAGTGAGCTGTGCCTGTCCCAACACCTAGAGCTAGTCTCTCATTGGTTCCCCCTCTTCCCGTTCATCCTCAGGACAAATTGCAACCTGTACGGAACAGGAGGTTAAAGGTGCTGATTCTCCAAGGAGGGAGATTGCTAGTAAAGCGGCTGGAATGGCGAACCCGAGCTCAAGGAGATGAGAAATGAGGTGCGTTTTAGAAACGTTTCCCGATCACATGGTGTACCATCTTTTGGGTTTCTCATGCATGTTTTCGATGTAGGAAGATGCCCTTGAACCTGGAGATTTGGGACCCATGGGATGGGTACCACGCAGTATTCCTTTAAAGGGTCTGCATTTGCTCCCCCAACCTCACCAAACCTCTCAGCCCCTGAATGTCCACCCTTATGTCTCAATCACCTGTGGGTCTAGGTATGGTCAATCCAGGTGGCATCACAGCCCCTGAACGAATTTGGTAAGAATTTCTCTCTCTTTCACTGTCTTTGTTTCACGGGTTTTTAAAAGTAATGGTTTTTTTTTAAATATAAGCAATTTTTTTTTTAAGATTTCTTTAGTGATTGATTGATTGATTGATTGCTATGTTGGGTCTTCGTTTCTGTGCTAGGGCTTTCTCCAGTTGTGGCAAGTGGGGGCCACTCTTCATCGCGGTGCGCGGGCCTCTCACTATTGTGGCCTCTCTTGTTGCGGAGCACAGGCTCCAGACGCGCAGGCTCAGTAGTTGTGGCTCACGGGCCTAGTTGCTCCACGGCATGTGGGATCTTCCCAGACCAGGGCTCGAACCCGTGTTTCCTGCATTAGCAGGCAGATTCTCAACCACTGCGCAACCAGGGAAGCCCAGTAATTGATTTTTGTAATGGGGTTTAGCTGCTTTTCACTGCTGTGTTTATGCCGCTTTACATCCACATGTTTCACTTACAGAGAGATATCAATACCTAGGTTTTAAGATTCTTACTAGTCAGATATATTCTAGGGCGGTGAATAGGGGGTGTTGAGTCCAGTTCACTGAGCAAGGAGTAGGTCTTGTCTATTACATATTGGGTTTATGGAATGGTATCTGAGCTAATTTCAAACCCTTGTTTTATGCATCACCCCACCTCTCCTTTCCCGTTAAGCAGCCATAGTGTGTTTTCTAAACGTGTGACTCTTTTCTGTTTTGTAATTCAGTTCAAGTGTAGCGGTTTTTACATTGCCTCTATAAGTGATATCTTAGGATCAGTGTCTTTTTCTGTGTGACTTATTTCACTTAGAATCGTCGTACCTAAATCCACTCATCATGCTGCTACAAGCCTTATGACGTTGATTTCATGGCTGAGTGATATTCCTTTGTACATAAGGACCACAACTTCTTTATCCATTTTCCTCTTTCCTGGGATATTTAAGGTGTAATGAAGTGGAGGTTCTTGTCAACAGAGCAGCCCTAAACTTTGGGGTGCCTGTGTCTTGCTGATTTTTAGTTTTCCCAATTTATACGCCCATGAGTGGAAGTGCCCTAT
Source organism: Balaenoptera acutorostrata (assembly GCF_949987535.1). NCBI lineage: Eukaryota > Metazoa > Chordata > Mammalia > Artiodactyla > Balaenopteridae > Balaenoptera > Balaenoptera acutorostrata. The sequence goes on from NW_026646495.1 coordinate 214,006, forward strand.
GCTCTGTAAGCTGAGTTTTTTAGATGTTTCAGGACACACCGTACACTTCTCGAGAGTGGCTGTTGGCAATTTACATCCCGCCCATCAGCGTAGCAAGGCTCCCGTTTCTCCATGGCCTGTCCTGCATTTCTGGTTTTGACACTTTATTCAGCATGGCCCTTTTGACCGATGGGAAGCGAGACTTCTTTGTAGCGCTGATTTGCCTTTCCAGGTTGCTTGGTTGGCCAAAAAGGGCGTATGCGTTTTTTCCTGAATATATTCAGGAAAAAACGCATACGCCCTTTTTGGCCAAGGGCATCATTGTCGAGGTTTCGCCGCTTTTCCTGTGCTTTAAAGGCGATTCGAATCTACCTCCTGAAATCTGTTTCCTGCAATTCTGCCTTGCTTTCAGATCCTCTTCGTTGCCTTCCCTCGATATATTTGTGGACGAGAGTTATCATTTATAACTCTGCAGGTTTGTGAATTGCAGTGCCCCTGAGCTCCATTTTTCAACTCGCTTTCTTGAAGGCTGGCCGCAAAAGCGCAGGATTGCTTCAGGCCCTATTCTGGTTCCGGGCGCAGGCTGAGCCTGTGGTTAATTCTTCTTCCTGATGGGAAAATAGAGTGAGCTGTGCCTGTCCCAACACCTAGAGCTAGTCTCTCATTGGTTCCCCCTCTTCCCGTTCATCCTCAGGACAAATTGCAACCTGTACGGAACAGGAGGTTAAAGGTGCTGATTCTCCAAGGAGGGAGATTGCTAGTAAAGCGGCTGGAATGGCGAACCCGAGCACAAGGAGATGAGAAATGAGGTGCGTTTTAGAAACGTTTCCCGATCACATGGTGTACCATCTTCTGGGTTTCTCATGCATGTTTTCGATGTAGGAAGATGCCCTTGAACCTGGAGATTTGGGACCCATGGGATGGGTACCACGCAGTATTCCTTTAAAGGGTCTGCATTTGCTCCCCCAACCTCACCAAACCTCTCAGCCCCTGAATGTCCACCCTTATGTCTCAATCACCTGTGGGTCTAGGTATGGTCAATCCAGGTGGCATCACAGCCCCTGAACGAATTTGGTAAGAATTTCTCTCTCTTTCACTGTCTTTGTTTCACGGGTTTTTTAAAGTAAGGTTTTTTTTTTTAAATATAAGCAAATTTTTTTTAAGATTTCTTTAGTGATTGATTGATTGATTGATTGCTATGTTGGGTCTTCGTTTCTGTGCTAGGGCTTTCTCCGGTTGTGGCAAGTGGGGGCCACTCTTCATCGCGGTGCGCGGGCCTCTCACTATTGTGGCCTCTCTTGTTGCGGAGCACAGGCTCCAGACGCGCAGGCTCAGTAGTTGTGGCTCACGGGCCTAGTTGCTCCACGGCATGTGGGATCTTCCCAGACCAGGGCTCGAACCCGTGTTTCCTGCATTAGCAGGCAGATTCTCAACCACTGCGCAACCAGGGAAGCCCAGTAATTGATTTTTGTAATGGGGTTTAGCTGCTTTTCACTGCTGTGTTTATGCCGCTTTACATCCACATGTTTCACTTACAGAGAGATATCAATACCTAGGTTTTAAGATTCTTACTAGTCAGATATATTCTAGGGCGGTGAATAGGGGGTGTTGAGTCCAGTTCACTGAGCAAGGAGTAGGTCTTGTCTATTACATATTGGGTTTATGGAATGGTATCTGAGCTAATTTCAAACCCTTGTTTTATGCATCACCCCACCTCTCCTTTCCCGTTAAGCAGCCATAGTGTGTTTTCTAAACGTGTGACTCTTTTCTGTTTTGTAATTCAGTTCAAGTGTAGCGGTTTTTACATTGCCTCTATAAGTGATATCTTAGGATCAGTGTCTTTTTCTGTGTGACTTATTTCACTTAGAATCGTCGTACCTAAATCCACTCATCATGCTGCTACAAGCCTTATGACGTTGATTTCATGACTGAGTGATATTCCTTTGTACATAAGGACCACAACTTCTTTATCCATTTTCCTCTTTCCTGGGATATTTAAGGTGTAATGAAGTGGAGGTTCTTGTCAACAGAGCAGCCCTAAACTTTGGGGTGCCTGTGTCTTGCTGATTTTTAGTTTTCCCAATTTATACGCCCATGAGTGGAAGTGCCCTATGCTCTGTAAGCTGAGTTTTTTAGATGTTTCAGGACACACCGTACACTTCTCGAGAGTGGCTGTTGGCAATTTACATCCCGCCCATCAGCGTAGCAAGGCTCCCGTTTCTCCATGGCCTGTCCTGCATTTCTGGTTTTGACACTTTATTCAGCATGGCCCTTTTGACCGATGGGAAGCGAGACTTCTTTGTAGCGCTGATTTGCCTTTCCAGGTTGCTTGGTTGGCCAAAAAGGGCGTATGCGTTTTTTCCTGAATATATTCAGGAAAAAACGCATACGCCCTTTTTGGCCAAGGGCATCATTGTCGAGGTTTCGCCGCTTTTCCTGTGCTTTAAAGGCGATTCGAATCTACCTCCTGAAATCTGTTTCCTGCAATTCTGCCTTGCTTTCAGATCCTCTTCGTTGCCTTCCCTCGATATATTTGTGGACGAGAGTTATCATTTATAACTCTGCAGGTTTGTGAATTGCAGTGCCCCTGAGCTCCATTTTTCAACTCGCTTTCTTGAAGGCTGGCCGCAAAAGCGCAGGATTGCTTCAGGCCCTATTCTGGTTCCGGGCGCAGGCTGAGCCTTTGGTTAATTCTTCTTCCTGATGGGAAAATAGAGTGAGCTGTGCCTGTCCCAACACCTAGAGCTAGTCTCTCATTGGTTCCCCCTCTTCCCGTTCATCCTCAGGACAAATTGCAACCTGTACGGAACAGGAGGTTAAAGGTGCTGATTCTCCAAGGAGGGAGATTGCTAGTAAAGCGGCTGGAATGGCGAACCCGAGCCCAAGGAGATGAGAAATGAGGAGCGTTTTAGAAACCTTTCCCGATCACACGGTGTACCATCTTCTGGGTTTCTCATGCATGTTTTCGATGTAGGAAGATGCCCTTGAACCTGGAGATTTGGGACCCCTGGGATGGGTACCACGCAGTATTCCTTTAAAGGGTCTGCGTTTGCTCCCCCAACCTCACCAAACCTCTCAGCCCCTGAGTGTCCACCCTTATGTCTCAATCAGCTGTGGGTCTAGATATGGTCAATCCAGGTGGCATCACAGCCCCTGAACGAATTTGGTAAGAATTTCTCTCTCTTTCACTGTCTTTGTTTCACGGGTTTTTAAAAGTAATTGATTTTTATAATGGGGTTTAACTGCTTTTCACTGCTGTGTTTATGCTGCTTTACACCCATTAGACTCACTTACAGAGAGATATCAATACATAGGTTTTAAGATTATTACTAGTCAGATATATTCTTGGGCGGTGAATAGGGTGTCTTGAGTCCAGTTCACTGAGCAAGGAGTAGGTCTTGTCTATTACATATTGGGTTTATGGAACGGTATCTGAGCTAATTTGAAACCCTTGTTTTATGCATCACCCCATCTCACCTTTCCCGTTAAGCAGCCATAGTGTGTTTTCTAAACGTGTGACTCTGTTCTGTTTTGTAATTCAGTTCAAGTGTAGCGGTTTTTACATTCCCTCTATAAGTGATATCTTCTGATAAGTGTCTTTTTCTGTGTGACTTATTTCACTTAGAATCGTCGTACCTAAATCCACTCATCATGCTGCTACTAGCCTTATGACGTTGATTTCATGGCTGAGTGATATTCCTTTGTACATAAGGACCACAACTTCTTTATCCATTTTCCTCTTTCCTGGGATATTTAAGGTGTAACGAAGTGGAGGTTCTTGTCAACAGAGCAGCCCTAAACTTTGGGGTGCCTGTGTCTTGCTGATTTTTCGTTTTCCCAATTTATACGCCCATGAGTGGAAGTGCCCTATTCTCTGTAAGCTGAGTTTTTTAGATGTTTCAGGACACACCGCACACTTCTCGAGAGTGGCTGTTGGCAATTTACATCCCGCCCATCAGCGTAGCAAGGCTCCCGTTTCTCCATGGCCTGTCCTGCATTTCTGGTTTTGACACTTTATTCAGCATGGCCCTTTTGACCGATGGGAAGCGAGACTTCTTTGTAGCGCTGATTTGCCTTTCCAGGTTGCTTGGTTGGCCAAAAAGGGCGTATGCGTTTTTTCCTGAATATATTCAGGAAAAAACGCATACGCCCTTTTTGGCCAAGGGCATCATTGTCGAGGTTTCGCCGCTTTTCCTGTGCTTTAAAGGCGATTCGAATCTACCTCCTGAAATCTGTTTCCTGCAATTCTGCCTTGCTTTCAGATCCTCTTCGTTGCCTTCCCTCGATATATTTGTGGACGAGAGTTATCATTTATAACTCTGCAGGTTTGTGAATTGCAGTGCCCCTGAGCTCCATTTTTCAACTCGCTTTCTTGAAGGCTGGCCGCAAAAGCGCAGGATTGCTTCAGGCCCTATTCTGGTTCCGGGCGCAGGCTGAGCCTGTGGTTAATTCTTCTTCCTGATGGGAAAATAGAGTGAGCTGTGCCTGTCCCAACACCTAGAGCTAGTCTCTCATTGGTTCCCCCTCTTCCCGTTCATCCTCAGGACAAATTGCAACCTGTACGGAACAGGAGGTTAAAGGTGCTGATTCTCCAAGGAGGGAGATTGCTAGTAAAGCGGCTGGAATGGCGAACCCGAGCACAAGGAGATGAGAAATGAGGTGCGTTTTAGAAACGTTTCCCGATCACATGGTGTACCATCTTTTGGGTTTCTCATGCATGTTTTCGATGTAGGAAGATGCCCTTGAACCTGGAGATTTGGGACCCATGGGATGGGTACCACGCAGTATTCCTTTAAAGGGTCTGCATTTGCTCCCCCAACCTCACCAAACCTCTCAGCCCCTGAATGTCCACCCTTATGTCTCAATCACCTGTGGGTCTAGGTATGGTCAATCCAGGTGGCATCACAGCCCCTGAACGAATTTGGTAAGAATTTCTCTCTCTTTCACTGTCTTTGTTTCACGGGTTTTTAAAAGTAATGGTTTTTTTTTAAATATAAGCAATTTTTTTTTTAAGATTTCTTTAGTGATTGATTGATTGATTGATTGCTATGTTGGGTCTTCGTTTCTGTGCTAGGGCTTTCTCCAGTTGTGGCAAGTGGGGGCCACTCTTCATCGCGGTGCGCGGGCCTCTCACTATTGTGGCCTCTCTTGTTGCGGAGCACAGGCTCCAGACGCGCAGGCTCAGTAGTTGTGGCTCACGGGCCTAGTTGCTCCACGGCATGTGGGATCTTCCCAGACCAGGGCTCGAACCCGTGTTTCCTGCATTAGCAGGCAGATTCTCAACCACTGCGCAACCAGGGAAGCCCAGTAATTGATTTTTGTAATGGGGTTTAGCTGCTTTTCACTGCTGTGTTTATGCCGCTTTACATCCACATGTTTCACTTACAGAGAGATATCAATACCTAGGTTTTAAGATTCTTACTAGTCAGATATATTCTAGGGCGGTGAATAGGGGGTGTTGAGTCCAGTTCACTGAGCAAGGAGTAGGTCTTGTCTATTACATATTGGGTTTATGGAATGGTATCTGAGCTAATTTCAAACCCTTGTTTTATGCATCACCCCACCTCTCCTTTCCCGTTAAGCAGCCATAGTGTGTTTTCTAAACGTGTGACTCTTTTCTGTTTTGTAATTCAGTTCAAGTGTAGCGGTTTTTACATTGCCTCTATAAGTGATATCTTAGGATCAGTGTCTTTTTCTGTGTGACTTATTTCACTTAGAATCGTCGTACCTAAATCCACTCATCATGCTGCTACAAGCCTTATGACGTTGATTTCATGGCTGAGTGATATTCCTTTGTACATAAGGACCACAACTTCTTTATCCATTTTCCTCTTTCCTGGGATATTTAAGGTGTAATGAAGTGGAGGTTCTTGTCAACAGAGCAGCCCTAAACTTTGGGGTGCCTGTGTCTTGCTGATTTTTAGTTTTCCCAATTTATACGCCCATGAGTGGAAGTGCCCTATGCTCTGTAAGCTGAGTTTTTTAGATGTTTCAGGACACACCGTACACTTCTCGAGAGTGGCTGTTGGCAATTTACATCCCGCCCATCAGCGTAGCAAGGCTCCCGTTTCTCCATGGCCTGTCCTGCATTTCTGGTTTTGACACTTTATTCAGCATGGCCCTTTTGACCGATGGGAAGCGAGACTTCTTTGTAGCGCTGATTTGCCTTTCCAGGTTGCTTGGTTGGCCAAAAAGGGCGTATGCGTTTTTTCCTGAATATATTCAGGAAAAAACGCATACGCCCTTTTTGGCCAAGGGCATCATTGTCGAGGTTTCGCCGCTTTTCCTGTGCTTTAAAGGCGATTCGAATCTACCTCCTGAAATCTGTTTCCTGCAATTCTGCCTTGCTTTCAGATCCTCTTCGTTGCCTTCCCTCGATATATTTGTGGACGAGAGTTATCATTTATAACTCTGCAGGTTTGTGAATTGCAGTGCCCCTGAGCTCCATTTTTCAACTCGCTTTCTTGAAGGCTGGCCGCAAAAGCGCAGGATTGCTTCAGGCCCTATTCTGGTTCCGGGCGCAGGCTGAGCCTGTGGTTAATTCTTCTTCCTGATGGGAAAATAGAGTGAGCTGTGCCTGTCCCAACACCTAGAGCTAGTCTCTCATTGGTTCCCCCTCTTCCCGTTCATCCTCAGGACAAATTGCAACCTGTACGGAACAGGAGGTTAAAGGTGCTGATTCTCCAAGGAGGGAGATTGCTAGTAAAGCGGCTGGAATGGCGAACCCGAGCACAAGGAGATGAGAAATGAGGTGCGTTTTAGAAACGTTTCCCGATCACATGGTGTACCATCTTCTGGGTTTCTCATGCATGTTTTCGATGTAGGAAGATGCCCTTGAACCTGGAGATTTGGGACCCATGGGATGGGTACCACGCAGTATTCCTTTAAAGGGTCTGCATTTGCTCCCCCAACCTCACCAAACCTCTCAGCCCCTGAATGTCCACCCTTATGTCTCAATCACCTGTGGGTCTAGGTATGGTCAATCCAGGTGGCATCACAGCCCCTGAACGAATTTGGTAAGAATTTCTCTCTCTTTCACTGTCTTTGTTTCACGGGTTTTTTAAAGTAAGGTTTTTTTTTTTAAATATAAGCAAATTTTTTTTAAGATTTCTTTAGTGATTGATTGATTGATTGATTGCTATGTTGGGTCTTCGTTTCTGTGCTAGGGCTTTCTCCGGTTGTGGCAAGTGGGGGCCACTCTTCATCGCGGTGCGCGGGCCTCTCACTATTGTGGCCTCTCTTGTTGCGGAGCACAGGCTCCAGACGCACAGGCTCAGTAGTTGTGGCTCACGGGCCTAGTTGCTCCACGGCATGTGGGATCTTCCCAGACCAGGGCTCAAACCCGTGTTTCCTGCATTAGCAGGCAGATTCTCAACCACTGCGCAAGGAGGAAAGCCCAGTAATTGATTTTTGTACTGGGGTTTAGCTGCTTTTCACTGCTGTGTTTATGCCGCTTTACATCCACATGTTTCACTTACAGAGAGATATCAATACCTAGGTTTTAAGATTCTTACTAGTCAGATATATTCTAGGGCGGTGAATAGGGGGTGTTGAGTCCAGTTCACTGAGCAAGGAGTAGGTCTTGTCTATTACATATTGGGTTTATGGAATGGTATCTGAGCTAATTTCAAACCCTTGTTTTATGCATCACCCCACCTCTCCTTTCCCGTTAAGCAGCCATAGTGTGTTTTCTAAACGTGTGACTCTTTTCTGTTTTGTAATTCAGTTCAAGTGTAGCGGTTTTTACATTGCCTCTATAAGTGATATCTTAGGATCAGTGTCTTTTTCTGTGTGACTTATTTCACTTAGAATCGTCGTACCTAAATCCACTCATCATGCTGCTACAAGCCTTATGACGTTGATTTCATGACTGAGTGATATTCCTTTGTACATAGGGACCACAACTTCTTTATCCATTTTCCTCTTTCCTGGGATATTTAAGGTGTAATGAAGTGGAGGTTCTTGTCAACAGAGCAGCCCTAAACTTTGGGGTGCCTGTGTCTTGCTGATTTTTAGTTTTCCCAATTTATACGCCCATGAGTGGAAGTGCCCTATGCTCTGTAAGCTGAGTTTTTTAGATGTTTCAGGACACACCGTACACTTCTCGAGAGTGGCTGTTGGCAATTTACATCCCGCCCATCAGCGTAGCAAGGCTCCCGTTTCTCCATGGCCTGTCCTGCATTTCTGGTTTTGACACTTTATTCAGCATGGCCCTTTTGACCGATGGGAAGCGAGACTTCTTTGTAGCGCTGATTTGCCTTTCCAGGTTGCTTGGTTGGCCAAAAAGGGCGTATGCGTTTTTTCCTGAATATATTCAGGAAAAAACGCATACGCCCTTTTTGGCCAAGGGCATCATTGTCGAGGTTTCGCCGCTTTTCCTGTGCTTTAAAGGCGATTCGAATCTACCTCCTGAAATCTGTTTCCTGCAATTCTGCCTTGCTTTCAGATCCTCTTCGTTGCCTTCCCTCGATATATTTGTGGACGAGAGTTATCATTTATAACTCTGCAGGTTTGTGAATTGCAGTGCCCCTGAGCTCCATTTTTCAACTCGCTTTCTTGAAGGCTGGCCGCAAAAGCGCAGGATTGCTTCAGGCCCTATTCTGGTTCCGGGCGCAGGCTGAGCCTGTGGTTAATTCTTCTTCCTGATGGGAAAATAGAGTGAGCTGTGCCTGTCCCAACACCTAGAGCTAGTCTCTCATTGGTTCCCCCTCGTCCCGTTCATCCTCAGGACAAATTGCAACCTGTACGGAACAGGAGGTTAAAGGTGCTGATTCTCCAAGGAGGGAGATTGCTAGTAAAGCGGCTGGAATGGCGAACCCGAGCCCAAGGAGATGAGAAATGAGGAGCGTTTTAGAAACCTTTCCCGATCACACGGTGTACCATCTTCTGGGTTTCTCATGCATGTTTTCGATGTAGGAAGATGCCCTTGAACCTGGAGATTTGGGACCCCTGGGATGGGTACCACGCAGTATTCCTTTAAAGGGTCTGCGTTTGCTCCCCCAACCTCACCAAACCTCTCAGCCCCTGAGTGTCCACCCTTATGTCTCAATCAGCTGTGGGTCTAGATATGGTCAATCCAGGTGGCATCACAGCCCCTGAACGAATTTGGTAAGAATTTCTCTCTCTTTCACTGTCTTTGTTTCACGGGTTTTTTAAAGTAAGGTTTTTTTTTTTAAATATAAGCAAATTTTTTTTAAGATTTCTTTAGTGATTGATTGATTGATTGATTGCTATGTTGGGTCTTCGTTTCTGTGCTAGGGCTTTCTCCGGTTGTGGCAAGTGGGGGCCACTCTTCATCGCGGTGCGCGGGCCTCTCACTATTGTGGCCTCTCTTGTTGCGGAGCACAGGCTCCAGACGCGCAGGCTCAGTAGTTGTGGCTCACGGGCCTAGTTGCTCCACGGCATGTGGGATCTTCCCAGACCAGGGCTCAAACCCGTGTTTCCTGCATTAGCAGGCAGATTCTCAACCACTGCGCAAGGAGGAAAGCCCAGTAATTGATTTTTGTACTGGGGTTTAGCTGCTTTTCACTGCTGTGTTTATGCCGCTTTACATCCACAAGTCTCACTTACAGAGAGATATCAATACATAGGTTTTAAGATTCTTACTAGTCAGATATATTCTAGGGCGGTGAATAGGGGGTGTTGAGTCCAGTTCACTGAGCAAGGAGTAGGTCTTGTCTATTACATATTGGGTTTATGGAATGGTATCTGAGCTACTTTCAAACCCTTGTTTTATGCATCACCCCACCTCTCCTTTCCCGTTAAGCAGCCATAGTGTGTTTTCTAAACGTGTGACTGTGTTCTGTTTTGTAATTCAGTTGAAGTGTAGCGGTTTTTACATTGCCTCTATAAGTGATATCTTAGGATCAGTGTCTTTTTCTGTGTGACTTATTTCACTTAGAATCGTCGTACCTAAATCCACTCATCATGCTGCTACTAGCCTTATGACGTTGCTTTCATGGCTGAGTGATATTCCTTTGTACATAGGGACCACAACTTCTTTATCCATTTTCCTCTTTCCTGGGATATTTAAGATGTAACGAAGTGGAGGTTCTTGTCAACAGAGCAGCCCTAAACTTTGGGGTGCCTGTGTCTTGCTGATTTTTAGTTTTCCCAATTTATACGCCCATGAGTGGAAGTGCCCTAAGCTCTCTAAGCTGAGTTTTTTAGATGTTTCAGGACACACCGTACACTTCTCCAGAGTGGCTGTTGGCAATTTACATCCCGCTCATCAGCGTAGCAAGGCTCCCGTTTCTCCATGGCCTGTCCTCTATTTCTGGTTTTGACACTTTATTCAGCATGGCCCTTTTGACCGATGGGAAGCGAGACTTCTTTGTACCGCTGATTTGCCTTTCCAGGTTGCTTGGTTGGCCAAAAAGGGCGTATGCGTTTTTTCCTGAATATATTCAGGAAAAAACGCATACGCCCTTTTTGGCCAAGGGCATCATTGTCGAGGTTTCGCTGCTTTTCCTGTGCGTTAAAGGCGATTCGAATCTACCTCCTGAAATCTGTTTCCTGCAATTCTGCCTTGCTTTCAAATCCTCTTCGTTGCCTTCCCTCAAAATATTTGTGGCCGAGAGTTACAATTTATAACTCTGCAGGTTTTTGAATTGCAGTGCCCCTGAGCTCCATTTTTCAACTCGCTTTCTTGAAGGCTGTCCACAAAAGCGCAGGATTGCTTCAGGCCCTATTCTGGTTCCGGGCGCAGGCTGAGCCTGTGGTTAATTCTTCTTCCTGATGGGAAAATAGAGTGAGCTGTGCCTGTCCCAACACCTAGAGCTAGTCTCTCATTGGTTCCCCCTCTTCCCGTTCATCCTCAGGACAAATTGCAACCTGTACGGAACAGGAGGTTAGAGGTGCTGATTCTCCAAGGAGGGAGATTGCTAGTAAAGCGGCTGGAATGGCGAACCCGAGCACAAGGAGATGAGAAATGAAGAGCGTTTTAGAAACGTTTCCCGATCACACGGTGTACCATCTTCTGGGTCTCTCATGCATGTTTTCGACGTAGGAAGATGCCCTTGAACCTGGAGATTTGGGACCCATGGGATGGGTACCACGCAGTATTCCTTTAAAGGGTTTGCGTTTGCTCCCCCAACCTCACCAAACCTCTCAGCCCCTGAGTGTCCACCGTTATGTCTCAATCACCTGTGGGTCTAGGTATGGTCAATCCAGGTGGCATCACAGCCCCTGAATGAATTTTGTAAGAATTTCTCTCTCTTTCACTGTCTTTGTTTCACGGGTTTTTTAAAGTAATGGTTTTTTTTTAAAATATAAGCAAATTTTTTTTTTTAAGATTTCTTTAGTGATTGATTGATTGATTGATTGTTATGTTGGGTCTTCGTTTCTGTGCTAGGGCTTTCTCCAGTTGTGGCAAGTGGGGGCCACTCTTCATCGCGGTGCGCGGGCCTCTCACTATTGTGGCCTCTCTTGTGGCGGAGCACAGGCTCCAGACGCGCAGGCTCAGTAGTTGTGGCTCACGGGCCTAGTTGCTCCACGGCATGTGGGATCTTCCCAGACCAGGGCTCGAACCCGTGTTTCCTGCATTAGCAGGCAGATTCTCAACCACTGCGCAACCAGGGAAGTCCAGTAATTGATTTTTATAATGGGGTTTAGCTGCTTTTCACTGCTGTGTTTCTGCCGCTTTACACCCACTTGACTCACTTACAGAGAGATATCAATACATAGGTTTTAACATTCTTACTAGTCAGATATATTCTTGGGTGATGAATAGGGGGTGTTGAGTCCAGTTCACTGAGCAAGGAGTAGGTCTTGTCTATTACATATTGGGTTTATGGAACGGTATCTGAGCTAATTTGAAACCCTTGTTTTATGCATCACCCCACCTCTCCTTTCCCGTTAAGCAGCCATAGTGTGTTTTCTAAACGTGTGACTCTATTCTGTTTTGTAATTCAGTTCAAGTGTAGCGGTTTTTCCATTCCCTCTATAAGTGATATCTTATGATAAGTGTCTTTTTCTGTGTGCCTTATTTCACTTAGAATCGTCGTAGCTAAATCCACTCATCATGCTGCTACTTGCCTTATGACGTTGATTTCATGGCTGAGTGATATTTCATTGTACATAAGGACCACAACTTCTTTATACATTTTTCTCTTTCCTGGGATATTTAAGGTGAAATGAAGTGGAGGCTCTTGTCAATAGGGCAGCCCTAAACTTTGGGGTGCCTGTGTCTTGCTGATTTTTCGTTTTCCCAATTTATACGCCCATGAGTGGAAGTGCCCTATGCTCGGTAGGCTGAGTTTTTTAAATGTTTCAGGACACACCGTACACTCCTCCAGAGTGGCTGTTGGCAATTTACATCCCGCCCATCAGCGTAGCAAGGCTCCCGTTTCTCCATGGCCTGTCCTGCATTTCTGGTTTTGACACTTTATTCAGCATGGCCCTTTTGACCGATGGGAAGCGAGACTTCTTTGTAGCGCTGATTTGCCTTTCCAGGTTGCTTGGTTGGCCAAAAAGGGCGTATGCGTTTTTTCCTGAATATATTCAGGAAAAAACGCATACGCCCTTTTTGGCCAAGGGCATCATTGTCGAGGTTTTGCCGCTTTTCCTGTGCTTTAAAGGCGATTCGAATCTACCTCCTGAAATCTGTTTCCTGCAATTCTGCCTTGCTTTCAAATCCTCTTCGTTGCCTTCCCTCAATATATTTGTGGCCGAGAGTTATCATTTTTAACTCTGCAGGTTTGTGAATTGCAGTGCCCCTGAGCTCCATTTTTCAACTCGCTTTCTTGGGAGCTGGCCGCAAAAGCGCAGGATTGCTTCAGGCCCTATTCTGGTTCCGGGCGCAGGCTGAGCCTGTGGTTAATTCTTCTTCCTGATGGGAAAATAGAGTGAGCTGTGCCTGTCCCAACACCTAGAGCTAGTCTCTCATTGGTTCCCCCTCTTATCGTTCATCCTCAGGACAAATTGCAACCTGTACGGAACAGGAGGTTAAAGGTGCTGATTCTCCAAGGAGGGAGATTGCTAGTAAAGCGGCTGGAATGGCGAACCCGAGCACAAGGAGATGAGAAATGAGGTGCGTTTTAGACACGTTTCCCGATCACACGGTGTACCATCTTCTGGGTTTCTCATGCATGTTTTCAATGTAGGAAGATGCCCTTGAACCTGGAGATTTGGGACCCATGGGATGGGTACCACGCAGTATTCCTTTAAAGGGTCTGCGTTTGCTCCCCCAACCTCACCAAACCTCTAAGCCCCTGAGTGTCCACCCTTATGTCTCAATCACCTGTGGGTCTAGGTATGGTCAATCCAGGTGGCATCACAGCCCCTGAACGAATTTGGTAAGAATTTCTCTCTCTTTCACTGCCTTTGTTCACGGGTATTTTAAAGTATTTGATTTTTATAATGGGGTTTAGCTGCTTTTCACTGCTGTGTTTTTGCCGCTTTACACCCACTAGACTCACTTACAGAGAGATATCAATACATAGGTTTTAAGATTCTTACTAGTCAGATATATTCTTGGGCGGTGAATAGGGGGTCTTGAGTCCAGTTCACTGAGCAAGGAGTAGGTCTTGTCTATTACATATTGGGTTTATGGAACGGTATCTGAGCTAATTTCAAACCCTTGTTTTATGCATCACCCCATCTCACCTTTCCCGTTAAGCAGCCATAGTGTGTTTTCTAAACGTGTGACTCTGTTCTGTTTTGTAATTCAGTTCAAGTGTAGCGGTTTTTACATTCCCTCTATAAGTGATATCTTAGGATCAGTGTCTTTTTCTCTGTGACTTATTTCACTTAGAATCGTCGTACCTAAATCCACTCATCATGCTGCTACTAGCCTTATGAGGTTGATTTCATGGCTGAGTGATATTCCTTTGTACATAAGGACCACAACTTCTTTATCCATTTTCCTCTTTCCTGGGATATTTAAGGTGTAACGAAGTGGAGGTTCTTGTCAACAGAGCAGCCCTAAACTTTGGGGTGCCTGTGTCTTGCTGATTTTTAGTTTTCCCAATTTATAAGCCCATGAGTGGAAGTGCCCTATGCTCTGTAAGCTGAGTTTTTTAGATGTTTCAGGACACACCGTACACTTCTCCAGAGTGGCTGTTGGCAATTTACATCCCGCCCATCAGCGTAGCAAGGCTCCCGTTTCTCCATGGCCTGTCCTGCATTTCTGGTTTTGACACTTTATTCAGCATGGCCCTTTTGACCGATGGGAAGCGAGACTTCTTTGTAGCGCTGATTTGCCTTTCCAGGTTGCTTGGTTGGCCAAAAAGGGCGTATGCGTTTTTTCCTGAATATATTCAGGAAAAAACGCATACGCCCTTTTTGGCCAAGGGCATCATTGTCGAGGTTTCGCCGCTTTTCCTGTGCTTTAAAGGCGATTCGAATCTACCTCCTGAAATCTGTTTCCTGCAATTCTGCCTTGCTTTCAGATCCTCTTCGTTGCCTTCCCTCGATATATTTGTGGACGAGAGTTATCCTTTATAACTCTGCAGGTTTGTGAATTGCAGTGCCCCTGAGCTCCATTTTTCAACTCGCTTTCTTGAAGGCTGGCCGCAAAAGCGCAGGATTGCTTCAGGCCCTAATCTGGTTCCGGGCGCAGGCTGAGCCTGTGGTTAATTCTTCTTCCTGATGGGAAAATAGAGTGAGCTGTGCCTGTCCCAACACCTAGAGCTAGTCTCTCATTGGTTCCCCCTCTTCCCGTTCATCCTCAGGACAAATTGCAACCTGTACGGAACAGGAGGTTAAAGGTGCAGATTCTCCAAGGAGGGAGATTTCTAGTAAAGCGGCTGGAATGGCGAACCCGAGCTCAAGGAGATGAGAAATGAGGTGCGTTTTAGAAACGTTTCCCGATCACATGGTGTACCATCTTCTGGGTTTCTCATGCATGTTTTCGATGTAGGAAGATGCCCTTGAACCTGGAGATTTGGGACCCATGGGATGGGTACCACGCAGTATTCCTTTAAAGGGTCTGCATTTGCTCCCCCAACCTCACCAAACCTCTCAGCCCCTGAATGTCCACCCTTATGTCTCAATCACCTGTGGGTCTAGGTATGGTCAATCCAGGTGGCATCACAGCCCCTGAACGAATTTGGTAAGAATTTCTCTCTCTTTCACTGTCTTTGTTTCACGGGTTTTTAAAAGTAATGGTTTTTTTTTAAATATAAGCAATTTTTTTTTTAAGATTTCTTTAGTGATTGATTGATTGATTGATTGCTATGTTGGGTCTTCGTTTCTGTGCTAGGGCTTTCTCCAGTTGTGGCAAGTGGGGGCCACTCTTCATCGCGGTGCGCGGGCCTCTCACTATTGTGGCCTCTCTTGTGGCGGAGCACAGGCTCCAGACGCGCAGGCTCAGTAGTTGTGGCTCACGGGCCTAGTTGCTCCACGGCATGTGGGATCTTCCCAGACCAGGGCTCGAACCCGTGTTTCCTGCATTAGCAGGCAGATTCTCAACCACTGCGCAACCAGGGAAGCCCAGTAATTGATTTTTGTAATGGGGTTTAGCTGCTTTTCACTGCTGTGTTTATGCCGCTTTACATCCACATGTTTCACTTACAGAGAGATATCAATACCTAGGTTTTAAGATTCTTACTAGTCAGATATATTCTAGGGCGGTGAATAGGGGGTGTTGAGTCCAGTTCACTGAGCAAGGAGTAGGTCTTGTCTATTACATATTGGGTTTATGGAATGGTATCTGAGCTAATTTCAAACCCTTGTTTTATGCATCACCCCACCTCTCCTTTCCCGTTAAGCAGCCATAGTGTGTTTTCTAAACGTGTGACTCTTTTCTGTTTTGTAATTCAGTTCAAGTGTAGCGGTTTTTACATTGCCTCTATAAGTGATATCTTAGGATCAGTGTCTTTTTCTGTGTGACTTATTTCACTTAGAATCGTCGTACCTAAATCCACTCATCATGCTGCTACTAGCCTTATGACGTTGATTTCATGGCTGAGTGATATTCCTTTGTACATAAGGACCACAACTTCTTTATCCATTTTCCTCTTTCCTGGGATATTTAAGGTGTAATGAAGTGGAGGTTCTTGTCAACAGAGCAGCCCTAAACTTTGGGGTGCCTGTGTCTTGCTGATTTTTAGTTTTCCCAATTTATACGCCCATGAGTGGAAGTGCCCTATGCTCTGTAAGCTGAGTATTTTAGATGTTTCAGGACACACCGTACACTTCTCGAGAGTGGCTGTTGGCAATTTACATCCCGCCCATCAGCGTAGCAAGGCTCCCGTTTCTCCATGGCCTGTCCTGCATTTCTGGTTTTGACACTTTATTCAGCATGGCCCTTTTGACCGATGGGAAGTGAGACTTCTTTGTAGCGCTGATTTGCCTTTCCAGGTTGCTTGGTTGGCCAAAAAGGGCGTATGCGTTTTTTCCTGAATATATTCAGGAAAAAACGCATACGCCCTTTTTGGCCAAGGGCATCATTGTCGAGGTTTCGCCGCTTTTCCTGTGCTTTAAAGGCGATTCGAATCTACCTCCTGAAATCTGTTTCCTGCAATTCTGCCTTGCTTTCAGATCCTCTTCGTTGCCTTCCCTCGATATATTTGTGGACGAGAGTTATCATTTATAACTCTGCAGGTTTGTGAATTGCAGTGCCCCTGAGCTCCATTTTTCAACTCGCTTTCTTGAAGGCTGGCCGCAAAAGCGCAGGATTGCTTCAGGCCCTATTCTGGTTCCGGGCGCAGGCTGAGCCTGTGGTTAATTCTTCTTCCTGATGGGAAAATAGAGTGAGCTGTGCCTGTCCCAACACCTAGAGCTAGTCTCTCATTGGTTCCCCCTCTTCCCGTTCATCCTCAGGACAAATTGCAACCTGTACGGAACAGGAGGTTAAAGGTGCTGATTCTCCAAGGAGGGAGATTGCTAGTAAAGCGGCTGGAATGGCGAACCCGAGCACAAGGAGATGAGAAATGAGGTGCGTTTTAGAAACGTTTCCCGATCACATGGTGTACCATCTTCTGGGTTTCTCATGCATGTTTTCGATGTAGGAAGATGCCCTTGAACCTGGAGATTTGGGACCCATGGGATGGGTACCACGCAGTATTCCTTTAAAGGGTCTGCATTTGCTCCCCCAACCTCACCAAACCTCTCAGCCCCTGAATGTCCACCCTTATGTCTCAATCACCTGTGGGTCTAGGTATGGTCAATCCAGGTGGCATCACAGCCCCTGAACGAATTTGGTAAGAATTTCTCTCTCTTTCACTGTCTTTGTTTCACGGGTTTTTTAAAGTAAGGTTTTTTTTTTTAAATATAAGCAAATTTTTTTTAAGATTTCTTTAGTGATTGATTGATTGATTGATTGCTATGTTGGGTCTTCGTTTCTGTGCTAGGGCTTTCTCCGGTTGTGGCAAGTGGGGGCCACTCTTCATCGCGGTGCGCGGGCCTCTCACTATTGTGGCCTCTCTTGTTGCGGAGCACAGGCTCCAGACGCGCAGGCTCAGTAGTTGTGGCTCACGGGCCTAGTTGCTCCACGGCATGTGGGATCTTCCCAGACCAGGGCTCAAACCCGTGTTTCCTGCATTAGCAGGCAGATTCTCAACCACTGAGCAAGGAGGAAAGCCCAGTAATTGATTTTTGTACTGGGGTTTAGCTGCTTTTCACTGCTGTGTTTATGCCGCTTTACATCCACAAGTCTCACTTACAGAGAGATATCAATACATAGGTTTTAAGATTCTTACTAGTCAGATATATTCTAGGGCGGTGAATAGGGGGTGTTGAGTCCAGTTCACTGAGCAAGGAGTAGGTCTTGTCTATTACATATTGGGTTTATGGAATGGTATCTGAGCTACTTTCAAACAATTGTTTTATGCATCACCCCACCTCTCCTTTCCCGTTAAGCAGCCATAGTGTGTTTTCTAAACGTGTGACTGTGTTCTGTTTTGTAATTCAGTTGAAGTGTAGTGGTTTTTACATTGCCTCTATAAGTGATATCTTAGGATCAGTGTCTTTTTCTGTGTGACTTATTTCACTTAGAATCGTCGTACCTAAATCCACTCATCATGCTGCTACTAGCCTTATGACGTTGCTTTCATGGCTGAGTGATATTCCTTTGTACATAGGGACCACAACTTCTTTATCCATTTTCCTCTTTCCTGGGATATTTAAGGTGTAACGAAGTGGAGGTTCTTGTCAACAGAGCAGCCCTAAACTTTGGGGTGCCTGTGTCTTGCTGATTTTTAGTTTTCCCAATTTATACGCCCATGAGTGGAAGTGCCCTATGCTCTGTAAGCTGAGTTTTTTAGATGTTTCAGGACACACCGTACACTTCTCCAGAGTGGCTGTTGGCAATTTACATCCCGCCCATCAGTGTAGCAAGGCTCCCGTTTCTCCATGGCCTGTCCTGCATTTCTGGTTTTGACACTTTATTCAGCATGGCCCTTTTGACCGATGGGAAGCGAGACTTCTTTGTAGCGCTGATTTGCCTTTCCAGGTTGCTTGGTTGGCCAAAAAGGGCGTATGCGTTTTTTCCTGAATATATTCAGGAAAAAACGCATACGCCCTTTTTGGACAAGGGCATCATTGTCGAGGTTTCGCCGCTTTTCCTGTGCTTTAAAGGCGATTCGAATCTACCTCCTGAAATCTGTTTCCTGCAATTCTGCCTTGCTTTCAAATCCTCTTCGTTGCCTTCCCTCGATATATTTGTGGACGAGAGTTATCATTTTTAACTCTGCAGGTTTGTGAATTGCAGTGCCCCTGAGCTCCATTTTTCAACTCGCTTTCTTGAAGGCTGGCCGCAAAAGCGCAGGATTGCTTCAGGCCCTATTCTGGTTCCGGGCGCAGGCTGAGCCTGTGGTTAATTCTTCTTCCTGATGGGAAAATAGAGTGAGCTGTGCCTCTCCCAACACCTAGAGCTAGTCTCTCATTGGTTCCCCCTCTTCCCGTTCATCCTCAGGACAAATTGCAACCTGTACGGAACAGGAGGTTAAAGGTGCTGATTCTCCAAGGAGGGAGATTGCTAGTAAAGCGGCTGGAATGGCGAACCCGAGCCCAAGGAGATGAGAAATGAGGAGCGTTTTAGAAACCTTTCCCGATCACACGGTGTACCATCTTCTGGGTTTCTCATGCATGTTTTCGATGTAGGAAGATGCCCTTGAACCTGGAGATTTGGGACGCATGGGATGGGTACCACGCAGTATTCCTTTAAAGGGTCTGCGTTTGCTCCCCCAACCTCACCAAACCTCTCAGCCCCTGAGTGTCCACCCTTATGTCTCAATCAGCTGTGGGTCTAGATATGGTCAATACAGGTGGCATCACAGCCCCTGAACGAATTTCGTAAGAATTTCTCTGTCTTTCACTGTATTTGTTTCACGGGTTTTTAAAAGTAATTGATTTTTATAATGGGGTTTAGCTGCTTTTCACTGCTGTGTTTATGCTGCTTTACACCCACTAGACTCACTTACAGAGAGATATCAATACATAGGTTTTAAGATTGTTACTAGTCAGATATATTCTTGGGCGGTGAATAGGGTGTCTTGAGTCCAGTTCACTGAGCAAGGACTAGGTCTTGTCTATTACATATTGGGTTTATGGAATGGTATCTGAGCTAATTTCAAACCCTTGTTTTATGCATCACCTCATCTCACCTTTCCCGTTAAGCAGCCATAGTGTGTTTTCTAAACGTGTGACTCTGTTCTGTTTTGTAATTCAGTTCAAGTGTAGCGGTTTTTACATTCCCTCTATAAGTGATATCTTCTGATAAGTGTCTTTTTCTGTGTGACTTATTTCACTTAGAATCGTCGTACCTAAATCCACTCATCATGCTGCTACTAGCCTTATGAGGTTGATTTCATGGCTGAGTGATATTCCATTGTACATAAGGACCACAACTTCTTTATCCATTTTCCTCTTTCCTGGGATATTTAAGGTGTAACGAAGTGGAGGTTCTTGTCAACAGAGCAGCCCTAAACTTTGGGGTGCCTGTGTCTTGCTGATTTTTAGTTTTCCCAATTTATACGCCCATGAGTGGAAGTGCCCTATGCTCTGTAAGCTGAGTTTTTTAGATGTTTCAGGACACACCGTACACTTCTCCAGAGTGGCTGTTGGCAATTTACATCCCGCCCATCAGCGTAGCAAGTCTCCCGTTTCTCCATGGCCTGTCCTGCATTTCTGGTTTTGACACTTTATTCAGCATGGCCCTTTTGACCGATGGGAAGCGAGACTTCTTTGTAGCGCTGATTTGCCTTTCCAGGTTGCTTGGTTGGCCAAAAAGGGCGTATGCGTTTTTTCCTGAATATATTCAGGAAAAAACGCATACGCCCTTTTTGGCCAAGGGCATCATTGTCGAGGTTTCACCGCTTTTCCTGTGCTTTAAAGGCGATTCGATTCTACCTCCTGAAATCTGTTTCCTGCAATTCTGCCTTGCTTTCAGATCCTCTTCGTTGCCTTCCCTCGATATATTTGTGGACGAGAGTTATCCTTTATAACTCTGCAGGTTTGTGAATTGCAGTGCCCCTGAGCTCCATTTTTCAATTCGCTTTCTTGAAGGCTGGCCGCAAAAGCGCAGGATTGCTTCAGGCCCTATTCTGTTTCCTGGCGCAGGCTGAGCCTGTGGTTAATTCTTCTTCCTGATGGGAAAATAGAGTGAGCTGTGCCTGTTCCAACACCTAGAGCTAGTCTCTCATTGGTTCCCCCTCTTCCCGTTCATCCTCAGGAGTAATTGCAACCTGTACGGAACAGGAGGTTAAAGGTGCTGATTCTCCAAGGAGGGAGATTGCTAGTAAAGCGGCTGGAATGGCGAACCCGAGCCCAAGGAGATGAGAAATGAGGAGCGTTGTAGAAACCTTTCCCGATCACACGGTGTACCATCTTCTGGGTTTCTCATGCATGTTTTCGATGTAGGAAGATGCCCTTGAACCTGGAGGTTTGGGACCCATGTGATGGGTACCACGCAGTATTCCTTTAAAGGGTCTGCGTTTGCTCCCCCAACCTCACCAAACCTCTCAGCCCCTGAGTGTCCACCCTTATGTCTCAATCACCTGTGGGTCTAGGTATGGTCAATCCAGGTGGCATCACAGGCCCTGAACGAATTTGGTAAGAATTTCTCTCTCTTTCACTGTCTTTGTTTCACGGGTTTTTTAAAGTAATGGTTTTTTTTTTAATATAAGCAAATTTTTTTTTTAAGATTTCTTTAGTGATTGATTGATTGATTGATTGCTATGTTGGGTCTTCGTTTCTGTGCTAGGGCTTTCTCCAGTTGTGGCAAGTGGGGGCCACTCTTCATCGCGGTGCGCGGGCCTCTCACTATTGTGGCCTCTCTTGTTGCGGAGCACAGGCTCCAGACGCGCAGGCTCAGTAGTTGAGGCTCATGGGCCTAGTTGCTCCACGGCATGTGGGATCTTCCCAGACCAGGGCTCGAACCCGTGTTTCCTGCATTAGCAGGCAGATTCTCAACGACTGCGCAACGAGGGAAGCCCAGTAATTGATTTTTGTAATGGGGTTTAGCTGGTTTTCACTGCTGTGTTTATGCCGCTTTACATCCACATGTCTCACTTACAGAGAGATATCAATCCATAGGTTTTAAGATTCTTACTAGTCAGATATATTCTAGGGCGGTGAATAGGGGGTGTTGAGTCCAGTTCACTGAGCAAGGAGTAGGTCTTGTCTATTACATATTGGGTTTATGGAATGGTATCTGAGCTAATTTCAAACCCTTGTTTTATGCATCACCCCACCTCTCCTTTCCCGTTAAGCAGCCATAGTGTGTTTTCTAAACATGTGACTCTGTTCTGTTTTGTAATTCAGTTCAAGTGTAGCGGTTTTTACATTGCCTCTATAAGTGATATCTTAGGATCAGTGTCTTTTTCTGTGTGACTTATTTCACTTAGAATCGTCGTACCTAAATCCACTCATCATGCTGCTACTAGCCTTATGAGGTTGATTTCATGGCTGAGTGATATTCCTTTGTACATAAGGACCACAACTTCTTTATCCATTTTCCTCTTTCCTGGAATATTTAAGGTGTAATGAAGTGGAGGTTCTTGTCAATAGAGCAGCCCTAAACTTTGGGGTGCCTGTGTCTTGCTGATTTTTAGTTTTCCCAATTTATACGCCCATGAGTGGAAGTGCCCTATGCTCTGTAAGCTGTGTTTTTTAGATGTTTCAGGACACACCGTACACTTCTCCAGAGTGGCTGTTGGCAATTTACATCCCGCCCATCAGCGTAGCAAGGCTCCCGTTTCTCCATGGCCTGTCCTGCATTTCTGGTTTTGACACTTTATTCAGCATGGCCCTTTTGACCGATGGGAAGCGAGACTTCTTTGTAGCGCTGATTTGCCTTTCCAGGTTGCTTGGTTGGCCAAAAAGGGCATATGCGTTTTTTCCTGAATATATTCAGGAAAAAACGCATACGCCCTTTTTGGCCAAGGGCATCATTGTCGAGGTTTCGCCGCTTTTCCTGTGCTTTAAAGGCGATTCGAATCTACCTCCTGAAATCTGTTTCCTGCAATTCTGCCTTGCTTTCAGATCCTCTTCGTTGCCTTCGCTCGATATATTTGTGGACGAGAGTTATCATTTATAACTCTGCAGGTTTGTGAATTGCAGTGCCCCTGAGCTCCATTTTTCAACTCGCTTTCTTGAAGGCTGGCCGCAAAAGCGCAGGATTGCTTCAGGCCCTATTCTGGTTCCGGGCGCAGGCTGAGCCTGTGGTTAATTCTTCTTCCTGATGGGAAAATAGAGTGAGCTGTGCCTGTCCCAACACCTAGAGCTAGTCTCTCATTGGTTCCCCCTCTTCCCGTTCATCCTCTGGACAAATTGCAACCTGTACGGAACAGGAGGTTAAAGGTGCTGATTCTCCAAGGAGGGAGATTGCTAGTAAAGCGGCTGGAATGGCGAACCCGAGCACAAGGAGATGAGAAATGAGGTGCGTTTTAGAAACGTTTCCCGATCACACGGTGTACCATCTTCGGGGTTTCTCATGCATGTTTTCGATGTAGGAAGATGCCCTTGAACCTGGAGATTTGGGACCCATGGGATGGGTACCACGCAGTATTCCTTTAAAGGGTCTGCGTTTGCTCCCCCAACCTCACCAAACCTCTCAGCCCCTGAGTGTCCACCCTTATGTCTCAATCACCTGTGGGTCTAGGTATGGTCAATCCAGGTGGCATCACAACCCCTGAACGAATTTGGTAAGAATTTCTCTCTCTTTCACTGTCTTTGTTTCACTGGTTTTTAAAAGTAATTGATTTTTATAATGGGGTTTAGCTGCTTTTCACTGCTGTGTTTATGCTGCTTTACACCCACTAGACTCACTTACAGAGAGATATCAATACATAGGTTTTAAGATTCTTACTAGTCAGATATATTCTTGGGCGGTGAATAGGGTGTCTTGAGTCCAGTTCACTGAGCAAGGAGTAGGTCTTGTCTATTACATATTGGGTTTATGGAACGGTATCTGAGCTAATTTGAAACCCTTGTTTTATGCATCACCCCATCTCACCTTTCCCGTTAAGCAGCCATAGTGTGTTTTCCAAACGTGTGACTCTGTTCTGTTTTGTAATTCAGTTCAAGTGTAGCGGTTTTTACATTCCCTCTATAAGTGATATCTTCTGATAAGTGTCTTTTTCTGTGTGACTTATTTCACTTAGAATCGTCGTACCTAAATCCACTCATCATGCTGCTACCAGCCTTATGAGGTGGATTTCATGGCTAAGTGATATTCCATTGTACATAAGGACCACAACTTCTTTATCCATTTTTCTCTTTCCTGGGATATTTAAGGTGTAACAGAGTGGAGGTTCTTGTCAACAGAGCAGCCCTAAACTTTGGGATGCCCGTGTCTTGCTGATTTTTAGTTTTCCCAATTTATACGCCCATGAGTGGAAGTGCCCTATGCTCTGTAAGCTGAGTTTTTTAGACGTTTCAGGACACACCGTACACTTCTCGAGAGTGGCTGTTGGCAATTTACATCCCGCCCATCAGCGTAGCAAGGCTCCCGTTTCTCCATGGCCTGTCCTGCATTTCTGGTTTTGACACTTTATTCAGCATAGCCCTTTTGACCGATGGGAAGCGAGACTTCTTTGTAGCGCTGATTTGCCTTTCCAGGTTGCTTGGTTGGCCAAAAAGGGCGTATGCGTTTTTTCCTGAATATATTCAGGAAAAAACGCATACGCCCTTTTTGGCCAAGGGCATCATTGTCGAGGTTTCACCGCTTTTCCTGTGCTTTAAAGGCGATTCGAATCTACCTCCTGAAATCTGTTTCCTGCAATTCTGCCTTGCTTTCAAATCCTCTTCGTTGCCTTCCCTCGATATATTTGTGGACGAGAGTTATCATTTATAACTCTGCAGGTTTGTGAATTGCAGTGCCCCTGAGCTCCATTTTTCAACTCGCTTTCTTGAAGGCTGGCCGCAAAAGCGCAGGATTGCTTCAGGCCCTATTCTGGTTCCGGGCGCAGGCTGAGCCTGTGGTTAATTCTTCTTCCTGATGGGAAAATAGAGTGAGCTGTGCCTGTCCCAACACCTAGAGCTAGTCTCTCATTGGTTCCCCCTCTTCCCGTTCATCCTCAGGACAAATTGCAACCTGTACGGAACAGGAGGTTAAAGGTGCTGATTCTCCAAGGAGGGAGATTGCTAGTAAAGCGGCTGGAATGGCGAACCCGAGCACAAGGAGATGAGAAATGAGGTGCGTTTTAGAAACGTTTCCCGATCACACGGTGTACCATCTTCTGGGTTTCTCTTGCATGTTTTCGATGTAGGAAGATGCCCTTGAACCTGGAGATTTGGGACCCATGGGATGGGTACCACGCAGTATTCCTTTAAAGGGTCTGCGTTTGCTCCCCCAACCTCACCAAACCTCTCAGCCCCTGAGTGTCCACCCTTATGTCTCAATCACCTGTGGGTCTAGGTATGGTCAATCCAGGTGGCATCACAGCCCCTGAACGAATTTGGTAAGAATTTCTCTCTCTTTCACTGTCTTTGTTTCACGGGTTTTTTAAAGTAATGGTTTTTTTTTTAAATATAAGCAAATTTTTTTTTAAGATTTCTTTAGTGATTGATTGATTGATTGATTGCTATGTTGGGTCTTCGTTTCTGTGCTAGGGCTTTCTCCAGTTGTGGCAAGTGGGGGCCACTCTTCATCGCGGTGCGCGGGCCTCTCACTATTGTGGCCTCTCTTGTTGCGGAGCACAGGCTCCAGACGCGCAGGCTCAGTAGTTGTGGCTCACGGGCCTAGTTGCTCCACGGCATGTGGGATCTTCCCAGACCAGGGCTCGAACCCGTGTTTCCTGCATTAGCAGACAGATTCTCAACCACTGCGCAACCAGGGAAGACCAGTAATTGATTTTTGTAATGGGGTTTAGCTGCTTTTCACTGCTGTGTTTATGCCGCTTTACATCCACAAGTCTCACTTACAGAGAGATATCAATACATAGGTTTTAAGATTCTTACTAGTCAGATATATTCGAGGGCGGTGAATAGGGGGTGTTGAGTCCAGTTCACTGAGCAAGGAGTAGGTCTTGTCTATTACATATTGGGTTTATGGAATGGTATCTGAGCTAATTTCAAACCCTTGTTTTATGCATCACCCCACCTCTCCTTTCCCGTTAAGCAGCCATAGTGTGTTTTCTAAACGTGTGACTCTGTTCTGTTTTGTAGTTCAGTTCAAGTTTAGCGGTTTTTACATTGCCTCTATAAGTGATATCTTAGGATCAGTGTCTTTTTCTGTGTGACTTATTTCACTTAGAATCGTCGTACCTAAATCCACTCATCATGCTGCTACTAGCCTTATGACGTTGATTTCATGGCTGAGTGATATTCCTTTGTACATAAGGACCACAACTTCTTTATCCATTTTCCTCTTTCCTGGGATATTTAAGGTGTAACGAAGTGGAGGTTCTTGTCAACAGAGCAGCCTTAAACTTTGGGGTGCCTGTGTCTTGCTGATTTTTAGTTTTCCCAATTTATAAGCCCATGAGTGGAAGTGCCCTATGCTCTGTAAGCTGAGTTGTTTAGATGTTTCAGGACACACCGTACACTTCTCCAGAGTGGCTGTTGGCAATTTACATCCCGCCCATCAGCGTAGCAAGGCTCCCGTTTCTCCATGGCCTGTCCTGCATTTCTGGTTTTGACACTTTATTCAGCATGGCCCTTTTGACCGATGGGAAGCGAGACTTCTTTGTAGCGCTGATTTGCCTTTCCAGGTTGCTTGGTTGGCCAAAAAGGGCGTATGCGTTTTTTCCTGAATATATTCAGGAAAAAACGCATACGCCCTTTTTGGCCAAGGGCATCATTGTCGAGGTTTCGCCGCTTTTCCTGTGCTTTAAAGGCGATTCGAATCTACCTCCTGAAATCTGTTTCCTGCAATTCTGCCTTGCTTTCAAATCCTCTTCGTTGCCTTCCCTCAATATATTTGTGGCCGAGAGTTATCATTTTTAACTCTGCAGGTTTGTGAATTGCAGTGCCCCTGAGCTCCATTTTTCAACTCGCTTTCTTGGGAGCTGGCCGCAAAAGCGCAGGATTGCTTCAGGCCCTATTCTGGTTCCGGGCGCAGGCTGAGCCTGTGGTTAATTCTTCTTCCTGATGGGAAAATAGAGTGAGCTGTGCCTGTCCCAACACCTAGAGCTAGTCTCTCATTGGTTCCCCCTCTTATCGTTCATCCTCAGGACAAATTGCAACCTGTACGGAACAGGAGGTTAAAGGTGCTGATTCTCCAAGGAGGGAGATTGCTAGTAAAGCGGCTGGAATGGCGAACCCGAGCACAAGGAGATGAGAAATGAGGTGCGTTTTAGACACGTTTCCCGATCACACGGTGTACCATCTTCTGGGTTTCTCATGCATGTTTTCAATGTAGGAAGATGCCCTTGAACCTGGAGATTTGGGACCCATGGGATGGGTACCACGCAGTATTCCTTTAAAGGGTCTGCGTTTGCTCCCCCAACCTCACCAAACCTCTCAGCCCCTGAGTGTCCACCCTTATGTCTCAATCACCTGTGGGTCTAGGTATGGTCAATCCAGGTGGCATCACAGCCCCTGAACGAATTTGGTAAGAATTTCTCTCTGTTTCACTGTCTTTGTTTCACGGGTTTTTTAAAGTAATGGTTTTTTTTTAATATAAGCAAATTTTTTTTTAAGATTTCTTTAGTGATTGATTGATTTATTGATTGCTATGTTGGGTCTTCGTTTCTGTGCTAGGGCTTTCTCCAGTTGTGGCAAGTGGGGGCCACTCTTCATCGCGGTGCGCGGGCCTCTCACTATTGTGGCCTCTCTTGTTGTGGAGCACAGGCTCCAGACGCGCTGGCTCAGTAGTTGTGGCTCACGGGCCTAGTTGCTCCACGGCATGTGGGATCTTCCCAGACCAGGGCTCGAACCCGTGTTTCCTGCATTAGCAGGCAGATTCTCAACCACTGCGCAACCCGGGAAGCCCAGTAATTGATTTTTGTAATGGGGTTTAGCTGCTTTCCACTGCTGTGTTTATGCCGCTTTACACCCACAAGTCTCACTTACAGAGAGATATCAATACATAGGTTTTAAGATTCTTACTACTCAGATATATTCTAGGGCGGTGAATAGGGGGTGTTGAGTCCAGTTCACTGAGCAAGGAGTAGGTCTTGTCTATTACATATTGGGTTTATGGAATGGTATCTGAGCTAATTTGAAACCCTTGTTTTATGCATCACCCCACCTCTCCTTTCCCGTTAAGCAGCCATAGTGTGTTTTCTAAACGTGTGACTCTGTTCTGTTTTGTAATTCAGTTCAAGTGTAGCGGTTTTTACATTCCCTCTATAAGTGATATCTTAGGATCAGTGTCTTTTTCTGTGTGACTTATTTCACTTAGAATCGTCGTACCTAAATCCACTCATCATGCTGCTACTAGCCTTATGAGGTTGATTTCATGGCTGAGTGATATTCCTTTGTACATAAGGACCACAACTTCTTTATCCATTTTCCTCTTTCCTGGGATATTTAAGGTGTAACGAAGTGGAGGTTCTTGTCAACAGAGCAGCCCTAAACTTTGGGATGCCTGTGTCTTGCTGATTTTTAGTTTTCCCAATTTATACGCCCATGAGTGGAAGTGCCCTATGCTCTGTAAGCTTAGTTTTTTAGATGTTTCAGGACACACCGTACACTTCTCCAGAGTGGCTGTTGGCAATTTACATCCTGCCCATCAGCGTAGCAAGGCTCCCGTTTCTCCATGGCCTGTCCTGCATTTTTGGTTTTGACACTTTATTCAGCATGGCCCTTTTGACCGATGGGAAGCGAGACTTCTTTGTAGCGCTGATTTGCCTTTCCAGGTTGCTTGGTTGGCCAAAAAGGGCGTATGCGTTTTTTCCTGAATATATTCAGGAAAAAACGCATACGCCCTTTTTGGCCAAGGGCATCATTGTCGAGGTTTCGCCGCTTTTCGTGTGCTTTAAAGGCGATTCGAATCTACCTCCTGAAATCTGTTTCCTGCAATTGTGCCTTGCTTTCAAATCCTCTTCGTTGCCTTCCCTCGATATATTTGTGGACGAGAGTTATCATTTATAACTCTGCAGGTTTGTGAATTGCAGTGCCCCTGAGCTCCATTTTTCAACTCGCTTTCTTGAAGGCTGGCCGCAAAAGCGCAGGATTGCTTCAGGCCCTATTCTGGTTCCGGGCGCAGGCTGAGCCTCTGGTTAATTCTTCTTCCTGATGGGAAAATAGAGTGAGCTGTGCCTGTCCCAACACCTAGAGCTAGTCTCTCATTGGTTCCCCCTCTTCCCGTTCATCCTCAGGACAAATTGCAACCTGTACGGAACAGGAGGTTAAAGGTGCAGATTCTCCAAGGAGGGAGATTGCTAGTAAAGCGGCTGGAATGGCAAACCCGAGCCCAAGGAGATCAGAAATGAGGAGCGTTTTAGAAACCTTTCCCGATCACACGGTGTACCATCTTCTGGGTTTCTCATGCATGTTTTCGATGTAGGAAGATGCCCTTGAACCTGGAGATTTGGGACCCATGGGATGGGTACCACGCAGTATTCCTTTAAAGGGTCTGCGTTTGCTCCCCCAACCTCACCAAACCTCTCAGCCCCTGAGTGTCCACCCTTATGTCTCAATCACCTGTGGGTCTAGGTATGGTCAATCCACGTGGCATCACAGCCCGTGAACGAATTTGGTAAGAATTTCTCTCTCTTTCACTGTCTTTGTTTCACGGGTTTTTTAAAGTAATGGTTTTTTTTTTAAATATAAGCAAATTTTTTTTAAGATTTCTTTACTGATTGATTGATTGATTGATTGCTATGTTGGGTCTTCTTTTCTGTGCTAGGGCTTTCTCCAGTTGTGGCAAGTGGGGGCCACTCTTCATCGCGGTGCGCGGGCCTCTCACTATTGTGGCCTCTCTTGTTGCGGAGCACAGGCTCCAGACGCGCAGGCTCAGTAGTTGTGGCTCACGGGCCTAGTTGCTCCACGGCATGTGGGATCTTCCCAGACCAGGGCTCGAACCCGTGTTTCCTGCATTAGCAGGCAGATTCTCAGACACTGCACAACCAGGGAAGCCCAGTAATTGATTTTTGTAATGGGGTTTAGCTGCTTTTCACTGCTGTGTTTATGCCGCTTTACATCCACAAGTCTCACTTACAGAGAGATATCAATACATAGGTTTTAACATTCTTATTAGTCAGATATATTCTTGGGCGGTGAATAAGGGGTGTTGAGTACAGTTCACTGAGCAAGGAGTAGGTCTTGTCTATTACATATTGGGTTTATGGAACGGTATCTGAGCTAATTTGAAACCCTTGTTTTATGCATCACCCCACCTCTCCTTTCCCGTTAAGCAGCCATAGTGTGTTTTCTAAACGTGTGACTCTATTCTGTTTTGTAATTCACTTCAAGTGTAGCGGTTTTTACATTCCCTCTATAAGTGATATCTTAGGATCAGTGTCTTTTTCTGTGTGACTTATTTTACTTAGAATCGTCGTATCTAAATCCACTCATCATGCTGCTACCAACCTTATGACGTTGATTTCATGGCTGAGTGATATTCCTTTGTACATAAGGACCACAACTTCTTTATCCATTTTCCTCTTTCCTGGGATATTTAAGGTGTAACGAAGTGGAGGTTCTTGTCAACAGAGCAGCCTTAAACTTTGGGGTGCCTGTGTCTTGCTGATTTTTAGTTTTCCCAATTTATAAGCCCATGAGTGGAAGTGCCCTATGCTCTGTAAGCTGAGTTTTTTAGATGTTTCAGGACACACCGTACACTTCTCCAGAGTGGCTGTTGGCAATTTACATCCCGCCCATCAGCGTAGCAAGGCTCCCGTTTCTCCATGGCCTGTCCTGCATTTCTGGTTTTGACACTTTATTCAGCATGGCCCTTTTGACCGATGGGAAGCGAGACTTCTTTGTAGCGCTGATTTGCCTTTCCAGGTTGCTTGGTTGGCCAAAAAGGGCGTATGCGTTTTTTCCGGAATATATTCAGGAAAAAACGCATACGCCCTTTTTGGCCAAGGGCATCATTGTCGAGGTTTTGCCGCTTTTCCTGTGCTTTAAAGGCGATTCGAATCTACCTCCTGAAATCTGTTTCCTGCAATTCTGCCTTGCTTTCAAATCCTCTTCGTTGCCTTCCCTCAATATATTTGTGCACGAGAGTTATCATTTATAACTCTGCAGGTTTGTGAATTGCAGTGCCCCTGAGCTCCATTTTTCAACTCGCTTTCTTGAAGGCTGGCCGCAAAAGCGCAGGATTGCTTCAGGCCCTATTCTGGTTCCGGGCGCAGGCTGAGCCTGTGGTTAATTCTTCTTCCTGATGGGAAAATAGAGTGAGTTGTGCCTGTCCCAACACCTAGAGCTAGTCTCTCATTGGTTCCCCCTCTTCCCGTTCATCCTCAGGACAAATTGCAACCTGTACGGAACAGGAGGTTAAAGGTGCAGATTCTCCAAGGAGGGAGATTGCTAGTAAAGCGGCTGGAATGGCGAACCCGAGTCCAAGGAGATCAGAAATGAGGAGCGTTTTAGAAACCTTTCCCGATCACACGGTGTACCATCTTCTGGGTTTCTCATGCATGTTTTCGATGTAGGAAGATGCCCTTGAACCTGGAGATTTGGGACCCATGGGATGGGTACCACGCAGTATTCCTTTAAAGGGTCTGCGTTTGCTCCCCCAACCTCACCAAACCTCTCAGCCCCTGAGTGTCCACCCTTATGTCTCAATCAGCTGTGGGTCTAGATATGGTCAATACAGGTGGCAACACAGCCCCTGAACGAATTTGGTAAGAATTTCTCTCTCTTTCACTGTCTTCGTTTCACGGGTTTTTAAAAGTAATTGATTTTTATAATGGGGTTTAGCTGCTTTTCACTGCTGTGTTTCTGCTGCTTTACACCCACTAGACTCACTTACAGAGAGATATCAATACATAGGTTTTAAGATTCTTACTAGTCAGATATATTCTTGGGCGGTGAATAGGGGGTCTTGAGTCCAGTTCACTGAGCAAGGAGTAGGTCTTGTCTATTACATATTGGGTTTATGGAACGGTATCTGAGCTAATTTGAAACCCTTGTTTTATGCATCACCCCATCTCACCTTTCCCGTTAAGCAGCCATAGTGTGTTTTCTAAACGTGTGACTCTGTTCTGTTTTGTAATTCAGTTCAAGTGTAGCGGTTTTTACATTGCCTCTATAAGTGATATCTTAGGATCAGTGTCTTTTTCTGTGTGACTTATTTCACTTAGAATCGTCGTACCTAAATCCACTCATCATGCTGCTACTAGACTTATGAGGTTGATTTCATGGCTGAGTGATATTCCATTGTACATAAGGACCACAACTTCTTTATCCATTTTCCTCTTTCCTGGGATATTTAAGGTGTAACGAAGTGGAGGTTCTTGTCAACAGAGCAGCCCTAAACTTTGGGGTGCCTGTGTCTTGCTGATTTTTAGTTTTCCCAAATTATAAGCCCATGAGTGGAAGTGCCCTATGCTCTGTAAGCTGAGTTTTTTAGATGTTTCAGGACACACCGTACACTTCTCCAGAGTGGCTGTTGGCAATTTACATCCCGCCCATCAGCGTAGCAAGGCTCCCGTTTCTCCATGGCCTGTCCTGCATTTCTGGTTTTGACACTTTATTCAGCATGGCCCTTTTGACCGATGGGAAGCGAGACTTCTTTGTAGCGCTGATTTGCCTTTCCAGGTTGCTTGGTTGGCCAAAAAGGGCGTATGCGTTTTTTCCTGAATATATTCAGGAAAAAACGCATACGCCCTTTTTGGCCAAGGGCATCATTGTCGAGGTTTCGCCGCTTTTCCTGTGCTTTAAAGGCGATTCGAATCTACCTCCTGAAATCTGTTTCCTGCAATTCTGCCTTGCTTTCAAATCCTCTTCGTTGCCTTCCCTCGATATATTTGTGGACGAGAGTTATCATTTATAACTCTGCAGGTTTGTGAATTGCAGTGCCCCTGAGCTCCATTTTTCAACTCGCTTTCTTGAAGGCTGGCCGCAAAAGCGCAGGATTGCTTCAGGCCCTATTCTGGTTCCGGGCGCAGGCTGAGCCTGTGGTTAATTCTTCTTCCTGATGGGAAAATAGAGTGAGCTGTGCCTGTCCCAACACCTAGAGCTAGTCTCTCATTGGTTCCCCCTCTTCCCGTTCATCCTCAGGACAAATTGCAACCTGTACGGAACAGGAGGTTAAAGGTGCTGATTCTCCAAGGAGGGAGATTGCTAGTAAAGCGGCTGGAATGGCGAACCCGAGCCCAAGGAGATGAGAAATGAGGTGCGTTTTAGAAACGTTTCCCGATCACACGGTGTACCATCTTCTGGGTTTCTCATGCATGTTTTCGATGTAGGAAGATGCCCTTGAACCTGGAGATTTGGGACCCATGGGATGGGTACCACGCAGTATTCCTTTAAAGGGTCTGCGTTTGCTCCCCCAACCTCACCAAACCTCTCAGCCCCTGAGTGTCCACCCTTATGTCTCAATCAGCTGTGGGTCTAGATATGGTCAATACAGGTGGCAACACAGCCCCTGAACGAATTTGGTAAGAATTTCTCTCTCTTTCACTGTCTTCGTTTCACGGGTTTTTAAAAGTAATTGATTTTTATAATGGGGTTTAGCTGCTTTTCACTGCTGTGTTTCTGCTGCTTTACACCCACTAGACTCACTTACAGAGAGATATCAATACATAGGTTTTAAGATTCTTACTAGTCAGATATATTCTTGGGCGGTGAATAGGGGGTCTTGAGTCCAGTTCACTGAGCAAGGAGTAGGTCTTGTCTATTACATATTGGGTTTATGGAACGGTATCTGAGCTAATTTGAAACCCTTGTTTTATGCATCACCCCATCTCACCTTTCCCGTTAAGCAGCCATAGTGTGTTTTCTAAACGTGTGACTCTGTTCTGTTTTGTAATTCAGTTCAAGTGTAGCGGTTTTTACATTGCCTCTATAAGTGATATCTTAGGATCAGTGTCTTTTTCTGTGTGACTTATTTCACTTAGAATCGTCGTACCTAAATCCACTCATCATGCTGCTACTAGACTTATGAGGTTGATTTCATGGCTGAGTGATATTCCATTGTACATAAGGACCACAACTTCTTTATCCATTTTCCTCTTTCCTGGGATATTTAAGGTGTAACGAAGTGGAGGTTCTTGTCAACAGAGCAGCCCTAAACTTTGGGGTGCCTGTGTCTTGCTGATTTTTAGTTTTCCCAAATTATAAGCCCATGAGTGGAAGTGCCCTATGCTCTGTAAGCTGAGTTTTTTAGATGTTTCAGGACACACCGTACACTTCTCCAGAGTGGCTGTTGGCAATTTACATCCCGCCCATCAGCGTAGCAAGGCTCCCGTTTCTCCATGGCCTGTCCTGCATTTCTGGTTTTGACACTTTATTCAGCATGGCCCTTTTGACCGATGGGAAGCGAGACTTCTTTGTAGCGCTGATTTGCCTTTCCAGGTTGCTTGGTTGGCCAAAAAGGGCGTATGCGTTTTTTCCTGAATATATTCAGGAAAAAACGCATACGCCCTTTTTGGCCAAGGGCATCATTGTCGAGGTTTCGCCGCTTTTCCTGTGCTTTAAAGGCGATTCGAATCTACCTCCTGAAATCTGTTTCCTGCAATTCTGCCTTGCTTTCAAATCCTCTTCGTTGCCTTCCCTCGATATATTTGTGGACGAGAGTTATCATTTATAACTCTGCAGGTTTGTGAATTGCAGTGCCCCTGAGCTCCATTTTTCAACTCGCTTTCTTGAAGGCTGGCCGCAAAAGCGCAGGATTGCTTCAGGCCCTATTCTCGTTCCGGGCGCAGGCTGAGCCTGTGGTTAATTCTTCTTCCTGATGGGAAAATAGAGTGAGCTGTGCCTGTCCCAACACCTAGAGCTAGTCTCTCATTGGTTCCCCCTCTTCCCGTTCATCCTCAGGACAAATTGCAACCTGTACGGAACAGGAGGTTAAAGGTGCTGATTCTCCAAGGAGGGAGATTGCTAGTAAAGTGGCTGGAATGGCGAACCCGAGCCCAAGGAGATGAGAAATGAGGTGCGTTTTAGAAACGTTTCCGGATCACACGGTGTACTATCTTCTGGGTTTCTCATGCATGTTTTCGATGTAGGAAGATGCCCTTGAACCTGGAGATTTGGGACCCATGGGATGGGTACCACGCAGTATTCCTTTAAAGGGTCTGCGTTTGCTCCCCCAACCTCACCAAACCTCTCAGCCCCTGAGTGTCCACCCTTATGTCTCAATCACCTGTGGGTCTAGGTATGGTCAATCCAGGTGGCATCACAGCCCATGAACGAATTTGGTAAGAATTTCTCTCTCTTTCACTGTCTTTGTTTCACGGGTTTTTAAAAGTAATTGATTTTTATAATGGGGTTTAGCTGCTTTTCACTGCTGTGTTTATGCTGCTTTACACCCACTAGACTCACTTACAGAGAGATATCAATACATAGGTTTTAAGATTCTTACTAGTCAGATATATTCTTGGGCGGTGAATAGGGGGTCTTGAGTCCAGTTCACTGAGCAAGGAGTAGGTCTTGTCTATTACATATTGGGTTTATGGAACGGTATCTGAGCTAATTTCAAACCCTTGTTTTATGTATCACCCCATCTCACCTTTCCCGTTAAGCAGCCATAGTGTGTTTTCTAAACGTGTGACTATGTTCTCTTTTGTAATTCAGTTCAAGTGTAGCGGTTTTTACATTCCCTCTATAAGTGATATCTTCTGATAAGTGTCTTTTTCTGTGTGACTTATTTCACTTAGAATCGTCGTACCTAAATCCACTCATCATGCTGCTACTAGCCTTATGACGTTGATTTCATGGCTGAGTGATATTCCTTTGTACATAAGGACCACAACTTCTTTATCCATTTTCCTCTTTCCTGGGATATTTAAGGTGTAACGAAGTGGAGGTTCTTGTCAACAGAGCAGCCCTAAACTTTGGGGTGCCTGTGTCTTGCTGATTTTTAGTTTTCCCAATTTATAAGCCCATGAGTGGAAGTGCCCTATGCTCTGTAAGCTGAGTTTTTTAGATGTTTCAGGACACACCGTACACTTCTCCAGAGTGGCTGTTGGCAATTTACATCCCGCCCATCAGCGTAGCAAGGCTCCCGTTTCTCCATGGCCTGTCCTGCATTTCTGGTTTTGACACTTTATTCAGCATGGCCCTTTTGACCGATGGGAAGCGAGACTTCTTTGTAGCGCTGATTTGCCTTTCCAGGTTGCTTGGTTGGCCAAAAAGGGCGTATGCGTTTTTTCCTGAATATATTCAGGAAGAAACGCTTACGCCCTTTTTGGCCAAGGGCATCATTGTCGAGGTTTCGCCGCTTTTCCTGTGCTTTAAAGGCGATTCGAATCTACCTCCTGAAATCTGTTTCCTGCAATTGTGCCTTGCTTTCAAATCCTCTTCGTTGCCTTCCCTCGATATATTTGTGGACGAGAGTTATCATTTATAACTCTGCAGGTTTGTGAATTGCAGTGCCCCTGAGCTCCATTTTTCAACTCGCTTTCTTGAAGGCTGGCCGCAAAAGCGCAGGATTGCTTCAGGCCCTATTCTGGTTCCGGGCGCAGGCTGAGCCTGTGGTTAATTCTTCTTCCTGATGGGAAAATAGAGTGAGCTGTGCCTGTCCCAACACCTAGAGCTAGTCTCTCATTGGTTCCCCCTCTTCCCGTTCATCCTCAGGACAAATTGCAACCTGTACGGAACAGGAGGTTAAAGGTGCTGATTCTCCAAGGAGGGAGATTGCTAGTAAAGCGGCTGGAATGGCGAACCCGAGCCCAAGGAGATCAGAAATGAGGAGCGTTTTAGAAACCTTTCCCGATCACATGGTGTACCATCTTCTGGGTTTCTCATGCATGTTTTCGATGTAGGAAGATGCCCTTGAACCTGGAGATTTTAGACCCATGGGATGGGTACCACGCAGTATTCCTTTAAAGGGTCTGCGTTTGCTCCCCCAACCTCACCAAACCTCTCAGCCCCTGAGTGTCCACCCTTATGTCTCAATCACCTGTGGGTCTAGGTATGGTCAATCCAGGTGGCATCACAGCCCCTGAACGAATTTGGTAAGAATTTCTCTCTCTTTCACTGTCTTTGTTTCACGGGTTTTTTAAAGTAATGGTTTTTTTTTTAAATATAAGCAAATTTTTTTTTAAGATTTCTTTACTGATTGATTGATTGATTGATTGCTATGTTGGGTCTTCGTTTCTGTGTTAGGGCTTTCTCCAGTTGTGGCAAGTGGGGGCCACTCTTCATCGCGGTGCGCGGGCCTCTCACTATTGTGGCCTCTCTTGTTGCGGAGCACAGGCTCCAGACGCGCAGGCTCAGTAGTTGTGGCTCACGGGCCTAGTTGCTCCACGGCATGTGGGATCTTCCCAGACCAGGGCTCGAACCCGTGTTTCCTGCATTAGCAGGCAGATTCTCAGACACTGCATAACCAGGGAAGCCCATTAATTGATTTTTGTAATGGGGTTTAGCTGCTTTTCACTGCTGTGTTTATGCCGCTTTACATCCACAAGTCTCACTTACAGAGAGATATCAATACATAGGTTTTAAGATTCTTACTAGTCAGATATATTCTAGGGCGGTGAATAGGGGGTGTTGAGTCCAGTTCACTGAGCAAGGAGTAGGTCTTGTCTATTACATATTGGGTTTATGGAATGGTATCTGAGCTAATTTCAAACCCTTGTTTTATGCATCACCCCACCTCTCCTTTCCCGTTAAGCAGCCATAGTGTGTTTTCTAAACGTGTGACTCTGTTCTGTTTTGTAGTTCAGTTCAAGTGTAGCGGTTTTACATTCCCTCTATACGTGATATCTTAGGATCAGTGTCTTTTTCTCTGTGACTTATTTCACTTAGAACCGTCGTACCTAAATCCACTCATCATGCTGCTACTAGCCTTAACACGTTGATTTCATGGCTGAGTGATATTCCTTTGTACATAAGGACCACAACTTCTTTATCCATTTTCCTCTTTCCTGGGATATTTAAGGTGTAACGAAGTGGAGGTTCTTGTCAACAGAGCAGCCCTAAACTTTGGGGTGCCTGTGTCTTGCTGATTTTTAGTTTTCCCAATTTATACGCCCATGAGTGGAAGTGCCCTATGCTCTGTAAGCTGAGTTTTTTAGATGTTTCAGGACACACCGTACACTTCTCCAGAGTGGCTGTTGGCAATTTACATCCCGCCCATCAGCGTAGCAAGGCTCCCGTTTCTCCATGGCCTGTCCTGCATTTCTGGTTTTGACACTTTATTCAGCATGGCCCTTTTGACCGATGGGAAGCGAGACTTCTTTGTAGCGCTGATTTGCCTTTCCAGGTTGCTTGGTTGGCCAAAAAGGGCGTATGCGTTTTTTCCTGAATATATTCAGGAAAAACCGCATACGCCCTTTTTGGCCAAGGGCATCATTGTCGAGGTTTCGCCGCTTTTCCTGTGCTTTAAAGGCGATTCGAATCTACCTCCTGAAATCTGTTTCCTGCAATTGTGCCTTGCTTTCAAATCCTCTTCGTTGCCTTCCCTCGATATATTTGTGGACGAGAGTTATCATTTATAACTCTGCAGGTTTGTGAATTGCAGTGCCCCTGAGCTCCATTTTTCAACTCGCTTTCTTGAAGGCTGGCCGCAAAAGCGCAGGATTGCTTCAGGCCCTATTCTGGTTCCGGGCGCAGGCTGAGCCTGTGGTTAATTCTTCTTCCTGATGGGAAAATAGAGTGAGCTGTGCCTGTCCCAACACCTAGAGCTAGTCTCTCATTGGTTCCCCCTCTTCCCGTTCATCCTCAGGACAAATTGCAACCTGTACGGAACAGGAGGTTAAAGGTGCTGATTCTCCAAGGAGGGAGATTGCTAGTAAAGCGGCTGGAATGGCGAACCCGAGCCCAAGGAGATCAGAAATGAGGAGCGTTTTAGAAACCTTTCCCGATCACATGGTGTACCATCTTCTGGGTTTCTCATGCATGTTTTCGATGTAGGAAGATGCCCTTGAACCTGGAGATTTTAGACCCATGGGATGGGTACCACGCAGTATTCCTTTAAAGGGTCTGCGTTTGCTCCCCCAACCTCACCAAACCTCTCAGCCCCTGAGTGTCCACCCTTATGTCTCAATCACCTGTGGGTCTAGGTATGGTCAATCCAGGTGGCATCACAGCCCCTGAACGAATTTGGTAAGAATTTCTCTCTCTTTCACTGTCTTTGTTTCACGGGTTTTTTAAAGTAATGGTTTTTTTTTTAAATATAAGCAAATTTTTTTTTAAGATTTCTTTACTGATTGATTGATTGATTGATTGCTATGTTGGGTCTTCGTTTCTGTGTTAGGGCTTTCTCCAGTTGTGGCAAGTGGGGGCCATTCTTCATCGCGGTGCGCGGGCCTCTCACTATTGTGGCCTCTCTTGTTGCGGAGCACAGGCTCCAGACGCGCAGGCTCAGTAGTTGTGGCTCACGGGCCTAGTTGCTCCACGGCATGTGGGATCTTCCCAGACCAGGGCTCGAACCCGTGTTTCCTGCATTAGCAGGCAGATTCTCAGACACTGCATAACCAGGGAAGCCCATTAATTGATTTTTGTAATGGGGTTTAGCTGCTTTTCACTGCTGTGTTTATGCCGCTTTACATCCACAAGTCTCACTTACAGAGAGATATCAATACATAGGTTTTAAGATTCTTACTAGTCAGATATATTCTAGGGCGGTGAATAGGGGGTGTTGAGTCCAGTTCACTGAGCAAGGAGTAGGTCTTGTCTATTACATATTGGGTTTATGGAATGGTATCTGAGCTAATTTCAAACCCTTGTTTTATGCATCACCCCACCTCTCCTTTCCCGTTAAGCAGCCATAGTGTGTTTTCTAAACGTGTGACTCTGTTCTGTTTTGTAGTTCAGTTCAAGTGTAGCGGTTTTACATTCCCTCTATACGTGATATCTTAGGATCAGTGTCTTTTTCTCTGTGACTTATTTCACTTAGAACCGTCGTACCTAAATCCACTCATCATGCTGCTACTAGCCTTAACACGTTGATTTCATGGCTGAGTGATATTCCTTTGTACATAAGGACCACAACTTCTTTATCCATTTTCCTCTTTCCTGGGATATTTAAGGTGTAACGAAGTGGAGGTTCTTGTCAACAGAGCAGCCCTAAACTTTGGGGTGCCTGTGTCTTGCTGATTTTTAGTTTTCCCAATTTATACGCCCATGAGTGGAAGTGCCCTATGCTCTGTAAGCTGAGTTTTTTAGATGTTTCAGGACACACCGTACACTTCTCCAGAGTGGCTGTTGGCAATTTACATCCCGCCCATCAGCGTAGCAAGGCTCCCGTTTCTCCATGGCCTGTCCTGCATTTCTGGTTTTGACACTTTATTCAGCATGGCCCTTTTGACCGATGGGAAGCGAGACTTCTTTGTAGCGCTGATTTGCCTTTCCAGGTTGCTTGGTTGGCCAAAAAGGGCGTATGCGTTTTTTCCTGAATATATTCAGGAAAAACCGCATACGCCCTTTTTGGCCAAGGGCATCATTGTCGAGGTTTCGCCGCTTTTCCTGTGCTTTAAAGGCGATTCGAATCTACCTCCTGAAATCTGTTTCCTGCAATTCTGCCTTGCTTTCAAATCCTCTTCGTTGCCTTCCCTCGATATATTTGTGGACGAGAGTTATCATTTATAACTCTGCAGGTTTGTGAATTGCAGTGCCCCTGAGCTCCATTTTTCAACTCGCTTTCTTGAAGGCTGGCCGCAAAAGCGCAGGATTGCTTCAGGCCCTATTCTGGTTCCGGGCGCAGGCTGAGCCTGTGGTTAATTCTTCTTCCTGATGGGAAAATAGAGTGAGCTGTGCCTGTCCCAACACCTAGAGCTAGTCTCTCATTGGTTCCCCCTCTTCCCGTTCATCCTCAGGACAAATTGCAACCTGTACGGAACAGGAGGTTAAAGGTGCTGATTCTCCAAGGAGGGAGATTGCTAGTAAAGTGGCTGGAATGGCGAACCCGAGCCCAAGGAGATGAGAAATGAGGTGCGTTTTAGAAACGTTTCCGGATCACACGGTGTACTATCTTCTGGGTTTCTCATGCATGTTTTCGATGTAGGAAGATGCCCTTGAACCTGGAGATTTGGGACCCATGGGATGGGTACCACGCAGTATTCCTTTAAAGGGTCTGCGTTTGCTCCCCCAACCTCACCAAACCTCTCAGCCCCTGAGTGTCCACCCTTATGTCTCAATCACCTGTGGGTCTAGGTATGGTCAATCCAGGTGGCATCACAGCCCATGAACGAATTTGGTAAGAATTTCTCTCTCTTTCACTGTCTTTGTTTCACGGGTTTTTAAAAGTAATTGATTTTTATAATGGGGTTTAGCTGCTTTTCACTGCTGTGTTTATGCTGCTTTACACCCACTAGACTCACTTACAGAGAGATATCAATACATAGGTTTTAAGATTCTTACTAGTCAGATATATTCTTGAGCGGTGAATAGGGGGTCTTGAGTCCAGTTCACTGAGCAAGGAGTAGGTCTTGTCTATTACATATTGGGTTTATGGAACGGTATCTGAGCTAATTTCAAACCCTTGTTTTATGCATCACCCCATCTCACCTTTCCCGTTAAGCAGCCATAGTGTGTTTTCTAAACGTGTGACTCTGTTCTCTTTTGTAATTCAGTTCAAGTGTAGCGGTTTTTACATTCCCTCTATAAGTGATATCTTCTGATAAGTGTCTTTTTCTGTGTGACTTATTTCACTTAGAATCGTCGTACCTAAATCCACTCATCATGCTGCTACTAGCCTTATGACGTTGATTTCATGGCTGAGTGATATTCCTTTGTACATAAGGACCACAACTTCTTTATCCATTTTCCTCTTTCCTGGGATATTTAAGGTGTAACGAAGTGGAGGTTCTTGTCAACAGAGCAGCCCTAAACTTTGGGGTGCCT
The DNA here is from genome assembly GCF_949987535.1 of Balaenoptera acutorostrata. Lineage (NCBI taxonomy): Eukaryota > Metazoa > Chordata > Mammalia > Artiodactyla > Balaenopteridae > Balaenoptera > Balaenoptera acutorostrata. The sequence continues at coordinate 255,211 of NW_026646495.1, forward strand.
GTGTCTTGCTGATTTTTAGTTTTCCCAATTTATAAGCCCATGAGTGGAAGTGCCCTATGCTCTGTAAGCTGAGTTTTTTAGTTGTTTCAGGACACACCGTACACTTCTCCAGAGTGGCTGTTGGCAATTTACATCCCGCCCATCAGCGTAGCAAGGCTCCCGTTTCTCCATGGCCTGTCCTGCATTTCTGGTTTTGACACTTTATTCAGCATGGCCCTTTTGACCGATGGGAAGCGAGACTTCTTTGTAGCGCTGATTTGCCTTTCCAGGTTGCTTGGTTGGCCAAAAAGGGCGTATGCGTTTTTTCCTGAATATATTCAGGAAAAAACGCATACGCCCTTTTTGGCCAAGGGCATCATTGTCGAGGTTTCGCCGCTTTTCCTGTGCTTTAAAGGCGATTCGAATCTACCTCCTGAAATCTGTTTCCTGCAATTCTGCCTTGCTTTCAAATCCTCTTCGTTGCCTTCCCTCGATATATTTGTGGACGAGAGTTATCATTTATAACTCTGCAGGTTTGTGAATTGCAGTGCCCCTGAGCTCCATTTTTCAACTCGCTTTCTTGAAGGCTGGCCGCAAAAGCGCAGGATTGCTTCAGGCCCTATTCTGGTTCCGGGCGCAGGCTGAGCCTGTGGTTAATTCTTCTTCCTGATGGGAAAATAGAGTGAGCTGTGCCTGTCCCAACACCTAGAGCTAGTCTCTCATTGGTTCCCCCTCTTCCCGTTCATCCTCAGGACAAATTGCAACCTGTACGGAACAGGAGGTTAAAGGTGCTGATTCTCCAAGGAGGGAGATTGCTAGTAAAGCGGCTGGAATGGCGAACCCGAGCCCAAGGAGATCAGAAATGAGGAGCGTTTTAGAAACCTTTCCCGATCACATGGTGTACCATCTTCTGGGTTTCTCATGCATGTTTTCGATGTAGGAAGATGCCCTTGAACCTGGAGATTTTAGACCCATGGGATGGGTACCACGCAGTATTCCTTTAAAGGGTCTGCGTTTGCTCCCCCAACCTCACCAAACCTCTCAGCCCCTGAGTGTCCACCCTTATGTCTCAATCACCTGTGGGTCTAGGTATGGTCAATCCAGGTGGCATCACAGCCCCTGAACGAATTTGGTAAGAATTTCTCTCTCTTTCACTGTCTTTGTTTCACGGGTTTTTTAAAGTAATGGTTTTTTTTTTAAATATAAGCAAATTTTTTTTTAAGATTTCTTTACTGATTGATTGATTGATTGATTGCTATGTTGGGTCTTCGTTTCTGTGTTAGGGCTTTCTCCAGTTGTGGCAAGTGGGGGCCACTCTTCATCGCGGTGCGCGGGCCTCTCACTATTGTGGCCTCTCTTGTTGCGGAGCACAGGCTCCAGACGCGCAGGCTCAGTAGTTGTGGCTCACGGGCCTAGTTGCTCCACGGCATGTGGGATCTTCCCAGACCAGGGCTCGAACCCGTGTTTCCTGCATTAGCAGGCAGATTCTCAGACACTGCATAACCAGGGAAGCCCATTAATTGATTTTTGTAATGGGGTTTAGCTGCTTTTCACTGCTGTGTTTATGCCGCTTTACATCCACAAGTCTCACTTACAGAGAGATATCAATACATAGGTTTTAAGATTCTTACTAGTCAGATATATTCTAGGGCGGTGAATAGGGGGTGTTGAGTCCAGTTCACTGAGCAAGGAGTAGGTCTTGTCTATTACATATTGGGTTTATGGAATGGTATCTGAGCTAATTTCAAACCCTTGTTTTATGCATCACCCCACCTCTCCTTTCCCGTTAAGCAGCCATAGTGTGTTTTCTAAACGTGTGACTCTGTTCTGTTTTGTAGTTCAGTTCAAGTGTAGCGGTTTTACATTCCCTCTATACGTGATATCTTAGGATCAGTGTCTTTTTCTGTGTGACTTATTTCACTTAGAACCGTCGTACCTAAATCCACTCATCATGCTGCTACTAGCCTTAACACGTTGATTTCATGGCTGAGTGATATTCCTTTGTACATAAGGACCACAACTTCTTTATCCATTTTCCTCTTTCCTGGGATATTTAAGGTGTAACGAAGTGGAGGTTCTTGTCAACAGAGCAGCCTTAAACTTTGGGGTGCCTGTGTCTTGCTGATTTTTAGTTTTCCCAATTTATACGCCCATGAGTGGAAGTGCCCTATGCTCTGTAAGCTGAGTTTTTTAGATGTTTCAGGACACACCGTACACTTCTCCAGAGTGGCTGTTGGCAATTTACATCCCGCCCATCAGCGTAGCAAGGCTCCCGTTTCTCCATGGCCTGTCCTGCATTTCTGGTTTTGACACTTTATTCAGCATGGCCCTTTTGACCGATGGGAAGCGAGACTTCTTTGTAGCGCTGATTTGCCTTTCCAGGTTGCTTGGTTGGCCAAAAAGGGCGTATGCGTTTTTTCCTGAATATATTCAGGAAAAAACGCATACGCCCTTTTTGGCCAAGGGCATCATTGTCGAGGTTTCGCCGCTTTTCCTGTGCTTTAAAGGCGATTCGAATCTACCTCCTGAAATCTGTTTCCTGCAATTCTGCCTTGCTTTCAAATCCTCTTCGTTGCCTTCCCTCGATATATTTGTGGACGAGAGTTATCATTTATAACTCTGCAGGTTTGTGAATTGCAGTGCCCCTGAGCTCCATTTTTCAACTCGCTTTCTTGAAGGCTGGCCGCAAAAGCGCAGGATTGCTTCAGGCCCTATTCTGGTTCCGGGCGCAGGCTGAGCCTGTGGTTAATTCTTCTTCCTGATGGGAAAATAGAGTGAGCTGTGCCTGTCCCAACACCTAGAGCTAGTCTCTCATTGGTTCCCCCTCTTCCCGTTCATCCTCAGGACAAATTGCAACCTGTACGGAACAGGAGGTTAAAGGTGCTGATTCTCCAAGGAGGGAGATTGCTAGTAAAGTGGCTGGAATGGCGAACCCGAGCCCAAGGAGATGAGAAATGAGGTGCGTTTTAGAAACGTTTCCCGATCACACGGTGTACCATCTTCTGGGTTTCTCATGCATGTTTTCGATGTAGGAAGATGCCCTTGAACCTGGAGATTTGGGACCCATGGGATGGGTACCACGCAGTATTCCTTTAAAGGGTCTGCGTTTGCTCCCCCAACCTCACCAAACCTCTCAGCCCCTGAGTGTCCACCCTTATGTCTCAATCACCTGTGGGTCTAGGTATGGTCAATCCAGGTGGCATCACAGCCCGTGAACGAATTTGGTAAGAATTTCTCTCTCTTTCACTGTCTTTGTTTCATGGGTTTTTAAAAGTAATTGATTTTTATAATGGGGTTTAGCTGCTTTTCACTGCTGTGTTTATGCTGCTTTACACCCACTAGACTCACTTACAGAGAGATATCAATACATAGGTTTTAAGATTCTTACTACTCAGATATATTCTTGGGCGGTGAATAGGGGGTCTTGAGTCCAGTTCACTGAGCAAGGAGTAGGTCTTGTCTATTACATATTGGGTTTATGGAACGGTATCTGAGCTAGTTTCAAACCCTTGTTTTATGCATCACCCCATCTCACCTTTCCCGTTAAGCAGCCATAGTGTGTTTTCTAAACGTGTGACTCTGTTCTGTTTTGTAATTCAGTTCAAGTGTAGCGGTTTTTACATTGCCTCTATAAGTGATATCTTAGGATCAGTGTCTTTTTCTGTGTGACTTATTTCACTTAGAATCGTCGTACCTAAATCCACTCATCATGCTGCTACTAGCCTTATGAGGTTGATTTCATGGCTGAGTGATATTCCATTGTACATAAGGACCACAACTTCTTTATCCATTTTCCTCTTTCCTGGGATATTTAAGGTGTAACGAAGTGGAGGTTCTTGTCAACAGAGCAGCCCTAAACTTTGGGGTGCCTGTGTCTTGCTGATTTTTAGTTTTCCCAATTTATACGCCCATGAGTGGAAGTGCCCTATGCTCTGTAAGCTGAGTTTTTTAGATGTTTCAGGACACACCGTACACTTCTCCAGAGTGGCTGTTGGCAATTTACATCCCGCCCATCAGCGTAGCAAGGCTCCCGTTTCTCCATGGCCTGTCCTGCATTTCTGGTTTTGACACTTTATTCAGCATGGCCCTTTTGACCGATGGGAAACGAGACTTCTTTGTAGCGCTGATTTGCCTTTCCAGGTTGCTTGGTTGGCCAAAAAGGGCGTATGCATTTTTTCCGGAATATATTCAGGAAAAAACGCATACGCCCTTTTTGGCCAAGGGCATCATTGTCGAGGTTTCGCCGCTTTTCCTGTGCTTTAAAGGCGATTCGAATCTACCTCCTGAAATCTGTTTCCTGCAATTGTGCCTTGCTTTCAAATCCTCTTCGTTGCCGTCCCTCGATATATTTATGGACGAGAGTTATCATTTATAACTCTGCAGGTTTGTGAATTGCAGTGCCCCTGAGCTCCATTTTTCAACTCGCTTTCTTGAAGGCTGGCCGCAAATGCGCAGGATTGCTTCAGACCCTATTCTGGTTCCGGGCGCAGGCTGAGCCTGTGGTTAATTCTTCTTCCTGATGGGAAAATAGAGTGAGCTGTGCCTGTCCCAACACCTAGAGCTAGTCTCTCATTGGTTCCCCCTCTTCCCGTTCATCCTCAGGACAAATTGCAACCTGTACGGAAAAGGAGGTTAAAGGTGCAGATTCTCCAAGGAGGGAGATTGCTAGTAAAGCGGCTGGAATGGCGAACCCGAGCCCAAGGAGATCAGAAATGAGGAGCGTTTTAGAAACCTTTCCCGATCACACGGTGTACCATCTTCTGGGTTTCTCATGCATGTTTTCGATGTAGGAAGATGCCCTTGAACCTGGAGATTTGGGACCCATGGGATGGGTACCATGCAGTATTCCTTTAAAGGGTCTGCGTTTGCTCCCCCAACCTCACCAAACCTCTCAGCCCCTGAGTGTCCAACCTTATGTCTCAATCAGCTGTGGGTCTACATATGGTCAATACAGGTGGCATCACAGCCCCTGAACGAATTTGGTAAGAATTTCTCTCTCTTTCACTGTTTTCGTTTCACGGGTTTTTAAAAGTAATTGATTTTTATAATGGGGTTTAGCTGCTTTTCACTGCTGTGTTTCTGCTGCTTTACACCCACTAGACTCACTTACAGAGAGATATCAATACATAGGTTTTAAGATTCTTACTAGTCAGATATATTCTTGGGCGGTGAATAGGGGGTCTTGAGTCCAGTTCACTGAGCAAGGAGTAGGTCTTGTCTATTACATATTGGGTTTATGGAACGGTATCTGAGCTAATTTCAAACCCTTGTTTTATGTATCACCCCATCTCACCTTTCCCGTTAAGCAGCCATAGTGTGTTTTCTAAACGTGTGACTCTGTTCTCTTTTGTAATTCAGTTCAAGTGTAGCGGTTTTTACATTCCCTCTATAAGTGATATCTTCTGATAAGTGTCTTTTTCTGTGTGACTTATTTCACTTAGAATCGTCGTACCTAAATCCACTCATCATGCTGCTACTAGCCTTATGACGTTGATTTCATGGCTGAGTGATATTCCTTTGTACATAAGGAGCACAACTTCTTTATCCATTTTCCTCTTTCCTGGGATATTTAAGGTGTAACGAAGTGGAGGTTCTTGTCAACAGAGCAGCCCTAAACTTTGGGGTGCCTGTGTCTTGCTGATTTTTAGTTTTCCCAATTTATAAGCCCATGAGTGGAAGTGCCCTATGCTCTGTAAGCTGAGTTTTTTAGATGTTTCAGGACACACCGTACACTTCTCCAGAGTGGCTGTTGGCAATTTACATCCCGCCCATCAGCGTAGCAAGGCTCCCGTTTCTCCATGGCCTGTCCTGCATTTCTGGTTTTGACACTTTATTCAGCATGGACCTTTTGACCAATGGGAAGCGAGACTTCTTTGTAGCGCTGATTTGCCTTTCCAGGTTGCTTGGTTGGCCAAAAAGGGCGTATGCGTTTTTTCCTGAATATATTCAGGAAAAAACGCATACGCCCTTTTTGGCCAAGGGCATCATTGTCGAGGTTTCGCCGCTTTTCCTGTGCTTTAAAGGCGATTCGAATCTACCTCCTGAAATCTGTTTCCTGCAATTCTGCCTTGCTTTCAAATCCTCTTCGTTGCCTTCCCTCGATATATTTGTGGACGAGAGTTATCATTTATAACTCTGCAGGTTTGTGAATTGCAGTGCCCCTGAGCTCCATTTTTCAACTCGCTTTCTTGAAGGCTGGCCGCAAAAGCGCAGGATTGCTTCAGGCCCTATTCTGGTTCCGGGCGCAGGCTGAGCCTGTGGTTAATTCTTCTTCCTGATGGGAAAATAGAGTGAGCTGTGCCTGTCCCAACACCTAGAGCTAGTCTCTCATTGGTTCCCCCTCTTCCCGTTCATCCTCAGGACAAATTGCAACCTGTACGGAACAGGAGGTTAAAGGTGCTGATTCTCCAAGGAGGGAGATTGCTAGTAAAGCGGCTGGAATGGCGAACCCGAGCCCAAGGAGATCAGAAATGAGGAGCGTTTTAGAAACCATTCCCGATCACATGGTGTACCATCTTCTGGGTTTCTCATGCATGTTTTCGATGTAGGAAGATGCCCTTGAACCTGGAGATTTGGGACCCATGGGATGGGTACCACGCAGTATTCCTTTAAAGGGTCTGCGTTTGCTCCCCCAACCTCACCAAACCTCTCAGCCCCTGAGTGTCCACCCTTATGTCTCAATCACCTGTGGGTCTAGGTATGGTCAATCCAGGTGGCATCACAGCCCCTGAACGAATTTGGTAAGAATTTCTCTCTCTTTCACTGTCTTTGTTTCACGGGTTTTTTAAAGTAATGGTTTTTTTTTTAAATATAAGCAAATTTTTTTTTAAGATTTCTTTACTGATTGATTGATTGATTGATTGCTATGTTGGGTCTTCGTTTCTGTGTTAGGGCTTTCTCCAGTTGTGGCAAGTGGGGGCCACTCTTCATCGCGGTGCGCGGGCCTCTCACTATTGTGGCCTCTCTTGTTGCGGAGCACAGGCTCCAGACGCGCAGGCTCAGTAGTTGTGGCTCACGGGCCTAGTTGCTCCACGGCATGTGGGATCTTCCCAGACCAGGGCTCGAACCCGTGTTTCCTGCATTAGCAGGCAGATTCTCAGACACTGCACAACCAGGGAAGCCCAGTAATTGATTTTTGTAATGGGGTTTAGCTGCTTTTCACTGCTGTGTTTATGCCGCTTTACATCCACAAGTCTCACTTACAGAGAGATATCAATATATAGGTTTTAAGATTCTTACTAGTCAGATATATTCTAGGGCGGTGAATAGGGGGTGTTGAGTCCAGTTCACTGAGCAAGGAGTAGGTCTTGTCTATTACATATTGGGTTTATGGAATGGTATCTGAGCTAATTTCAAACCCTTGTTTTATGCATCACCCCACCTCTCCTTTCCCGTTAAGCAGCCATAGTGTGTTTTCTAAACGTGTGACTCTGTTCTGTTTTGTAGTTCAGTTCAAGTGTAGCGGTTTTACATTCCCTCTATACGTGATATCTTAGGATCAGTGTCTTTTTCTGTGTGACTTATTTCACTTAGAACCGTCGTACCTAAATCCACTCATCATGCTGCTACTAGCCTTAAGACGTTGATTTCATGGCTGAGTGATATTCCTTTGTACATAAGGACCACAACTTCTTTATCCATTTTCCTCTTTCCTGGGATATTTAAGGTGTAACGAAGTGGAGGTTCTTGTCAACAGAGCAGCCTTAAACTTTGGGGTGCCTGTGTCTTGCTGATTTTTAGTTTTCCCAATTTATACGCCCATGAGTGGAAGTGCCCTATGCTCTGTAAGCTGAGTTTTTTAGATGTTTCAGGACACACCGTACACTTCTCCAGAGTGGCTGTTGGCAATTTACATCCCGCCCATCAGCGTAGCAAGGCTCCCGTTTCTCCATGGCCTGTCCTGCATTTCTGGTTTTGACACTTTATTCAGCATGGCCCTTTTGACCGATGGGAAGCGAGACTTCTTTGTAGCGCTGATTTGCCTTTCCAGGTTGCTTGGTTGGCCAAAAAGGGCGTATGCGTTTTTTCCTGAATATATTCAGGAAAAAACGCATACGCCCTTTTTGACCAAGGGCATCATTGTCGAGGTTTCGCCGCTTTTCCTGTGCTTTAAAGGAGATTCGAATCTACCTCCTGAAATCTGTTTCCTACAATTCTGCCTTGCTTTCAAATCCTCTTCGTTGCCTTCCCTCGATATATTTGTGGACGAGAGTTATCATTTATAACTCTGCAGGTTTGTGAATTGCAGTGCCCCTGAGCTCCATTTTTCAACTCGCTTTCTTGAAGGCTGGCCGCAAAAGCGCAGGATTGCTTCAGGCCCTATTCTGGTTCCGGGCGCAGGCTGAGCCTGTGGTTAATTCTTCTTCCTGATGGGAAAATAGAGTGAGCTGTGCCTGTCCCAACACCTAGAGCTAGTCTCTCATTGGTTCCCCCTCTTCCCGTTCATCCTCAGGACAAATTGCAACCTGTACGGAACAGGAGGTTAAAGGTGCAGATTCTCCAAGGAGGGAGATTGCTAGTAAAGCGGCTGGAATGGCGAACCCGAGCACAAGGAGATGAGAAATGAGGTGCGTTTTAGACACGTTTCCCGATCACACGGTGTACCATCTTCTGGGTTTCTCATGCATGTTTTCAATGTAGGAAGATGCCCTTGAACCTGGAGATTTGGGACCCATGGGATGGGTACCACGCAGTATTCCTTTAAAGGGTCTGCGTTTGCTCCCCCAACCTCACCAAACCTCTCAGCCCCTGAGTGTCCACCCTTATGTCTCAATCAGCTGTGGGTCTAGATATGGTCAATACAGGTGGCAACACAGCCCCTGAACGAATTTGGTAAGAATTTCTCTCTCTTTCACTGTCTTCGTTTCACGGGTTTTTAAAAGTAATTGATTTTTATAATGGGGTTTAGCTGCTTTTCACTGCTGTGTTTCTGCTGCTTTACACCCACTAGACTCACTTACAGGGAGATATCAATACATAGGTTTTAAGATTCTTACTAGTCAGATATATTCTTGGGCGGTGAATAGGGGGTCTTGAGTCCAGTTCACTGAGCAAGGAGTAGGTCTTGTCTATTACATATTGGGTTTATGGAACGGTATCTGAGCTAATTTGAAACCCTTGTTTTATGCATCACCCCATCTCACCTTTCCCGTTAAGCAGCCATAGTGTGTTTTCTAAACGTGTGACTCTGTTCTGTTTTGTAATTCAGTTCAAGTGTAGCGGTTTTTACATTGCCTCTATAAGTGATATCTTAGGATCAGTGTCTTTTTCTGTGTGACTTATTTCACTTAGAATCGTCGTACCTAAATCCACTCATCATGCTGCTACTAGCCTTATGAGGTTGATTTCATGGCTGAGTGATATTCCATTGTACATAAGGACCACAACTTCTTTATCCATTTTCCTCTTTCCTGGGATATTTAAGGTGTAACGAAGTGGAGGTTCTTGTCAACAGAGCAGCCCTAAACTTTGGGGTGCCTGTGTCTTGCTGATTTTTAGTTTTCCCAATTTATACGCCCAGGAGTGGAAGTGCCCTATGCTCTGTAAGCTGAGTTTTTTAGATGTTTCAGGACACACCGTACACTTCTCCAGAGTGGCTGTTGGCAATTTACATCCCGCCCATCAGCGTAGCAAGGCTCCCGTTTCTCCATGGCCTGTCCTGCATTTCTGGTTTTGACACGTTATTCAGCATGGCCCTTTTGACCGATGGGAAGCGAGACTTCTTTGTAGCGCTGATTTGCCTTTCCAGGTTGGTTGGTTGGCCAAAAAGGGCGTATGCGTTTTTTCCTGAATATATTCAGGAAAAAACGCATACGCCCTTTTTGGCCAAGGGCATCATTGTCGAGGTTTCGCCGCTTTTCCTGTGCTTTAAAGGCGATTCGAATCTACCTCCTGAAATCTGTTTCCTGCAATTCTGCCTTGCTTTCAAATCCTCTTCGTTGCCGTCCCTCGATATATTTGTGGACGAGAGTTATCATTTATAACTCTGCAGGTTTGTGAATTGCAGTGCCCCTGAGCTCCATTTTTCAACTCGCTTTCTTGAAGGCTGGCCGCAAAAGCGCAGGATTGCTTCAGGCCCTATTCTGGTTCCGGGCGCAGGCTGAGCCTGTGGTTAATTCTTCTTCCTGATGGGAAAATAGAGTGAGCTGTGCCTGTCCCAACACCTAGAGCTAGTCTCTCATTGGTTCCCCCTCTTCCCGTTCATCCTCAGGACAAATTGCAACCTGTACGGAACAGGAGGTTAAAGGTGCAGATTCTCCAAGGAGGGAGATTGCTAGTAAAGCGGCTGGAATGGCGAACCCGAGCCCAAGGAGATCAGAAATGAGGAGCGTTTTAGAAACCTTTCCCGATCACACGGTGTACCATCTTCTGGGTTTCTCATGCATGTTTTCGATGTAGGAAGATGCCCTTGAACCTGGAGATTTGGGACCCATGGGATGGGTACCACGCAGTATTCCTTTAAAGGGTCTGCGTTTGCTCCCCCAACCTCACCAAACCTCTCAGCCCCTGAGTGTCCACCCTTATGTCTCAATCAGCTGTGGGTCTAGATATGGTCAATACAGGTGGCAACACAGCCCCTGAACGAATTTGGTAAGAATTTCTCTCTCTTTCACTGTCTTCGTTTCACGGGTTATTAAAAGTAATTGATTTTTATAATGGGGTTTAGCTGCTTTTCACTGCTGTGTTTCTGCTGCTTTACACCCACTAGACTCACTTACAGAGAGATATCAATACATAGGTTTTAAGATTCTTACTAGTCAGATATATTCTTGGGCGGTGAATAGGGGGTCTTGAGTCCAGTTCACTGAGCAAGGAGTAGGTCTTGTCTATTACATATTGGGTTTATGGAACGGTATCTGAGCTAATTTGAAACCCTTGTTTTATGCATCACCCCATCTCACCTTTCCCGTTAAGCAGCCATAGTGTGTTTTCTAAACGTGTGACTCTGTTCTGTTTTGTAATTCAGTTCAAGTGTAGCGGTTTTTACATTGCCTCTATAAGTGATATCTTAGGATCAGTGTCTTTTTCTGTGTGACTTATTTCACTTAGAATCGTCGTACCTAAATCCACTCATCATGCTGCTACTAGACTTATGAGGTTGATTTCATGGCTGAGTGATATTCCATTGTACATAAGGACCACAACTTCTTTATCCATTTTCCTCTTTCCTGGGATATTTAAGGTGTAACGAAGTGGAGGTTCTTGTCAACAGAGCAGCCCTAAACTTTGGGGTGCCTGTGTCTTGCTGATTTTTAGTTTTCCCAAATTATAAGCCCATGAGTGGAAGTGCCCTATGCTCTGTAAGCTGAGTTTTTTAGATGTTTCAGGACACACCGTACACTTCTCCAGAGTGGCTGTTGGCAATTTACATCCCGCCCATCAGCGTAGCAAGGCTCCCGTTTCTCCATGGCCTGTCCTGCATTTCTGGTTTTGACACTTTATTCAGCATGGCCCTTTTGACCGATGGGAAGCGAGACTTCTTTGTAGCGCTGATTTGCCTTTCCAGGTTGCTTGGTTGGCCAAAAAGGGCGTATGCGTTTTTTCCTGAATATATTCAGGAAAAAACGCATACGCCCTTGTTGGCCAAGGGCATCATTGTCGAGGTTTCGCCGCTTTTCCTGTGCTTTAAAGGCGATTCGAATCTACCTCCTGAAATCTGTTTCCTGCAATTCTGCCTTGCTTTCAGATCCTCTTCGTTGCCTTCCCTCGATATATTTGTGGACGAGAGTTATCATTTATAACTCTGCAGGTTTGTGAATTGCAGTGCCCCTGAGCTCCATTTTTCAACTCGCTTTCTTGAAGGCTGGCCACAAAAGCGCAGGATTGCTTCAGGCCCTATTCTGGTTCCGGGCGCAGGCTGAGCCTGTGGTTAATTCTTCTTCCTGATGGGAAAATAGAGTGAGCTGTGCCTGTCCCAACACCTAGAGCTAGTCTCTCATTGGTTCCCCCTCTTCCCGTTCATCCTCAGGACAAATTGCAACCTGTACGGAACAGGAGGTTAAAGGTGCTGATTCTCCAAGGAGGGAGATTGCTAGTAAAGTGGCTGGAATGGCGAACCCGAGCCCAAGGAGATGAGAAATGAGGTGCGTTTTAGAAACGTTTCCGTATCACACGGTGTACTATCTTCTGGGTTTCTCATGCATGTTTTCGATGTAGGAAGATGCCCTTGAACCTGGAGATTTGGGACCCATGGGATGGGTACCACGCAGTATTCCTTTAAAGGGTCTGCGTTTGCTCCCCCAACCTCACCAAACCTCTCAGCCCCTGAGTGTCCACCCTTATGTCTCAATCACCTGTGGGTCTAGGTATGGTCAATCCAGGTGGCATCACAGCCCATGAACGAATTTGGTAAGAATTTCTCTCTCTTTCACTGTCTTTGTTTCACGGGTTTTTAAAAGTAATTGATTTTTATAATGGGGTTTAGCTGCTTTTCACTGCTGTGTTTATGCTGCTTTACACCCACTAGACTCACTTACAGAGAGATATCAATACATAGGTTTTAAGATTCTTACTAGTCAGATATATTCTTGGGCGGTGAATAGGGGGTCTTGAGTCCAGTTCACTGAGCAAGGAGTAGGTCTTGTCTATTACATATTGGGTTTATGGAACGGTATCTGAGCTAATTTCAAACCCTTGTTTTATGTATCACCCCATCTCACCTTTCCCGTTAAGCAGCCATAGTGTGTTTTCTAAACGTGTGACTCTGTTCTCTTTTGTAATTCAGTTCAAGTGTAGCGGTTTTTACATTCCCTCTATAAGTGATATCTTCTGATAAGTGTCTTTTTCTGTGTGACTTATTTCACTTAGAATCGTCGTACCTAAATCCACTCATCATGCTGCTACTAGCCTTATGACGTTGATTTCATGGCTGAGTGATATTCCTTTGTACATAAGGACCACAACTTCTTTATCCATTTTCCTCTTTCCTGGGATATTTAAGGTGTAACGAAGTGGAGGTTCTTGTCAACAGAGCAGCCCTAAACTTTGGGGTGCCTGTGTCTTGCTGATTTTTAGTTTTCCCAATTTATAAGCCCATGAGTGGAAGTGCCCTATGCTCTGTAAGCTGAGTTTTTTAGATGTTTCAGGACACACCGTACACTTCTCCAGAGTGGCTGTTGGCAATTTACATCCCGCCCATCAGCGTAGCAAGGCTCCCGTTTCTCCATGGCCTGTCCTGCATTTCTGGTTTTGACACTTTATTCAGCATGGCCCTTTTGACCGATGGGAAGCGAGACTTCTTTGTAGCGCTGATTTGCCTTTCCAGGTTGCTTGGTTGGCCAAAAAGGGCGTATGCGTTTTTTCCTGAATATATTCAGGAAAAAACGCATACGCCCTTTTTGGCCAAGGGCATCATTGTCGAGGTTTCGCCGCTTTTCCTGTGCTTTAAAGGCGATTCGAATCTACCTCCTGAAATCTGTTTCCTGCAATTGTGCCTTGCTTTCAAATCCTCTTCGTTGCCTTCCCTCGATATATTTGTGGACGAGAGTTATCATTTATAACTCTGCAGGTTTGTGAATTGCAGTGCCCCTGAGCTCCATTTTTCAACTCGCTTTCTTGAAGGCTGGCCGCAAAAGCGCAGGATTGCTTCAGGCCCTATTCTGGTTCCGGGCGCAGGCTGAGCCTGTGGTTAATTCTTCTTCCTGATGGGAAAATAGAGTGAGCTGTGCCTGTCCCAACACCTAGAGCTAGTCTCTCATTGGTTCCCCCTCTTCCCGTTCATCCTCAGGACAAATTGCAACCTGTACGGAACAGGAGGTTAAAGGTGCTGATTCTCCAAGGAGGGAGATTGCTAGTAAAGCGGCTGGAATGGCGAACCCGAGCACAAGGAGATGAGAAATGAGGTGCGTTTTAGAAACCTTTCCCGATCACACGGTGTACCATCTTCTGGGTTTCTCATGCATGTTTTCGATGTAGGAAGATGCCCTTGAACCTGGAGATTTGGGACCCATGGGATGGGTACCATGCAGTATTCCTTTAAAGGGTCTGCGTTTGCTCCCCCAACCTCACCAAACCTCTCAGCCCCTGAGTGTCCACCCTTATGTCTCAATCACCTGTGGGTCTAGGTATGGTCAATCCAGGTGGCATCACAGCCCCTGAACGAATTTGGTAAGAATTTCTCTCTCTTTCACTGTCTTTGTTTCACGGGTTTTTAATAGTAATGTTTTTTTTTTAATATAAGCAAATTTTTTTTTAAGATTTCTTTAGTGATTGATTGATTTATTGATTGCTATGTTGGGTCTTCGTTTCTGTGCTAGGGCTTTCTCCAGTTGTGGCAAGTGGGGGCCACTCTTCATCGCGGTGCGCGGGCCTCTCACTATTGTGGCCTCTCTTGTTGTGGAGCACAGGCTCCAGACGCGCTGGCTCAGTAGTTGTGGCTCACGGGCCTAGTTGCTCCACGGCATGTGGGATCTTCCCAGACCAGGGCTCGAACCCGTGTTTCCTGCATTAGCAGGCAGATTCTCAACCACTGCGCAACCCGGAAAGCCCAGTAATTGATTTTTGTAATGGGGTTTAGCTGCTTTCCACTGCTGTGTTTATGCCGCTTTACATCCACAAGTCTCACTTACAGAGAGATATCAATACATAGGTTTTAAGATTCTTACTACTCAGATATATTCTAGGGCGGTGAATAGGGGGTGTTGAGTCCAGTTCACTGAGCAAGGAGTAGGTCTTCTCTATTACATATTGGGTTTATGGAATGGTATCTGAGCTAATTTGAAACCCTTGTTTTATGCATCACCCCACCTCTCCTTTCAGTTAAGCAGCCATAGTGTGTTTTGTAAACGTGTGACTCTGTTCTGTTTTGTAATTCAGTTCAAGTGTAGCGGGTTTTACATTCCCTCTATAAGTGATATCTTAGGATCAGTGTCTTTTTCTGTGTGACTTATTTCACTTAGAATCGTCGTACCTAAATCCACTCATCATGCTGCTACTAGCCTTATGAGGTTGATTTCATGGCTGAGTGATATTCCTTTGTACATAAGGACCACAACTTCTTTATCCATTTTCCTCTTTCCTGGGATATTTAAGGTGTAACGAAGTGGAGGTTCTTGTCAACAGAGCAGCCCTAAACTTTGGGATGCCTGTGTCGTGCTGATTTTTAGTTTTCCCAATTTATACGCCCATGAGTGGAAGTGCCCTATGCTCTGTAAGCTTAGTTTTTTAGATGTTTCAGGACACACTGTACACTTCTCCAGAGTGGCTGTTGGCAATTTACATCCTGCCCATCAGCGTAGCAAGGCTCCCGTTTCTCCATGGCCTGTCCTGCATTTTTGGTTTTGACACTTTATTCAGCATGGCCCTTTTGACCGATGGGAAGCGAGACTTCTTTGTAGCGCTGATTTGCCTTTCCAGGTTGCTTGGTTGGCCAAAAAGGGCGTATGCGTTTTTTCCTGAATATATTCAGGAAAAAACGCATACGCCCTTTTTGGCCAAGGGCATCATTGTCGAGGTTTCGCCGCTTTTCGTGTGCTTTAAAGGCGATTCGAATCTACCTCCTGAAATCTGTTTCCTGCAATTGTGCCTTGCTTTCAAATCCTCTTCGTTGCCTTCCCTCGATATATTTGTGGACGAGAGTTATCATTTATAACTCTGCAGGTTTGTGAATTGCAGTGCCCCTGAGCTCCATTTTTCAACTCGCTTTCTTGAAGGCTGGCCGCAAAAGCGCAGGATTGCTTCAGGCCCTATTCTGGTTCCGGGCGCAGGCTGAGCCTCTGGTTAATTCTTCTTCCTGATGGGAAAATAGAGTGAGCTGTGCCTGTCCCAACACCTAGAGCTAGTCTCTCATTGGTTCCCCCTCTTCCCGTTCATCCTCAGGACAAATTGCAACCTGTACGGAACAGGAGGTTAAAGGTGCAGATTCTCCAAGGAGGGAGATTGCTAGTAAAGCGGCTGGAATGGCAAACCCGAGCCCAAGGAGATCAGAAATGAGGAGCGTTTTAGAAACCTTTCCCGATCACATGGTGTACCATCTTCTGGGTTTCTCATGCATGTTTTCGATGTAGGAAGATGCCCTTGAACCTGGAGATTTGGGACCCATGGGATGGGTACCACGCAGTATTCCTTTAAAGGGTCTGCGTTTGCTCCCCCAACCTCACCAAACCTCTCAGCCCCTGAGTGTCCACCCTTATGTCTCAATCACCTGTGGGTCTAGGTATGGTCAATCCAGGTGGCATCACAGCCCGTGAACGAATTTGGTAAGAATTTCTCTCTCTTTCACTGTCTTTGTTTCACGGGTTTTTTAAAGTAATGGTTTTTTTTTAATATAAGCAAATTTTTTTTTAAGATTTCTTTACTGATTGATTGATTGATTGATTGCTATGTTGGGTCTTCGTTTCTGTGCTAGGGCTTTCTCCAGTTGTGGCAAGTGGGGGCCACTCTTCATCGCGGTGCGCGGGCCTCTCACTATTGTGGCCTCTCTTGTTGCGGAGCACAGGCTCCAGACGCGCAGGCTCAGTAGTTGTGGCTCACGGGCCTAGTTGCTCCACGGCATGTGGGATCTTCCCAGACCAGGGCTCGAACCCGTGTTTCCTGCATTAGCAGGCAGATTCTCAGACACTGCACAACCAGGGAAGCCCAGTAATTGATTTTTGTAATGGGGTTTAGCTGCTTTTCACTGCTGTGTTCATGCCGCTTTACATCCACAAGTCTCACTTACAGAGAGATATCAATACATAGGTTTTAACATTCTTATTAGTCAGATATATTCTTGGGCGGTGAATAAGGGGTGTTGAGTACAGTTCACTGAGCAAGGAGTAGGTCTTGTCTATTACATATTGGGTTTATGGAACGGTATCTGAGCTAATTTGAAACCCTTGTTTTATGCATCACTCCACCTCTCCTTTCCCGTTAAGCAGCCATAGTGTGTTTTCTAAACGTGTGACTCTATTCTGTTTTGTAATTCACTTCAAGTGTAGCGGTTTTTACATTCCCTCTATAAGTGATATCTTAGGATCAGTGTCTTTTTCTGTGTGACTTATTTTACTTAGAATCGTCCTATCTAAATCCACTCATCATGCTGCTACCAACCTTATGACGTTGATTTCATGGCTGAGTGATATTCCTTTGTACATAAGGACCACAACTTCTTTATCCATTTTCCTCTTTCCTGGGATATTTAAGGTGTAACGAAGTGGAGGTTCTTGTCAACAGAGCAGCCTTAAACTTTGGGGTGCCTGTGTCTTGCTGATTTTTAGTTTTCCCAATTTATAAGCCCATGAGTGGAAGTGCCTTATGCTCTGTAAGCTGAGTTTTTTAGATGTTTCAGGACACACCGTACACTTCTCCAGAGTGGCTGTTGGCAATTTACATCCCGCCCATCAGCGTAGCAAGGCTCCCGTTTCTCCATGGCCTGTCCTGCATTTCTGGTTTTGACACTTTATTCAGCATGGCCCTTTTGACCGATGGGAAGCGAGACTTCTTTGTAGCGCTGATTTGCCTTTCCAGGTTGCTTGGTTGGCCAAAAAGGGCGTATGCGTTTTTTCCGGAATATATTCAGGAAAAAACGCATACGCCCTTTTTGGCCAAAGGCATCATTGTCGAGGTTTTGCCGCTTTTCCTGTGCTTTAAAGGCGATTCGAATCTACCTCCTGAAATCTGTTTCCTGCAATTCTGCCTTGCTTTCAAATCCTCTTCGTTGCCTTCCCTCGATATATTTGTGGACGAGAGTTATCATTTATAACTCTGCAGGTTTGTGAATTGCAGTGCCCCTGAGCTCCATTTTTCAACTCGCTTTCTTGAAGGCTGGCCGCAAAAGCGCAGGATTGCTTCAGGCCCTATTCTGGTTCCGGGCGCAGGCTGAGCCTGTGGTTAATTCTTCTTCCTGATGGGAAAATAGAGTGAGTTGTGCCTGTCCCAACACCTAGAGCTAGTCTCTCATTGGTTCCCCCTCTTCCCGTTCATCCTCAGGACAAATTGCAACCTGTACGGAACAGGAGGTTAAAGGTGCAGATTCTCCAAGGAGGGAGATTGCTAGTAAAGCGGCTGGAATGGCGAACCCGAGTCCAAGGAGATCAGAAATGAGGAGCGTTTTAGAAACCTTTCCCGATCACACGGTGTACCATCTTCTGGGTTTCTCATGCATGTTTTCGATGTAGGAAGATGCCCTTGAACCTGGAGATTTGGGACCCATGGGATGGGTACCACGCAGTATTCCTTTAAAGGGTCTGCGTTTGCTCCCCCAACCTCACCAAACCTCTCAGCCCCTGAGTGTCCAACCTTATGTCTCAATCAGCTGTGGGTCTAGATATGGTCAATACAGGTGGCAACACAGCCCCTGAACGAATTTGGTAAGAATTTCTCTCTCTTTCACTGTCTTCGTTTCACGGGTTTTTAAAAGTAATTGATTTTTATAATGGGGTTTAGCTGCTTTTCACTGCTGTGTTTCTGCTGCTTTACACCCACTAGACTCACTTACAGAGAGATATCAATACATAGGTTTTAAGATTCTTACTAGTCAGATATATTCTTGGGCGGTGAATAGGGGGTCTTGAGTCCAGTTCACTGAGCAAGGAGTAGGTCTTGTCTATTACATATTGGGTTTATGGAACGGTATCTGAGCTAATTTGAAACCCTTGTTTTATGCATCACCCCATCTCACCTTTCCCGTTAAGCAGCCATAGTGTGTTTTCTAAACGTGTGACTCTGTTCTGTTTTGTAATTCAGTTCAAGTGTAGCGGTTTTTACATTGCCTCTATAAGTGATATCTTAGGATCAGTGTCTTTTTCTGTGTGACTTATTTCACTTAGAATCGTCGTACCTAAATCCACTCATCATGCTGCTACTAGACTTATGAGGTTGATTTCATGGCTGAGTGATATTCCATTGTACATAAGGACCACAACTTCTTTATCCATTTTCCTCTTTCCTGGGATATTTAAGGTGTAACGAAGTGGAGGTTCTTGTCAACAGAGCAGCCCTAAACTTTGGGGTGCCTGTGTCTTGCTGATTTTTAGTTTTCCCAAATTATAAGCCCATGAGTGGAAGTGCCCTATGCTCTGTAAGCTGAGTTTTTTAGATGTTTCAGGACACACCGTACACTTCTCCAGAGTGGCTGTTGGCAATTTACATCCCGCCCATCAGCGTAGCAAGGCTCCCGTTTCTCCATGGCCTGTCCTGCATTTCTGGTTTTGACACTTTATTCAGCATGGCCCTTTTGACCGATGGGAAGCGAGACTTCTTTGTAGCGCTGATTTGCCTTTCCAGGTTGCTTGGTTGGCCAAAAAGGGCGTATGCGTTTTTTCCTGAATATATTCAGGAAAAAACGCATACGCCCTTTTTGGCCAAGGGCATCATTGTCGAGGTTTCGCCGCTTTTCCTGTGCTTTAAAGGCGATTCGAATCTACCTCCTGAAATCTGTTTCCTGCAATTGTGCCTTGCTTTCAAATCCTCTTCGTTGCCTTCCCTCGATATATTTGTGGACGAGAGTTATCATTTATAACTCTGCAGGTTTGTGAATTGCAGTGCCCCTGAGCTCCATTTTTCAACTCGCTTTCTTGAAGGCTGGCCGCAAAAGCGCAGGATTGCTTCAGGCCCTATTCTGGTTCCGGGCGCAGGCTGAGCCTGTGGTTAATTCTTCTTCCTGATGGGAAAATAGAGTGAGCTGTGCCTGTCCCAACACCTAGAGCTAGTCTCTCATTGGTTCCCCCTCTTCCCGTTCATCCTCAGGACAAATTGCAACCTGTACGGAACAGGAGGTTAAAGGTGCTGATTCTCCAAGGAGGGAGATTGCTAGTAAAGTGGCTGGAATGGCGAACCCGAGCCCAAGGAGATGAGAAATGAGGTGCGTTTTAGAAACGTTTCCGTATCACACGGTGTACTATCTTCTGGGTTTCTCATGCATGTTTTCGATGTAGGAAGATGCCCTTGAACCTGGAGATTTGGGACCCATGGGATGGGTACCACGCAGTATTCCTTTAAAGGGTCTGCGTTTGCTCCCCCAACCTCACCAAACCTCTCAGCCCCTGAGTGTCCACCCTTATGTCTCAATCACCTGTGGGTCTAGGTATGGTCAATCCAGGTGGCATCACAGCCCATGAACGAATTTGGTAAGAATTTCTCTCTCTTTCACTGTCTTTGTTTCACGGGTTTTTAAAAGTAATTGATTTTTATAATGGGGTTTAGCTGCTTTTCACTGCTGTGTTTATGCTGCTTTACACCCACTAGACT
Source organism: Balaenoptera acutorostrata (assembly GCF_949987535.1). Lineage (NCBI taxonomy): Eukaryota > Metazoa > Chordata > Mammalia > Artiodactyla > Balaenopteridae > Balaenoptera > Balaenoptera acutorostrata. Next base: position 275,356 of record NW_026646495.1, read on the forward strand.
CACTTACAGAGAGATATCAATACATAGGTTTTAAGATTCTTACTAGTCAGATATATTCTTGGGCGGTGAATAGGGGGTCTTGAGTCCAGTTCACTGAGCAAGGAGTAGGTCTTGTCTATTACATATTGGGTTTATGGAACGGTATCTGAGCTAATTTCAAACCCTTGTTTTATGTATCACCCCATCTCACCTTTCCCGTTAAGCAGCCATAGTGTGTTTTCTAAACGTGTGACTCTGTTCTCTTTTGTAATTCAGTTCAAGTGTAGCGGTTTTTACATTCCCTCTATAAGTGATATCTTCTGATAAGTGTCTTTTTCTGTGTGACTTATTTCACTTAGAATCGTCGTACCTAAATCCACTCATCATGCTGCTACTAGCCTTATGACGTTGATTTCATGGCTGAGTGATATTCCTTTGTACATATGGACCACAACTTCTTTATCCATTTTCCTCTTTCCTGGGATATTTAAGGTGTAACGAAGTGGAGGTTCTTGTCAACAGAGCAGCCCTAAACTTTGGGGTGCCTGTGTCTTGCTGATTTTTAGTTTTCCCAATTTATAAGCCCATGAGTGGAAGTGCCCTATGCTCTGTAAGCTGAGTTTTTTAGATGTTTCAGGACACACCGTACACTTCTCCAGAGTGGCTGTTGGCAATTTACATCCCGCCCATCAGCGTAGCAAGGCTCCCGTTTCTCCATGGCCTGTCCTGCATTTCTGGTTTTGACACTTTATTCAGCATGGCCCTTTTGACCGATGGGAAGCGAGACTTCTTTGTAGCGCTGATTTGCCTTTCCAGGTTGCTTGGTTGGCCAAAAAGGGCGTATGCGTTTTTTCCTGAATATATTCAGGAAAAAACGCATACGCCCTTTTTGGCCAAGGGCATCATTGTCGAGGTTTCGCCGCTTTTCCTGTGCTTTAAAGGCGATTCGAATCTACCTCCTGAAATCTGTTTCCTGCAATTGTGCCTTGCTTTCAAATCCTCTTCGTTGCCTTCCCTCGATATATTTGTGGACGAGAGTTATCATTTATAACTCTGCAGGTTTGTGAATTGCAGTGCCCCTGAGCTCCATTTTTCAACTCGCTTTCTTGAAGGCTGGCCGCAAAAGCGCAGGATTGCTTCAGGCCCTATTCTGGTTCCGGGCGCAGGCTGAGCCTGTGGTTAATTCTTCTTCCTGATGGGAAAATAGAGTGAGCTGTGCCTGTCCCAACACCTAGAGCTAGTCTCTCATTGGTTCCCCCTCTTCCCGTTCATCCTCAGGACAAATTGCAACCTGTACGGAACAGGAGGTTAAAGGTGCTGATTCTCCAAGGAGGGAGATTGCTAGTAAAGCGGCTGGAATGGCGAACCCGAGCCCAAGGAGATCAGAAATGAGGAGCGTTTTAGAAACCTTTCCCGATCACATGGTGTACCATCTTCTGGGTTTCTCATGCATGTTTTCGATGTAGGAAGATGCCCTTGAACCTGGAGATTTTAGACCCATGGGATGGGTACCACGCAGTATTCCTTTAAAGGGTCTGCGTTTGCTCCCCCAACCTCACCAAACCTCTCAGACCCTGAGTGTCCACCCTTATGTCTCAATCACCTGTGGGTCTAGGTATGGTCAATCCAGGTGGCATCACAGCCCGTGAACGAATTTGGTAAGAATTTCTCTCTCTTTCACTGTCTTTGTTTCATGGGTTTTTAAAAGTAATTGATTTTTATAATGGGGTTTAGCTGCTTTTCACTGCTGTGTTTATGCTGCTTTACACCCACTAGACTCACTTACAGAGAGATATCAATACATAGGTTTTAAGATTCTTACTAGTCAGATATATTCTTGGGCGGTGAATAGGGGGTCTTGAGTCCAGTTCACTGAGCAAGGAGTAGGTCTTGTCTATTACATATTGGGTTTATGGAACGGTATCTGAGCTAATTTGAAACCCTTGTTTTATGCATTACTCCATCTCACCTTTCCCGTTAAGCAGCCATAGTGTGTTTTCTAAACGTGTGACTCTGTTCTGTTTTGTAATTCAGTTCAAGTGTAGCGGTTTTTACTTTGCCTCTATAAGTGATATCTTAGGATCAGTGTCTTTTTCTGTGTGACTTATTTCACTTAGAATCGTCGTACCTACATCCATTCATCATGCTGCTACTAGCCTTATGACGTTGATTTCATGGCTGAGTGATATTCCATTGTACATAAGGACCACAACTTCTTTATCCATTTTTCTCTTTCCTGGGATATTTAAGGTGTAACGAATTGTAGGTTCTTGTCAACAGAGCAGCCCTAAACTTTGGGGTGCCTGTGTCTTGCTGATTTTTAGTCTTCCCAATTTATACGCCCATGAGTGGAAGTGCCCTATGCTCTCTAAACTGAGTTTTTTAGATGTTTCAGGACACACCGTACACTTCTCCATAGTGGCTGTTGGGAATTTACATCCCGCCCATCAGCGTAGCAAGGCTCCCGTTTCTCCTTGGCCTGTCCTGCATTTCTGGTTTTGACACTTTATTCAGCATGGCCCTTTTGACCGATGGGAAGCGAGACTTCTTTGTAGCGCTGATTTGCCTTTCCAGGTTGCTTGGTTGGTCAAAAAGGGCGTATGCGTGTTTTTCCTGAATATATTCAGGAAAAAACGCATACGCACTTTTTGGCCAAGGGCATCATTGTGGAGGTTTTGCCTCTTTTCCTGTGCTTTGAAGGCGATTCGAATCTACCTCCTGAAATCTGTTTCCTGCAATTCTGCCTTGCTTTCAAATCCTCTTCGTTGCCTTCCCTCGATATATTTGTGGACAAGAGTTATCATTTATAACTCTGCAGGTTTGTGAATTGCAGTGCCCCTGAGCTCCATTTTTCAACTCGCTTTCTTGGGAGCTGGCCGCAAAAGCGCAGGATTGCTTCAAGCCCTATTCTGGTTCCGGGCGCAGGCTGAGCCTGTGGTTAATTCTTCTTCCTGATGGGAAAATAGAGTGGCCTGTGCCTGTCCCAACACCTAGAGCCAGTCTCTCATTGGTTCCCCCTCTTCCCGTTCATCCTCAGGACAAATTGCAACGTGTACGGAACAGGAGGTTAAAGGTGCAGATTCTCCAAGGAGGGAGATTGCTAGTAAAGCGGCTGGAATGGCGAACCCGAGCCCAGGGAGATGAGAAATGAGGAGCGTTTTAGAAACCTTTCCCGATCACACGGTGTACCATTTTCTGGGTTTCTGATGCATGTTTTCGATGTAGGAAGATGCCCTTGAACCTGGAGATTTGGGACCCATGGAATGGGTACCACGCAGTATTCCTTTAAAGGGTCTGCGTTTGCTCCCCCAACCTCACCAAACCTCTCAGCCCCTGAGTGTCCACCCTTATGTCTCAATCAGCTGTGGGTCTAGGTATGGTCAATCCAGGTGGCATCACAGCCTCTGAACGAATTTGGTAAGAATTTCTCTCTCTTTCACGGTCTTTGTTCACGGGTATTTTAAAGTATTTGATTTTTATAATGGGGTTTAGCTGCTTTTCACTGCTGTGTTTCTGCCGCTTTACACCCACTTGACTCACTTACAGAGAGATATCAATACATAGGTTTTAAGATTCTTACTAGTCAGATATATTCTAGGGCGGTGAATAGGGGGTGTTGTGTCCAGTTCACTGAGCAAGGAGTAGGTCTTGTCTATTACATATTGGGTTTATGGAACGGTATCTGAGCTAATTTGAAACCCTTGTTTTATGCATCACCCCATCTCACCTTTCCCGTTAAGCAGCCATAGTGTGTTTTCTAAACGTGTGACTCTGTTCTGTTTTGTAATTCAGTTCAAGTGTAGCGGTTTTTACATTGCCTCTATAAGTGATATCTTAGGATCAGTGTCTTTTTCTGTGTGACTTATTTCACTTAGAATCGTCGTACCTAAATCCACTCATCATGCTGCTACTAGCCTTATGACGTTGATTTCATGGCTGAGTGATATTCCATTGTACATAAGGACCACAACTTCTTTATCCATTTTCCTCTTTCCTGGGATATTTAAGGTGTAACGAAGTGGAGGTTCTTGTCAACAGAGCAGCCCTAAACTTTGGGGTGCCTGTGTCTTGCTGATTTTTAGTCTTCCCAATTTATACGCCCATGAGTGGAAGTGCCCTATGCTCTCTAAACTGAGTTTTTTAGATGTTTCAGGACACACCGTACACTTCTCCAGAGTGGCTGTTGGCAATTTACATCCCGCCCATCAGCGTAGCAAGGCTCCCGTTTCTCCATGGCCTGTCCTGCATTTCTGGTTTTGACACTTTATTCAGCATGGCCCTTTTGACCGATGGGAAGCGAGACTTCTTTGTAGCGCTGATTTGCCTTTCCAGGTTGCTTGGTTGGCCAAAAAGGGCGTATGCGTTTTTTCCTGAATATATTCAGGAAAAAATGCATACGCCCTTTTTGGCCAAGGGCATCATTGTCGAGGTTTCGCCGCTTTTCCTGTGCTTTAAAGGCGATTCGAATCTACCTCCTGAAATCTGTTTCCTGCAATTCTGCCTTGCTTTCAAATCCTCTTCGTTGCCTTCCCTCGATATATTTGTGGACGAGAGTTATCATTTATAACTCTGCAGGTTTGTGAATTGCAGGGCCCCTGAGCTCCATTTTTCAACTCGCTTTCTTGAAGGCTGGCCGCAAAAGCGCAGGATTGCTTCAGGCCCTATTCTGGTTCCGGGCGCAGGCTGAGCCTGTGGTTAATTCTTCTTCCTGATGGGAAAATAGAGTGAGCTGTGCCTGTCCCAACACCTAGAGCTAGTCTCTCATTGGTTCCCCCTCTTCCCGTTCATCCTCAGGACAAATTGCAACCTGTACGGAACAGGAGGTTAAAGGTGCAGATTCTCCAAGGAGGGAGATTGCTAGTAAAGCGGCTGGAATGGCGAACCCGAGCCTAAGGAGATGAGAAATGAGGAGCGTTTTAGAAACCTTTCCCGATCACACGGTGTACCATCTTCTGGGTTTCTCATGCATGTTTTCGATGTAGGAAGATGCCCTTGAACCTGGAGATTTGGGACCCATGGGATGGGTACCACGCAGTATTCCTTTAAAGGGTCTGCGTTTGCTCCCCCAACCTCACCAAACCTCTCAGCCCCTGAGTGTCCACCCTTATGTCTCAATCAGCTGTGGGTCTAGATATGGTCAATACAGGTGGCATCACAGCCCCTGAACGAATTTGGTAAGAATTTCTCTCTCTTTCACTGTCTTCGTTTCACGGGTTTTTAAAAGTAATTGATTTTTATAATGGGGTTTAGCTGCTTTTCACTGCTGTGTTTATGCTGCTTTACACCCACTAGACTCACTTACAGAGAGATATCAATACATAGGTTTTAAGATTCTTACTAGTCAGATATACTCTTGGGCGGTGAATAGGGGGTCTTGAGTCCAGTTCACTGAGCAAGGAGTAGGTCTTGTCTATTACATATTGGGTATATGGAACGGTATCTGAGCTAATTTGAAACCCTTGTTTTATGCATCACTCCATCTCACCTTTCCCATTAAGCAGCCATAGTGTGTTTTCTAAACGTGTGACTCTGTTCTGTTTTGTAATTCAGTTCAAGTGTAGCGGTTTTTACTTTGCCTCTATAAGTGATATCTTAGGATCAGGGTCTTTTTCTGTGTGACTTATTTCACTTAGAATCGTCGTAGCTAAATCCACTCATCATGCTGCTACTAGCCTTATGACGTTGATTTCATGGCTGAGTGATATTCCATTGTACATAAGGACCACAACTTCTTTATCCATTTTTCTCTTTCCTGGGATATTTAAGGTGTAACGAAGTGGAGGTTCTTGTCAACAGAGCAGCCCTAAACTTTGGGGTGCCTGTGTCTTGCTGATTTTTAGTCTTCCCAATTTATACGCCCATGAGTGGAAGTGCCCTATGCTCTCTAAACGGAGTTTTTTAGATGTTTCAGGACACACCGTACACTTCTCCATAGTGGCTGTTGGGAATTTACATCCCGCCCATCAGCGTAGCAAGGCTCCCGTTTCTCCTTGGCCTGTCCTGCATTTCTGGTTTTGACACTTTTTTCAGCATGGCCCTTTTGACCGATGGGAAGCGAGACTTCTTTGTAGCGCTGATTTGCCTTTCCAGGTTGCTTGGTTGGCCAAAAAGGGCGTATGCGTTTTTTCCTGAATATATTCAGGAAAAAACGCATACGCTCTTTTTGGCCAAGGGCATCATTGTGGAGGTTTTGCCTCTTTTCCTGTGCTTTGAAGGCGATTCGAATCTACCTCCTGAAATCTGTTTCCTGCAATTCTGCCTTGCTTTCAAATCCTCTTCGTTGCCTTCCCTCGATATATTTGTGGACAAGAGTTATTATTTATAACTCTGCAGGTTTGTGAATTGCAGTGCCCCTGAGCTCCATTTTTCAACTCGCTTTCTTGGGAGCTGGCCGCAAAAGCGCAGGATTGCTTCAGGCCCTATTCTGGTTCCGGGCGCAGGCTGAGCCTGTGGTTAATTCTTCTTCCTGATGGGAAAATAGAGTGAGCTGTGCCTGTCCCAACACCTAGAGCCAGTCTCTCATTGGTTCCCCCTCTTCCCGTTCATCCTCAGGACAAATTGCAACGTGTACGGAACAAGAGGTTAAAGGTGTTGATTCTCCAAGGAGGGAGATTGCTAGTAAAGCGGCTGGAATGGCGAACCCGAGCCCAAGGAGATGAGAAATGAGGAGCGTTTTAGAAACCTTTCCCGATCACACGGTGTACCATTTTCTGGGTTTCTGATGCATGTTTTCGATGTAGGAAGATGCCCTTGAACCTGGAGATTTGGGACCCATGGAATGGGTACCACGCAGTATTCCTTTAAAGGGTCTGCGTTTGCTCCCCCAACCTCACCAAACCTCTCAGCCCCTGAGTGTCCACCCTTATGTCTCAATCAGCTGTGGGTCTAGGTATGGTCAATCCAGGTGGCATCACAGCCTCTGAACGAATTTGGTAAGAATTTCTCTCTCTTTCACGGTCTTTGTTCACGGGTATTTTAAAGTATTTGATTTTTATAATGGGGTTTAGCTGCTTTTCACTGCTGTGTTTCTGCCGCTTTACACCCACTTGACTCACTTACAGAGAGATATCAATACATAGGTTTTAAGATTCTTACTAGTCAGATATATTCTAGGGCGGTGAATAGGGGGTGTTGTGTCCAGTTCACTGAGCAAGGAGTAGGTCTTGTCTATTACATATAGGGTTTATGGAATGGTATCTGAGCTAATTTCAAACCCTTGTTTTATGCATCACCCCACCTCTCCTTTCCCGTTAAGCAGCCATAGTGTGTTTTCTAAACGTGTGACTCTGTTCTGTTTTGTAATTCAGTTCAAGTGTAGCGGTTTTTACATTGCCTCTATAAGTGATATCTTAGGATCAGTGTCTTTTTCTGTGTGACTTATTTCACTTAGAATCGTCGTACCTAAATCCACTCATCATGCTGCTACTAGCCTTATGACGTTGATTTCATGGCTGAGTGATATTCCATTGTACATAAGGACCACAACTTCTTTATCCATTTTTCTCTTTCCTGGGATATTTAAGGTGTAACGAAGTGGAGGTTCTTGTCAACAGAGCAGCCCTAAACTTTGGGGTGCCTGTGTCTTGCTGATTTTTAGTCTTCCCAATTTATACGCCCATGAGTGGAAGTGCCCTATGCTCTCTAAACTGAGTTTTTTAGATGTTTCAGGACACACCGTACACTTCTCCATAGTGGCTGTTGGGAATTTACATCCCGCCCATCAGCGTAGCAAGGCTCCCGTTTCTCCTTGGCCTGTCCTGCATTTCTGGTTTTGACACTTTATTCAGCATGGCCCTTTTGACCGATGGGAAGCGAGACTTCTTTGTAGCGCTGATTTGCCTTTCCAGGTTGCTTGGTTGGTCAAAAAGGGCGTATGCGTTTTTTTCCTGAATATATTCAGGAAAAAACGCATACGCACTTTTTGGCCAAGGGCATCATTGTGGAGGTTTTGCCTCTTTTCCTGTGCTTTGAAGGCGATTCGAATCTACCTCCTGAAATCTGTTTCCTGCAATTCTGCCTTGCTTTCAAATCCTCTTCGTTGCCTTCCCTCGATATATTTGTGGACAAGAGTTATCATTTATAACTCTGCAGGTTTGTGAATTGCAGTGCCCCTGAGCTCCATTTTTCAACTCGCTTTCTTGGGAGCTGGCCGCAAAAGCGCAGGATTGCTTCAAGCCCTATTCTGGTTCCGGGCGCAGGCTGAGCCTGTGGTTAATTCTTCTTCCTGATGGGAAAATAGAGTGGCCTGTGCCTGTCCCAACACCTAGAGCCAGTCTCTCATTGGTTCCCCCTCTTCCCGTTCATCCTCAGGACAAATTGCAACGTGTACGGAACAGGAGGTTAAAGGTGCAGATTCTCCAAGGAGGGAGATTGCTAGTAAAGCGGCTGGAATGGCGAACCCGAGCCCAGGGAGATGAGAAATGAGGAGCGTTTTAGAAACCTTTCCCGATCACACGGTGTACCATTTTCTGGGTTTCTGATGCATGTTTTCGATGTAGGAAGATGCCCTTGAACCTGGAGATTTGGGACCCATGGAATGGGTACCACGCAGTATTCCTTTAAAGGGTCTGCGTTTGCTCCCCCAACCTCACCAAACCTCTCAGCCCCTGAGTGTCCACCCTTATGTCTCAATCAGCTGTGGGTCTAGGTATGGTCAATCCAGGTGGCATCACAGCCTCTGAACGAATTTGGTAAGAATTTCTCTCTCTTTCACGGTCTTTGTTCACGGGTATTTTAAAGTATTTGATTTTTATAATGGGGTTTAGCTGCTTTTCACTGCTGTGTTTCTGCCGCTTTACACCCACTTGACTCACTTACAGAGAGATATCAATACATAGGTTTTAAGATTCTTACTAGTCAGATATATTCTAGGGCGGTGAATAGGGGGTGTTGTGTCCAGTTCACTGAGCAAGGAGTAGGTCTTGTCTATTACATATTGGGTTTATGGAACGGTATCTGAGCTAATTTGAAACCCTTGTTTTATGCATCACCCCATCTCACCTTTCCCGTTAAGCAGCCATAGTGTGTTTTCTAAACGTGTGACTCTGTTCTGTTTTGTAATTCAGTTCAAGTGTAGCGGTTTTTACATTGCCTCTATAAGTGATATCTTAGGATCAGTGTCTTTTTCTGTGTGACTTATTTCACTTAGAATCGTCGTACCTAAATCCACTCATCATGCTGCTACTAGCCTTATGACGTTGATTTCATGGCTGAGTGATATTCCATTGTACATAAGGACCACAACTTCTTTATCCATTTTCCTCTTTCCTGGGATATTTAAGGTGTAACGAAGTGGAGGTTCTTGTCAACAGAGCAGCCCTAAACTTTGGGGTGCCTGTGTCTTGCTGATTTTTAGTTTTCCCAATTTATACGCCCATGAGTGGAAGTGCCCTATGCTCTGTAAGCTGAGTTTTTTAGATGTTTCAGGACACACCGTACACTTCTCCAGAGTGGCTGTTGGCAATTTACATCCCGCCCATCAGCGTAGCAAGGCTCCCGTTTCTCCATGGCCTGTCCTGCATTTCTGGTTTTGACACTTTATTCAGCATGGCCCTTTTGACCGATGGGAAGCGAGACTTCTTTGTAGCGCTGATTTGCCTTTCCAGGTTGCTTGGTTGGCCCAAAAGGGCGTATGCGTTTTTTCCTGAATATATTCAGGAAAAAATGCATACGCCCTTTTTGGCCAAGGGCATCATTGTCGAGGTTTCGCCGCTTTTCCTGTGCTTTAAAGGCGATTCGAATCTACCTCCTGAAATCTGTTTCCTGCAATTCTGCCTTGCTTTCAAATCCTCTTCGTTGCCTTCCCTCGATATATTTGTGGACGAGAGTTATCATTTATAACTCTGCAGGTTTGTGAATTGCAGTGCCCCTGAGCTCCATTTTTCAACTCGCTTTCTTGAAGGCTGGCCGCAAAAGCGCAGGATTGCTTCAGGCCCTATTCTGGTTCCGGGCGCAGGCTGAGCCTGTGGTTAATTCTTCTTCCTGATGGGAAAATAGAGTGAGCTGTGCCTGTCCCAACACCTAGAGCTAGTCTCTCATTGGTTCCCCCTCTTCCCGTTCATCCTCAGGACAAATTGCAACCTGTACGGAACAGGAGGTTAAAGGTGCAGATTCTCCAAGGAGGGAGATTGCTAGTAAAGCGGCTGGAATGGCGAACCCGAGCCCAAGGAGATGAGAAATGAGGAGCGTTTTAGAAACCTTTCCCGATCACACGGTGTACCATCTTCTGGGTTTCTCATGCATGTTTTCGATGTAGGAAGATGCCCTTGAACCTGGAGATTTGGGACCCATGGGATGGGTACCACGCAGTATTCCTTTAAAGGGTCTGCGTTTGCTCCCCCAACCTCACCAAACCTCTCAGCCCCTGAGTGTCCACCCTTATGTCTCAATCAGCTGTGGGTCTAGATATGGTCAATACAGGTGGCATCACAGCCCCTGAACGAATTTGGTAAGAATTTCTCTCTCTTTCACTGTCTTCGTTTCACAGGTTTTTAAAAGTAATTGATTTTTATAATGGGGTTTAGCTGCTTTTCACTGCTGTGTTTATGCTGATTTACACCCACTAGACTCACTTACAGAGAGATATCAATACATAGGTTTTAAGATTCTTTCTAGTCAGATATACTCTTGGGCGGTGAATAGGGGGTCTTCAGTCCAGTTCACTGAGCAAGGAGTAGGTCTTGTCTATTACATATTGGGTATATGGAACGGTATCTGAGCTAATTTGAAACCCTTGTTTTATGCATCACTCCATCTCACCTTTCCCATTAAGCAGCCATAGTGTGTTTTCTAAACGTGTGACTCTGTTCTGTTTTGTAATTCAGTTCAAGTGTAGCGGTTTTTACTTTGCCTCTATAAGTGATATCTTAGGATCAGGGTCTTTTTCTGTGTGACTTATTTCACTTAGAATCGTCGTAGCTAAATCCACTCATCATGCTGCTACTAGCCTTATGACGTTGATTTCATGGCTGAGTGATATTCCATTGTACATAAGGACCACAACTTCTTTATCCATTTTTCTCTTTCCTGGGATATTTAAGGTGTAACGAAGTGGAGGTTCTTGTCAACAGAGCAGCCCTAAACTTTGGGGTGCCTGTGTCTTGCTGATTTTTAGTCTTCCCAATTTATACGCCCATGAGTGGAAGTGCCCTATGCTCTCTAAACGGAGTTTTTTAGATGTTTCAGGACACACCGTACACTTCTCCATAGTGGCTGTTGGGAATTTACATCCCGCCCATCAGCGTAGCAAGGCTCCCGTTTCTCCTTGGGCTGTCCTGCATTTCTGGTTTTGACACTTTATTCAGCATGGCCCTTTTGACCGATGGGAAGCGAGACTTCTTTGTAGCGCTGATTTGCCTTTCCAGGTTGCTTGGTTGGCCAAAAAGGGCGTATGCGTTTTTTCCTGAATATATTCAGGAAAAAACGCATACGCTCTTTTTGGCCAAGGGCATCATTGTGGAGGTTTTGCCTCTTTTCCTGTGCTTTGAAGGCGATTCGAATCTACCTCCTGAAATCTGTTTCCTGCAATTCTGCCTTGCTTTCAAATCCTCTTCGTTGCCTTCCCTCGATATATTTGTGGACAAGAGTTATCATTTATAACTCTGCAGGTTTGTGAATTGCAGTGCCCCTGAGCTCCATTTTTCAACTCGCTTTCTTGGGAGCTGGCCGCAAAAGCGCAGGATTGCTTCACGCCCTATTCTGGTTCCGGGCGCAGGCTGAGCCTGTGGTTAATTCTTCTTCCTGATGGGAAAATAGAGTGGCCTGTGCCTGTCCCAACACCTAGAGCCAGTCTCTCATTGGTTCCCCCTCTTCCCGTTCATCCTCAGGACAAATTGCAACGTGTACGGAACAAGAGGTTAAAGGTGTTGATTCTCCAAGGAGGGAGATTGCTAGTAAAGCGGCTGGAATGGCGAACCCGAGCCCAAGGAGATGAGAAATGAGGAGCGTTTTAGAAACCTTTCCCGATCACACGGTGTACCATTTTCTGGGTTTCTGATGCATGTTTTCGATGTAGGAAGATGCCCTTGAACCTGGAGATTTGGGACCCATGGAATGGGTACCACGCAGTATTCCTTTAAAGGGTCTGCGTTTGCTCCCCCAACCTCACCAAACCTCTCAGCCCCTGAGTGTCCACCCTTATGTCTCAATCAGCTGTGGGTCTAGGTATGGTCAATCCAGGTGGCATCACAGCCTCTGAACGAATTTGGTAAGAATTTCTCTCTCTTTCACGGTCTTTGTTCACGGGTATTTTAAAGTATTTGATTTTTATAATGGGGTTTAGCTGCTTTTTACTGCTGTGTTTCTGCCGCTTTACACCCACTTGACTCACTTACAGAGAGATATCAATACATAGGTTTTAAGATTCTTACTAGTCAGATATATTCTAGGGCGGTGAATAGGGGGTGTTGTGTCCAGTTCACTGAGCAAGGAGTAGGTCTTGTCTATTACATATTGGGTTTATGGAATGGTATCTGAGCTAATTTCAAACCCTTGTTTTATGCATCACCCCACCTCTCCTTTCCCGTTAAGCAGCCATAGTGTGTTTTCTAAACGTGTGACTCTGTTCTGTTTTGTAATTCAGTTCAAGTGTAGCGATTTTTACATTGCCTCTATAAGTGATATCTTAGGATCAGTGTCTTTTTCTGTGTGACTTATTTCACTTAGAATCGTCGTACCTAAATCCACTCATCATGGTGCTACTAGCCTTATGACGTTGATTTCATGGCTGAGTGATATTCCTTTGTACATAAGGACCACAACTTCTTTATCCATTTTCCTCTTTCCTGGGATATTTAAGGTGTAACGAAGTGGAGGTTCTTGTCAACAGAGCAGCCCTAAACTTTGGGATGCCTGTGTCTTGCTGATTTTTAGTTTTCCCAATTTATACGCCCATGAGTGGAAGTGCCCTATGCTCTGTAAGCTGAGTTTTTTAGATGTTTCAGGACACACCGTACACCTCTCCAGAGTGGCTGTTGGCAATTTACATCCCGCCCATCAGCATAGCAAGGCTCCCGTTTCTCCATGGCCTGTCCTGCATTTCTGGTTTTGACACTTTATTCAGCATGGCCCTTTTGGCCGATGGGAAGCGAGACTTCTTTGTAGCGCTGATTTGCCTTTCCAGGTTGCTTGGTTGGCCAAAAAGGGCGTATGCGTTTTTTCCTGAATATATTCAGGAAAAAACGCATACGCCCTTTTTGGCCAAGGGCATCATTGTCGAGGTTTCGCCGCTTTTCCTGTGCTTTAAAGGCGATTCGAATCTACCTCCTGAAATCTGTTTCCTGCAATTCTGCCTTGCTTTCAAATCCTCTTCGTTGCCTTCCCTCGATATATTTGTGGACGAGAGTTATCATTTATAACTCTGCATGTTTGTGAATTGCAGTGCCCCTGAGCTCCATTTTTCAACTCGCTTTCTTGAAGGCTGGCCGCAAAAGCGCAGGATTGCTTCAGGCCCTATTCTGGTTCCGGGCGCAGGGTGAGCCTGTGGTTAATTCTTCTTCCTGATGGGAAAATAGAGTGAGCTGTGCCTGTCCCAACACCTAGAGCTAGTCTCTCATTGGTTCCCCCTCTTCCCGTTCATCCTCAGGACAAATTGCAACCTGTACGGAACAGGAGGTTAAAGGTGCTGATTCTCCAAGGAGGGAGAGTGCTAGTAAAGCGGCTGGAATGGCGAACCCGAGCCCAAGGAGATGAGAAATGAGGTGCGTTTTAGAAACGTTTCCCGATCACACGGTGTACCATCTTCTGGGTTTCTCATGCATGTTTTCGATGTAGGAAGATGCCCTTGAACCTGGAGATTTGGGACCCATGGGATGGGTACCACGCAGTATTCCTTTAAAGGGTCTGCGTTTGCTCCCCCAACCTCACCAAACCTCTCAGCCCCTGAGTGTCCACCCTTATGTCTCAATCAGCTGTGGGTCTAGATATGGTCAATACAGGTGGCATCACAGCCCCTGAACGAATTTGGTAAGAATTTCTCTCTCTTTCACTGTCTTCGTTTCACAGGTTTTTAAAAGTAATTGATTTTTATAATGGGGTTTAGCTGCTTTTCACTGCTGTGTTTATGCTGATTTACACCCACTAGACTCACTTACAGAGAGATATCAATACATAGGTTTTAAGATTCTTTCTAGTCAGATATACTCTTGGGCGGTGAATAGGGGGTCTTCAGTCCAGTTCACTGAGCAAGGAGTAGGTCTTGTCTATTACATATTGGGTATATGGAACGGTATCTGAGCTAATTTGAAACCCTTGTTTTATGCATCACTCCATCTCACCTTTCCCATTAAGCAGCCATAGTGTGTTTTCTAAACGTGTGACTCTGTTCTGTTTTGTAATTCAGTTCAAGTGTAGCGGTTTTTACTTTGCCTCTATAAGTGATATCTTAGGATCAGGGTCTTTTTCTGTGTGACTTATTTCACTTAGAATCGTCGTAGCTAAATCCACTCATCATGCTGCTACTAGCCTTATGACGTTGATTTCATGGCTGAGTGATATTCCATTGTACATAAGGACCACAACTTCTTTATCCATTTTTCTCTTTCCTGGGATATTTAAGGTGTAACGAAGTGGAGGTTCTTGTCAACAGAGCAGCCCTAAACTTTGGGGTGCCTGTGTCTTGCTGATTTTTAGTCTTCCCAATTTATACGCCCATGAGTGGAAGTGCCCTATGCTCTCTAAACGGAGTTTTTTAGATGTTTCAGGACACACCGTACACTTCTCCATAGTGGCTGTTGGGAATTTACATCCCGCCCATCAGCGTAGCAAGGCTCCCGTTTCTCCTTGGGCTGTCCTGCATTTCTGGTTTTGACACTTTATTCAGCATGGCCCTTTTGACCGATGGGAAGCGAGACTTCTTTGTAGCGCTGATTTGCCTTTCCAGGTTGCTTGGTTGGCCAAAAAGGGCGTATGCGTTTTTTCCTGAATATATTCAGGAAAAAACGCATACGCTCTTTTTGGCCAAGGGCATCATTGTGGAGGTTTTGCCTCTTTTCCTGTGCTTTGAAGGCGATTCGAATCTACCTCCTGAAATCTGTTTCCTGCAATTCTGCCTTGCTTTCAAATCCTCTTCGTTGCCTTCCCTCGATATATTTGTGGACAAGAGTTATCATTTATAACTCTGCAGGTTTGTGAATTGCAGTGCCCCTGAGCTCCATTTTTCAACTCGCTTTCTTGGGAGCTGGCCGCAAAAGCGCAGGATTGCTTCACGCCCTATTCTGGTTCCGGGCGCAGGCTGAGCCTGTGGTTAATTCTTCTTCCTGATGGGAAAATAGAGTGGCCTGTGCCTGTCCCAACACCTAGAGCCAGTCTCTCATTGGTTCCCCCTCTTCCCGTTCATCCTCAGGACAAATTGCAACGTGTACGGAACAAGAGGTTAAAGGTGTTGATTCTCCAAGGAGGGAGATTGCTAGTAAAGCGGCTGGAATGGCGAACCCGAGCCCAAGGAGATGAGAAATGAGGAGCGTTTTAGAAACCTTTCCCGATCACACGGTGTACCATTTTCTGGGTTTCTGATGCATGTTTTCGATGTAGGAAGATGCCCTTGAACCTGGAGATTTGGGACCCATGGAATGGGTACCACGCAGTATTCCTTTAAAGGGTCTGCGTTTGCTCCCCCAACCTCACCAAACCTCTCAGCCCCTGAGTGTCCACCCTTATGTCTCAATCAGCTGTGGGTCTAGGTATGGTCAATCCAGGTGGCATCACAGCCTCTGAACGAATTTGGTAAGAATTTCTCTCTCTTTCACGATCTTTGTTCACGGGTATTTTAAAGTATTTGATTTTTATAATGGGGTTTAGCTGCTTTTTACTGCTGTGTTTCTGCCGCTTTACACCCACTTGACTCACTTACAGAGAGATATCAATACATAGGTTTTAAGATTCTTACTAGTCAGATATATTCTAGGGCGGTGAATAGGGGGTGTTGTGTCCAGTTCACTGAGCAAGGAGTAGGTCTTGTCTATTACATATTGGGTTTATGGAATGGTATCTGAGCTAATTTCAAACCCTTGTTTTATGCATCACCCCACCTCTCCTTTCCCGTTAAGCAGCCATAGTGTGTTTTCTAAACGTGTGACTCTGTTCTGTTTTGTAATTCAGTTCAAGTGTAGCGATTTTTACATTGCCTCTATAAGTGATATCTTAGGATCAGTGTCTTTTTCTGTGTGACTTATTTCACTTAGAATCGTCGTACCTAAATCCACTCATCATGGTGCTACTAGCCTTATGACGTTGATTTCATGGCTGAGTGATATTCCTTTGTACATAAGGACCACAACTTCTTTATCCATTTTCCTCTTTCCTGGGATATTTAAGGTGTAACGAAGTGGAGGTTCTTGTCAACAGAGCAGCCCTAAACTTTGGGATGCCTGTGTCTTGCTGATTTTTAGTTTTCCCAATTTATACGCCCATGAGTGGAAGTGCCCTATGCTCTGTAAGCTGAGTTTTTTAGATGTTTCAGGACACACCGTACACCTCTCCAGAGTGGCTGTTGGCAATTTACATCCCGCCCATCAGCGTAGCAAGGCTCCCGTTTCTCCATGGCCTGTCCTGCATTTCTGGTTTTGACACTTTATTCAGCATGGCCCTTTTGACCGATGGGAAGCGAGACTTCTTTGTAGCGCTGATTTGCCTTTCCAGGTTGCTTGGTTGGCCAAAAAGGGCGTATGCGTTTTTTCCTGAATATATTCAGGAAAAAACGCATACGCCCTTTTTGGCCAAGGGCATCATTGTCGAGGTTTCGCCGCTTTTCCTGTGCTTTAAAGGCGATTCGAATCTACCTCCTGAAATCTGTTTCCTGCAATTCTGCCTTGCTTTCAAATCCTCTTCGTTGCCTTCCCTCGATATATTTGTGGACGAGAGTTATCATTTATAACTCTGCATGTTTGTGAATTGCAGTGCCCCTGAGCTCCATTTTTCAACTCGCTTTCTTGAAGGCTGGCCGCAAAAGCGCAGGATTGCTTCAGGCCCTATTCTGGTTCCGGGCGCAGGGTGAGCCTGTGGTTAATTCTTCTTCCTGATGGGAAAATAGAGTGAGCTGTGCCTGTCCCAACACCTAGAGCTAGTCTCTCATTGGTTCCCCCTCTTCCCGTTCATCCTCAGGACAAATTGCAACCTGTACGGAACAGGAGGTTAAAGGTGCTGATTCTCCAAGGAGGGAGAGTGCTAGTAAAGCGGCTGGAATGGCGAACCCGAGCCCAAGGAGATGAGAAATGAGGTGCGTTTTAGAAACGTTTCCCGATCACACGGTGTACCATCTTCTGGGTTTCTCATGCATGTTTTCGATGTAGGAAGATGCCCTTGAACCTGGAGATTTCGGACCCATGGGATGGGTACCACGCATTATTCCTTTAAAGGGTCTGCGTTTGCTCCCCCAACCTCACCAAACCTCTCAGCCCCTGAGTGTCCACCCTTATGTCTCAATCACCTGTGGGTCTAGGTATGGTCAATCCAGGTGGCATCACAGACCCTGAACGAATTTGGTAAGAATTTCTCTCTCTTTCACTGTCTTTGTTTCACGGGTTTTTTAAAGTAATGGTTTTTTTTTTTAATATAAGCAAATTTTTTTTTTAAGATTTCTTTAGTGATTGATTGATTGATTGATTGCTATGTTGGGTCTTCGTTTCTGTGCTAGGGCTTTCTCCAGTTGTGGCAAGTGGGGGCCACTCTTCATCGCGGTGCGCGGGCCTCTCACTATTGTGGCCTCTCTTGTTGCGGAGCACAGGCTCCAGACGCGCAGGCTCAGTAGTTGTGGCTCACGGGCCTAGTTGCTCCATGGCATGTGGGATCTTCCCAGACCAGGGCTTGAACCCGTGTTTCCTGCATTAGCAGGCAGATTCTCAACCACTGCGCAACCAGGGAAGCCCAGTAATTGATTTTTGTAATGGGGTTTAGCTGCTTTCCACTGCTGTGTTTATGCCGCTTTACATCCACAAGTCTCACTTACAGAGAGATATCAATACATAGGTTTTAAGATTCTTACTAGTCAGATATATTCTAGGGCGGTGAATAGGGGGTGTTGAGTCCAGTTCACTGAGCAAGGAGTAGGTCTTGTCTATTACATATTGGGTTTATGGAATGGTATCTGAGCTAATTTCAAACCCTTGTTTTATGCATCACCCCACCTCTCCTTTCCCGTTAAGCAGCCATAGTGTGTTTGCTAAACGTGTGACTCTGTTCTGTTTTGTAATTCAGTTCAAGTGTAGCGGTTTTTACATTCCCTCTATAAGTGATATCTTAGGATCAGTGTCTTTTTCTGTGTGACTTATTTCACTTAGAATCGTCGTACCTAAATCCACTCATCATGCTGCTACTAGCCTTATGACGTTGATTTCATGGCTGAGTGATATTCCTTTGTACATAAGGACCACAACTTCTTTATCCATTTTCCTCTTTCCTGGGATATTTAAGGTGTAACGAAGTGGAGGTTCTTGTCAACAGAGCAGCCCTAAACTTTGGGGTTCCTGTGTCTTGCTGATTTTTAGTTTTCCCAATTTATAAGCCCATGAGTGGAAGTGCCCTATGCTCTGTAAGCTGAGTTTTTTAGATGTTTCAGGACACACCGTACACTTCTCCAGAGTGGCTGTTGGCAATTTACATCCCGCCCATCAGCGTAGCAAGGCTCCCGTTTCTCCATGGCCTGTCCTGCATTTCTGGTTTTGACACTTTATTCAGCATGGCCCTTTTGACCGATGGGAAGCGAGACTTCTTTGTAGCGCTGAATTGCCTTTCCAGGTTGCTTGGTTGGCCAAAAAGGGCGTATGCGTTTTTTCCTGAATATATTCAGGAAAAAACGCATACGCCCTTTTTGGCCAAGGGCATCATTGTCGAGGTTTCGCCGCTTTTCCTGTGCTTTAAAGGCGATTCGAATCTACCTCCTGAAATCTGTTTCCTGCAATTCTGCCTTGCTTTCAAATCCTCTTCGTTGCCTTCCCTCGATATATTTGTGGACGAGAGTTATCATTTATAACTCTGCAGGTTTGTGAATTGCAGTGCCCCTGAGCTCCATTTTTCAACTCGCTTTCTTGAAGGCTGGCCGCAAAAGCGCAGGATTGCTTCAGGCCCTATTCTGGTTCCGGGCGCAGGCTGAGCCTGTGGTTAATTCTTCTTCCTGATGGGAAAATAGAGTGAGCTGTGCCTGTCCCAACACCTAGAGCTAGTCTCTCATTGGTTCCCCCTCTTCCCGTTTATCCTCAGGACAAATTGCAACCTGTACGGAACAGGAGGTTAAAGGTGCTGATTCTCCAAGGAGGGAGATTGCTAGTAAAGCGGCTGGAATGGCGAACCCGAGCCCAAGGAGATGAGAAATGAGGAGCGTTTTAGAAACCTTTCCCGATCACACGGTGTACCATCTTCTGGGTTTCTCATGCATGTTTTCGATATAGGAAGATGCCCTTGAACCTGGAGATTTGGGACCCATGGGGTGGGTACCACGCAGTATTCCTTTAAAGGGTCTGCGTTTGCTCCCCCAACCTCACCAAACCTCTCAGCCCCTGAGTGTCCACCCTTATGTCTCAATCAGCTGTGGGTCTAGATATGGTCAATCCAGGTGGCATCACAGCCCCTGAACGAATTTGGTAAGAATTTCTCTGTCTTTCACTGTCTTTGTTTCTCGGGTTTTTAAAAATAATTGATTTTTATAATAGGGTTTAGCTGCTTTTCACTGCTGTGTTTATGCTGCTTTACACCCACTAGACTCACTTACACAGAGATATCAATACATAGGTTTTAAGATGCTTACTAGTCAGATATATTCTTGGGCGGTGAATAGGGGGTCTTGAGTCCAGTTCACTGAGCAAGGAGTAGGTCTTGTCTATTACATATTGGGTTTATGGAACGGTATCTGAGCTAATTTCAAACCCTTGTTTTATGCATCACTCCATCTCACCTTTCCCGTTAAGCAGCCATAGTGTGTTTTCTAAATGTGTGACTCTGTTCTGTTTTGTAATTCAGTTCAAGTGTAGCGGTTTTTACTTTGCCTCTATAAGTGATATCTTAGGATCAGTGTCTTTTTCTGTGTGACTTATTTCACTTAGAATCGTCGTACCTACATCCACTCATCATGCTGCTACTATCCTTATGACGTTGATTTCATGGCTGAGTGATATTCCATTGTACATAAGGACCACAACTTCTTTATCCATTTTTCTCTTTCCTGGGATATTTAAGGTGTAACGAATTGGAGGTTCTTGTCAACAGAGCAGCCCTAAACTTTGGGGTGCCTGTGTCTTGCTGATTTTTAGTCTTCCCAATTTATACGCCCATGAGTGGAAGTGCCCTATGCTCTCTAAACTGAGTTTTTTAGATGTTTCAGGACACACCGTACACTTCTCCATAGTGGCTGTTGGGAATTTACATCCCGCCCATCAGCGTAGCAAGGCTCCCGTTTCTCCTTGGCCTGTCCTGCATTTCTGGTTTTGACACTTTATTCAGCATGGCCCTTTTGACCGATGGGAAGCGAGACTTCTTTGTAGCGCTGATTTGCCTTTCCAGGTTGCTTGGTTGGTCAAAAAGGGCGTATGCGTTTTTTTCCTGAATATATTCAGGAAAAAACGCATACGCACTTTTTGGCCAAGGGCATCATTGTGGAGGTTTTGCCTCTTTTCCTGTGCTTTGAAGGCGATTCGAATCTACCTCCTGAAATCTGTTTCCTGCAATTCTGCCTTGCTTTCAAATCCTCTTCGTTGCCTTCCCTCGATATATTTGTGGACAAGAGTTATCATTTATAACTCTGCAGGTTTGTGAATTGCAGTGCCCCTGAGCTCCATTTTTCAACTCGCTTTCTTGGGAGCTGGCCGCAAAAGCGCAGGATTGCTTCAAGCCCTATTCTGGTTCCGGGCGCAGGCTGAGCCTGTGGTTAATTCTTCTTCCTGATGGGAAAATAGAGTGGCCTGTGCCTGTCCCAACACCTAGAGCCAGTCTCTCATTGGTTCCCCCTCTTCCCGTTCATCCTCAGGACAAATTGCAACGTGTACGGAACAGGAGGTTAAAGGTGCAGATTCTCCAAGGAGGGAGATTGCTAGTAAAGCGGCTGGAATGGCGAACCCGAGCCCAGGGAGATGAGAAATGAGGAGCGTTTTAGAAACCTTTCCCGATCACACGGTGTACCATTTTCTGGGTTTCTGATGCATGTTTTCGATGTAGGAAGATGCCCTTGAACCTGGAGATTTGGGACCCATGGAATGGGTACCACGCAGTATTCCTTTAAAGGGTCTGCGTTTGCTCCCCCAACCTCACCAAACCTCTCAGCCCCTGAGTGTCCACCCTTATGTCTCAATCAGCTGTGGGTCTAGGTATGGTCAATCCAGGTGGCATCACAGCCTCTGAACGAATTTGGTAAGAATTTCTCTCTCTTTCACGGTCTTTGTTCACGGGTATTTTAAAGTATTTGATTTTTATAATGGGGTTTAGCTGCTTTTCACTGCTGTGTTTCTGCCGCTTTACACCCACTTGACTCACTTACAGAGAGATATCAATACATAGGTTTTAAGATTCTTACTAGTCAGATATATTCTAGGGCGGTGAATAGGGGGTGTTGTGTCCAGTTCACTGAGGAAGGAGTAGGTCTTGTCTATTACATATTGGGTTTATGGAACGGTATCTGAGCTAATTTGAAACCCTTGTTTTATGCATCACCCCATCTCACCTTTCCCGTTAAGCAGCCATAGTGTGTTTTCTAAACGTGTGACTCTGTTCTGTTTTGTAATTCAGTTCAAGTGTAGCGGTTTTTACATTGCCTCTATAAGTGATATCTTAGGATCAGTGTCTTTTTCTGTGTGACTTATTTCACTTAGAATCGTCGTACCTAAATCCACTCATCATGCTGCTACTAGCCTTATGACGTTGATTTCATGGCTGAGTGATATTCCATTGTACATAAGGACCACAACTTCTTTATCCATTTTCCTCTTTCCTGGGATATTTAAGGTGTAACGAAGTGGAGGTTCTTGTCAACAGAGCAGCCCTAAACTTTGGGGTGCCTGTGTCTTGCTGATTTTTAGTTTTCCCAATTTATACGCCCATGAGTGGAAGTGCCCTATGCTCTGTAAGCTGAGTTTTTTAGATGTTTCAGGACACACCGTACACTTCTCCAGAGTGGCTGTTGGCAATTTACATCCCGCCCATCAGCGTAGCAAGGCTCCCGTTTCTCCATGGCCTGTCCTGCATTTCTGGTTTTGACACTTTATTCAGCATGGCCCTTTTGACCGATGGGAAGCGAGACTTCTTTGTAGCGCTGATTTGCCTTTCCAGGTTGCTTGGTTGGCCAAAAAGGGCGTATGCGTTTTTTCCTGAATATATTCAGGAAAAAATGCATACGCCCTTTTTGGCCAAGGGCATCATTGTCGAGGTTTCGCCGCTTTTCCTGTGCTTTAAAGGCGATTCGAATCTACCTCCTGAAATCTGTTTCCTGCAATTCTGCCTTGCTTTCAAATCCTCTTCGTTGCCTTCCCTCGATATATTTGTGGACGAGAGTTATCATTTATAACTCTGCAGGTTTGTGAATTGCAGTGCCCCTGAGCTCCATTTTTCAACTCGCTTTCTTGAAGGCTGGCCGCAAAAGCGCAGGATTGCTTCAGGCCCTATTCTGGTTCCGGGCGCAGGCTGAGCCTGTGGTTAATTCTTCTTCCTGATGGGAAAATAGAGTGAGCTGTGCCTGTCCCAACACCTAGAGCTAGTCTCTCATTGGTTCCCCCTCTTCCCGTTCATCCTCAGGACAAATTGCAACCTGTACGGAACAGGAGGTTAAAGGTGCAGATTCTCCAAGGAGGGAGATTGCTAGTAAAGCGGCTGGAATGGCGAACCCGAGCCCAAGGAGATGAGAAATGAGGAGCGTTTTAGAAACCTTTCCCGATCACACGGTGTACCATCTTCTGGGTTTCTCATGCATGTTTTCGATGTAGGAAGATGCCCTTGAACCTGGAGATTTGGGACGCATGGGATGGGTACCACGCAGTATTCCTTTAAAGGGTCTGCGTTTGCTCCCCCAACCTCACCAAACCTCTCAGCCCCTGAGTGTCCACCCTTATGTCTCAATCAGCTGTGGGTCTAGATATGGTCAATCCAGGTGGCATCACAGCCCCTGAACGAATTTGGTAAGAATTTCTCTCTCTTTCACTGTCTTCGTTTCACGGGTTTTTAAAAGTAATTGATTTTTATAATGGGGTTTAGCTGCTTTTCACTGCTGTGTTTATGCTGATTTACACCCACTAGACTCACTTACAGAGAGATATCAATACATAGGTTTTAAGATTCTTTCTAGTCAGATATACTCTTGGGCGGTGAATAGGGGATCTTGAGTCCAGTTCACTGAGCAAGGAGTAGGTCTTGTCTATTACATATTGGGTATATGGAACGGTATCTGAGCTAATTTGAAACCCTTGTTTTATGCATCACTCCATCTCACCTTTCCCATTAAGCAGCCATAGTGTGTTTTCTAAACGTGTGACTCTGTTCTGTTTTGTAATTCAGTTCAAGTGTAGCGGTTTTTACTTTGCCTCTATAAGTGATATCTTAGGATCAGGGTCTTTTTCTGTGTGACTTATTTCACTTAGAATCGTCGTAGCTAAATCCACTCATCATGCTGCTACTAGCCTTATGACGTTGATTTCATGGCTGAGTGATATTCCATTGTACATAAGGACCACAACTTCTTTATCCATTTTTCTCTTTCCTGGGATATTTAAGGTGTAACGAAGTGGAGGTTCTTGTCAACAGAGCAGCCCTAAACTTTGGGGTGCCTGTGTCTTGCTGATTTTTAGTCTTCCCAATTTATACGCCCATGAGTGCAAGTGCCCTATGCTCTCTAAACGGAGTTTTTTAGATGTTTCAGGACACACCGTACACTTCTCCATAGTGGCTGTTGGGAATTTACATCCCGCCCATCAGCGTAGCAAGGCTCCCGTTTCTCCATGGCCTGTCCTGCATTTCTGGTTTTGACACTTTATTCAGCATGGCCCTTTTGACCGATGGGAAGCGAGACTTCTTTGTAGCGCTGATTTGCCTTTCCAGGTTGCTTGGT
Organism: Balaenoptera acutorostrata; assembly: GCF_949987535.1. Lineage (NCBI taxonomy): Eukaryota > Metazoa > Chordata > Mammalia > Artiodactyla > Balaenopteridae > Balaenoptera > Balaenoptera acutorostrata. Next base: position 299,348 of record NW_026646495.1, read on the forward strand.
TGGCCAAAAAGGGCGTATGCGTTTTTTCCTGAATATATTCAGGAAAAAACGCATACGCTCTTTTTGGCCAAGGGCATCATTGTGGAGGTTTTGCCTCTTTTCCTGTGCTTTGAAGGCGATTCGAATCTACCTCCTGAAATCTGTTTCCTGCAATTCTGCCTTGCTTTCAAATCCTCTTCGTTGCCTTCCCTCGATATATTTGTGGACAAGAGTTATCATTTATAACTCTGCAGGTTTGTGAATTGCAGTGCCCCTGAGCTCCATTTTTCAACTCGCTTTCTTGGGAGCTGGCCGCAAAAGCGCAGGATTGCTTCACGCCCTATTCTGGTTCCGGGCGCAGGCTGAGCCTGTGGTTAATTCTTCTTCCTGATGGGAAAATAGAGTGGCCTGTGCCTGTCCCAACACCTAGAGCCAGTCTCTCATTGGTTCCCCCTCTTCCCGTTCATCCTCAGGACAAATTGCAACGTGTACGGAACAAGAGGTTAAAGGTGTTGATTCTCCAAGGAGGGAGATTGCTAGTAAAGCGGCTGGAATGGCGAACCCGAGCCCAAGGAGATGAGAAATGAGGAGCGTTTTAGAAACCTTTCCCGATCACATGGTGTACCATTTTCTGGGTTTCTGATGCATGTTTTCGATGTAGGAAGATGCCCTTGAACCTGGAGATATGGGACCCATGGAATGGGTACCACGCAGTATTCCTTTAAAGGGTCTGCGTTTGCTCCCCCAACCTCACCAAACCTCTCAGCCCCTGAGTGTCCACCCTTATGTCTCAATCAGCTGTGGGTCTAGGTATGGTCAATCCAGGTGGCATCACAGCCTCTGAACGAATTTGGTAAGAATTTCTCTCTCTTTCACGGTCTTTGTTCACGGGTATTTTAAAGTATTTGATTTTTATAATGGGGTTTAGCTGCTTTTTACTGCTGTGTTTCTGCCGCTTTACACCCACTTGACTCACTTACAGAGAGATATCAATACATAGGTTTTAAGATTCTTACTAGTCAGATATATTCTAGGGCGGTGAATAGGGGGTGTTGTGTCCAGTTCACTGAGCAAGGAGTAGGTCTTGTCTATTACATATTGGGTTTATGGAATGGTATCTGAGCTAATTTCAAACCCTTGTTTTATGCATCACCCCACCTCTCCTTTCCCGTTAAGCAGCCATAGTGTGTTTTCTAAACGTGTGACTCTGTTCTGTTTTGTAATTCAGTTCAAGTGTAGCGATTTTTACATTGCCTCTATAAGTGATATCTTAGGATCAGTGTCTTTTTCTGTGTGACTTATTTCACTTAGAATCGTCGTACCTAAATCCACTCATCATGGTGCTACTAGCCTTATGACGTTGATTTCATGGCTGAGTGATATTCCTTTGTACATAAGGACCACAACTTCTTTATCCATTTTCCTCTTTCCTGGGATATTTAAGGTGTAACGAAGTGGAGGTTCTTGTCAACAGAGCAGCCCTAAACTTTGGGGTGCCTGTGTCTTGCTGATTTTTAGTTTTCCCAATTTATAAGCCCATGAGTGGAAGTGCCCTATGCTCTGTAAGCTGAGTTTTTTAGATGTTTCAGGACACACCGTACACCTCTCCAGAGTGGCTGTTGGCAATTTACATCCCGCCCATCAGCGTAGCAAGGCTCCCGTTTCTCCATGGCCTGTCCTGCATTTCTGGTTTTGACACTTTATTCAGCATGGCCCTTTTGGCCGATGGGAAGCGAGACTTCTTTGTAGCGCTGATTTGCCTTTCCAGGTTGCTTGGTTGGCCAAAAAGGGCGTATGCGTTTTTTCCGGAATATATTCAGGAAAAAACGCATACGCCCTTTTTGGCCAAGGGCATCATTGTCGAGGTTTCGCCGCTTTTCCTGTGCTTTAAAGGCGATTCGAATCTACCTCCTGAAATCTGTTTCCTGCAATTCTGCCTTGCTTTCAAATCCTCTTCGTTGCCTTCCCTCGATATATTTGTGGACGAGAGTTATCATTTATAACTCTGCATGTTTGTGAATTGCAGTGCCCCTGAGCTCCATTTTTCAACTCGCTTTCTTGAAGGCTGGCCGCAAAAGCGCAGGATTGCTTCAGGCCCTATTCTGGTTCCGGGCGCAGGGTGAGCCTGTGGTTAATTCTTCTTCCTGATGGGAAAATAGAGTGAGCTGTGCCTGTCCCAACACCTAGAGCTAGTCTCTCATTGGTTCCCCCTCTTCCCGTTCATCCTCAGGACAAATTGCAACCTGTACGGAACAGGAGGTTAAAGGTGCTGATTCTCCAAGGAGGGAGAGTGCTAGTAAAGCGGCTGGAATGGCGAACCCGAGCCCAAGGAGATGAGAAATGAGGTGCGTTTTAGAAACGTTTCCCGATCACACGGTGTACCATCTTCTGGGTTTCTCATGCATGTTTTCGATGTAGGAAGATGCCCTTGAACCTGGAGATTTCGGACCCATGGGATGGGTACCACGCATTATTCCTTTAAAGGGTCTGCGTTTGCTCCCCCAACCTCACCAAACCTCTCAGCCCCTGAGTGTCCACCCTTATGTCTCAATCACCTGTGGGTCTAGGTATGGTCAATCCAGGTGGCATCACAGACCCTGAACGAATTTGGTAAGAATTTCTCTCTCTTTCACTGTCTTTGTTTCACGGGTTTTTTAAAGTAATGGTTTTTTTTTTAATATAAGCAAATTTTTTTTTAAGATTTCTTTAGTGATTGATTGATTGATTGATTGCTATGTTGGGTCTTCGTTTCTGTGCTAGGGCTTTCTCCAGTTGTGGCAAGTGGGGGCCACTCTTCATCGCGGTGCGCGGGCCTCTCACTATTGTGGCCTCTCTTGTTGCGGAGCACAGGCTCCAGACGCGCAGGCTCAGTAGTTGTGGCTCACGGGCCTAGTTGCTCCACGGCATGTGGGATCTTCCCAGACCAGGGCTTGAACCCGTGTTTCCTGCATTAGCAGGCAGATTCTCAACCACTGCGCAACCAGGGAAGCCCAGTAATTGATTTTTGTAATGGGGTTTAGCTGCTTTCCACTGCTGTGTTTATGCCGCTTTACATCCACAAGTCTCACTTACAGAGAGATATCAATACATAGGTTTTAAGATTCTTACTAGTCAGATATATTCTAGGGCGGTGAATAGGGGGTGTTGAGTCCAGTTCACTGAGCAAGGTGTAGGTCTTGTCTATTACATATTGGGTTTATGGAATGGTATCTGAGCTAATTTCAAACCCTTGTTTTATGCATCACCCCACCTCTCCTTTCCCGTTAAGCAGCCATAGTGTGTTTTCTAAACGTGTGACTCTGTTCTGTTTTGTAATTCAGTTCAAGTGTAGCGGTTTTTACATTCCGTCTATAAGTGATATCTTAGGATCACTGTCTTTTTCTGTGTGACTTATTTCACTTAGAATCGTCGTACCTAAATCCACTCATCATGCTGCTACTAGCCTTATGACGTTGATTTCATGGCTGAGTGATATTCCTTTGTACATAAGGACCACAACTTCTTTATCCATTATCCTCTTTCCTGGGATATTTAAGGTGTAACGAAGTGGAGGTTCTTGTCAACAGAGCAGCCTTAAACTTTGGGGTGCCTGTGTCTTGCTGATTTTTAGTTTTCCCAATTTATAAGCCCATGAGTGGAAGTGCCCTATGCTATGTAAGCTGAGTTTTTTAGATGTTTCAGGACACACCGTACACTTATCCAGAGTGGCTGTTGGCAATTTACATCCCGCCCATCAGCGTAGCAAGGCTCCCGTTTCTCCATGGCCTGTCCTGCATTTCTGGTTTTGACACTTTATTCAGCATGGCCCTTTTGACCGATGGGAAGCGAGACTTCTTTGTAGCGCTGATTTGCCTTTCCAGGTTGCTTGGTTGGCCAAAAAGGGCGTATGCGTTTTTTCCTGAATATATTCAGGAAAAAACGCATACGCCCTTTTTGGCCAAGGGCATCATTGTCGAGGTTTCGCCGCTTTTCCTGTGCTTTAAAGGCGATTCGAATCTACCTCCTGAAATCTGTTTCCTGCAATTCTGCCTTGCTTTCAAATCCTCTTCGTTGCCTTCCCTCAATATATTTGTGGACGAGAGTTATCATTTATAACTCTGCAGGTTTGTGAATTGCAGGGCCCCTGAGCTCCATTTTTCAACTCGCTTTCTTGGGAGCTGGCCTCAAAAGCGCAGGATTGCTTCAGGCCCTATTCTGGTTCCGGGCGCAGGCTGAGCCTGTGGTTAATTCTTCTTCCTGATGGAAAAATAGAGTGAGCTGTGCCTGTCCCAACACCTAGAGCTAGTCTCTCATTGGTTCCCCCTCTTCCCGTTCATCCTCAGGACAAATTGCAACCTGTACGGAACAGGAGGTTAAAGGTGCTGATTCTCCAAGGAGGGAGATTGCTAGTAAAGCGGCTGGAATGGCGAACCCGAGCACAAGGAGATGAGAAATGAGGAGCGTTTTAGAAACCTTTCCCGATCACACGGTGTACCAACTTCTGGGTTTCTGATGCATGTTTTCGATGTAGGAAGATGCCCTTGAACCTGGAGATTTGGGACCCATGGGATGGGTACCACGCAGTATTCCTTTAAAGGGTCTGCGTTTGCTCCCCCAACCTCACCAAACCTCTGAGCCCCAAGAGTGTCCATCCTTATGTCTCAATCAGCTGTGGGTCTAGATATGGTCAATCCAGGTGGCATCACAGCCCCTGAACGAATTTTGTAAGAATTTCTCTCTCTTTCACGGTCTTTGTTCACGGGTATTTTAAAGTAATTGATTTTTATAATGGGGTTTAGCTGCTTTTCACTGCTGTGTTTCTGCCGCTTTACACCCACTAGACTCACTTACAGAGAGATATCAATACATAGGTTTTAAGATTCTTACTAGTCAGATATATTCTTGGGCGGTGAATAGGAGGTCTTGAGTCCAGTTCACTGAGCAAGGAGTAGGTCTTCTCTAGTACATATTGGGTTTATGGAACGGTATCTGAGCTAATTTGAAACCCTTGTTTTATGCATCACCCCACCTCTCCTTTCCCGTTAAGCAGGCATAGTGTGTTTTCTAAACGTGTGACTCTATTCTGTTTTGTAATTCAGTTCAAGTGTAGCGCTTTTTCCATTCCCTCTATAAGTGATATCTTATGATAAGTGTCTTTTCTGTGTGACTTATTTCACTTAGAATCGTCGTAGCTAAATCCACTCATCATGCTGCTACTAGCATTATGACGTTGATTTCATGGCTGAGTGATATTCCATTGTACATAAGGACCACAACTTCTTTATCCATTTTTCTCTTTCCTGGGATATTTAAGGTGTAACGAAGTGGAGGTTCTTGTCAACAGAGCAGCCCTAAACTTTGGGGTGCCTGTGTCTTGCTGATTTTTAGTCTTCCCAATTTATACGCCCATGAGTGGAAGTGCCCTATGCTCTCTAAACTGAGTTTTTTAGATGTTTCAGGACACACCGTACACTTCTCCAGAGTGGCTATTGGGAATTTACATCCCCCCCATCAGCGTAGCAAGGCTCCCGTTTCTCCTTGGCCTGTCCTGCATTTCTGGTTTTGACACTTTATTCAGCATGGCCCTTTTGACCGATGGGAAGCGAGACTGCTTTGTAGCGCTGATTTGCCTTTCCAGGTTGCTTGGTTGGCCAAAAAGGGCGTATGCGTTTTTTCCTGAATATATTCAGGAAAAAACGCATACGCCCTTTTTGGCCAAGGGCATCATTGTCGAGGTTTTGCCGCTTTTCCTGTGCTTTGAAGGCGATTCGAATCTACCTCCTGAAATCTGTTTCCTGCAATTCTGCCTTGCTTTCAAATCCTCTTCGTTGCCTTCCCTCGATATATTTGTGCACGAGAGTTATCATTTATAACTCTGCAGGTTTTTGAATTGCAGTGCCCCTGAGCTCCATTTTTCAACTCGCTTTCTTGGGAGCTGGCCCCAAAAGCGCAGGATTGCTTCAGGCCCTATTCTGGTTCCGGGCGCAGGCTGAGCCTATGGTTAATTCTTCTTCCTGATGGGAAAATAGAGTGGCCTGTGCCTGTCCCAACACCTAGAGCCAGTCTCTCATTGGTTCCCCCTCTTCCCGTTCATCCTCAGGACAAATTGCAACGTGTACGGAACAAGAGGTTAAAGGTGTTGATTCTCCAAGGAGGGAGATTGCTAGTAAAGCGGCTGGAATGGCGAACCCGAGCCCAAGGAGATGAGAAATGAGGAGCGTTTTAGAAACCTTTCCCGATCACACGGTGTACCATCTTCTGGGTTTCTCATGCATGTTTTCGATGTAGGAAGATGCCCTTGAACCTGGAGATTTGGGACCCATGGGATGGGTACAACGCAGTATTCCTTTAAAGGGTCTGCGTTTGCTCCCCCAACCTCACCAAACCTCTCAGCCCCTGAGTGTCCACCCTTATGTCTCAATCACCTGTGGGTCTAGATATGGTCAATCCAGGTGGCATCACAGCCCCTGAAAGAATTTGGTAAGAATTTCTCTCTCTTTCACTGTCTTTGTTTCACGGGTTTTTTAAAGTAATGGTTTTTTTTTAATATAAGCAAATTTTTTTTTAAGATTTCTTTAGTGATTGATTGATTGATTGATTGCTATGTTGGGTCTTCGTTTCTGTGCTAGGGCTTCCTCCAATTGTGGCAAGTGGGGGCCACTCTTCATCGCGGTGCGCGGGCCTCTCACTACTGTGGCCTCTCTTGTTGCGGAGCACAGGCTCCAGACGCGCAGGCTCAGTAGTTGTGGCTCACGGGCCTAGTTGCTCCACGGCATGTGGGATCTTCCCAGACCAGGGCTCGAACCCGTGTTTCCTGCATTAGCAGGCAGATTCTCAACCACTGTGCAACCAGGGAAGCCCAGTAATTGATTTTTGTAATGGGGTTTAGCTGCTTTTCACTGCTGTGTTTAAGCCGCTTTACATCCACAAATCTCTCTTACAGAGAGATATAAATACATAGGTTTTAAGATTCTTACTAGTCAGATATATTCTAGGGCGGTGAATAGGGGGTGTTGAGTCCAGTTCACTGAGCAAGGAGTAGGTCTTGTCTATTACATATTGGGTTTATGGAATGGTATCTGAGCTAATTTCAAACCCTTGTTTTATGCATCACCCCACCTCTCCTTTCCCGTTAAGCAGCCATAGTGTGTTTTCTAAACGTGTGACTCTGTTCTGTTTTGTAATTCAGTTCAAGTGTAGCGGTTTTTACATTCCCTCTATAAGTGATATCTTAGGATCAGTGTCTTTTTCTGTGTGACTTATTTCACTTAGAATCGTCGTACCTAAATCCACTCATCATGCTGCTACTAGCCTTATGACGTTGATTTCATGGCTGAGTGATATTCCTTTGTACATAAGGACCACAACTTCTTTATCCATTTTCCTCTTTCCTGGGATATTTAAGGTGTAACGAAGTGGAGGTTCTTGTCAACAGAGCAGCCCTAAACTTTGGGGTTCCTGTGTCTTGCTGATTTTTAGTTTTCCCAATTTATAAGCCCATGAGTGGAAGTGCCCTATGCTCTGTAAGCTGAGTTTTTTAGATGTTTCAGGACACACCGTACACTTCTCCAGAGTGGCTGTTGGCAATTTACATCCTGCCCATCAGCGTAGCAAGGCTCCCGTTTCTCCATGGCCTGTCCTGCATTTCTGGTTTTGACACTTTATTCAGCATGGCCCTTTTGACCGATGGGAAGCGAGACTTCTTTGTAGCGCTGAATTGCCTTTCCAGGTTGCTTGGTTGGCCAAAAAGGGCGTATGCGTTTTTTCCTGAATATATTCAGGAAAAAACGCATACGCCCTTTTTGGCCAAGTGCATCATTGTCGAGGTTTCGCCGCTTTTCCTGTGCTTTAAAGGCGATTCGAATCTACCTCCTGAAATCTGTTTCCTGCAATTCTGCCTTGCTTTCAAATCCTCTTCGTTGCCTTCCCTCGATATATTTGTGGACGAGAGTTATCATTTATAACTCTGCAGGTTTGTGAATTGCAGTGCCCCTGAGCTCCATTTTTCAACTCGCTTTCTTGAAGGCTGGCCGCAAAAGCGCAGGATTGCTTCAGGCCCTATTCTGGTTCCGGGCGCAGGCTGAGCCTGTGGTTAATTCTTCTTCCTGATGGGAAAATAGAGTGAGCTGTGCCTGTCCCAACACCTAGAGCTAGTCTCTCATTGGTTCCCCCTCTTCCCGTTTATCCTCAGGACAAATTGCAACCTGTACGGAACAGGAGGTTAAAGGTGCTGATTCTCCAAGGAGGGAGATTGCTAGTAAAGCGGCTGGAATGGCGAACCCGAGCCCAAGGAGATGAGAAATGAGGAGCGTTTTAGAAACCTTTCCCGATCACACGGTGTACCATCTTCTGGGTTTCTCATGCATGTTTTCGATATAGGAAGATGCCCTTGAACCTGGAGATTTGGGACCCATGGGGTGGGTACCACGCAGTATTCCTTTAAAGGGTCTGCGGTTGCTCCCCCAACCTCACCAAACCTCTCAGCCCCTGAGTGTCCACCCTTATGTCTCAATCAGCTGTGGGTCTAGATATGGTCAATCCAGGTGGCATCACAGCCCCTGAACGAATTTGGTAAGAATTTCTCTCTCTTTCACTGTCTTTGTTTCACGGGTTTTTAAAAATAATTGATTTTTATAATAGGGTTTAGCTGCTTTTCACTGCTGTGTTTATGCTGCTTTACACCCACTAGACTCACTTACACAGAGATATCAATACATAGGTTTTAAGATGCTTACTAGTCAGATATATTCTTGGGCGGTGAATAGGGGGTCTTGAGTCCAGTTCACTGAGCAAGGAGTAGGTCTTGTCTATTACATATTGGGTTTATGGAACGGTATCTGAGCTAATTTCAAACCCTTGTTTTATGCATCACTCCATCTCACCTTTCCCGTTAAGCAGCCATAGTGTGTTTTCTAAATGTGTGACTCTGTTCTGTTTTGTAATTCAGTTCAAGTGTAGCGGTTTTTACTTTGCCTCTATAAGTGATATCTTAGGATCAGTGTCTTTTTCTGTGTGACTTATTTCACTTAGAATCGTCGTACCTACATCCACTCATCATGCTGCTACTATCCTTATGACGTTGATTTCATGGCTGAGTGATATTCCATTGTACATAAGGACCACAACTTCTTTATCCATTTTTCTCTTTCCTGGGATATTTAAGGTGTAACGAATTGGAGGTTCTTGTCAACAGAGCAGCCCTAAACTTTGGGGTGCCTGTGTCTTGCTGATTTTTAGTCTTCCCAATTTATACGCCCATGAGTGGAAGTGCCCTATGCTCTCTAAACTGAGTTTTTTAGATGTTTCAGGACACACCGTACACTTCTCCATAGTGGCTGTTGGGAATTTACATCCCGCCCATCAGCGTAGCAAGGCTCCCGTTTCTCCTTGGCCTGTCCTGCATTTCTGGTTTTGACACTTTATTCAGCATGGCCCTTTTGACCGATGGGAAGCGAGACTTCTTTGTAGCGCTGATTTGCCTTTCCAGGTTGCTTGGTTGGTCAAAAAGGGCGTATGCGTTTTTTTCCTGAATATATTCAGGAAAAAACGCATACGCACTTTTTGGCCAAGGGCATCATTGTGGAGGTTTTGCCTCTTTTCCTGTGCTTTGAAGGCGATTCGAATCTACCTCCTGAAATCTGTTTCCTGCAATTCTGCCTTGCTTTCAAATCCTCTTCGTTGCCTTCCCTCGATATATTTGTGGACAAGAGTTATCATTTATAACTCTGCAGGTTTGTGAATTGCAGTGCCCCTGAGCTCCATTTTTCAACTCGCTTTCTTGGGAGCTGGCCGCAAAAGCGCAGGATTGCTTCAAGCCCTATTCTGGTTCCGGGCGCAGGCTGAGCCTGTGGTTAATTCTTCTTCCTGATGGGAAAATAGAGTGGCCTGTGCCTGTCCCAACACCTAGAGCCAGTCTCTCATTGGTTCCCCCTCTTCCCGTTCATCCTCAGGACAAATTGCAACGTGTACGGAACAGGAGGTTAAAGGTGCAGATTCTCCAAGGAGGGAGATTGCTAGTAAAGCGGCTGGAATGGCGAACCCGAGCCCAGGGAGATGAGAAATGAGGAGCGTTTTAGAAACCTTTCCCGATCACACGGTGTACCATTTTCTGGGTTTCTGATGCATGTTTTCGATGTAGGAAGATGCCCTTGAACCTGGAGATTTGGGACCCATGGAATGGGTACCACGCAGTATTCCTTTAAAGGGTCTGCGTTTGCTCCCCCAACCTCACCAAACCTCTCAGCCCCTGAGTGTCCACCCTTATGTCTCAATCAGCTGTGGGTCTAGGTATGGTCAATCCAGGTGGCATCACAGCCTCTGAACGAATTTGGTAAGAATTTCTCTCTCTTTCACGGTCTTTGTTCACGGGTATTTTAAAGTATTTGATTTTTATAATGGGGTTTAGCTGCTTTTCACTGCTGTGTTTCTGCCGCTTTACACCCACTTGACTCACTTACAGAGAGATATCAATACATAGGTTTTAAGATTCTTACTAGTCAGATATATTCTAGGGCGGTGAATAGGGGGTGTTGTGTCCAGTTCACTGAGGAAGGAGTAGGTCTTGTCTATTACATATTGGGTTTATGGAACGGTATCTGAGCTAATTTGAAACCCTTGTTTTATGCATCACCCCATCTCACCTTTCCCGTTAAGCAGCCATAGTGTGTTTTCTAAACGTGTGACTCTGTTCTGTTTTGTAATTCAGTTCAAGTGTAGCGGTTTTTACATTGCCTCTATAAGTGATATCTTAGGATCAGTGTCTTTTTCTGTGTGACTTATTTCACTTAGAATCGTCGTACCTAAATCCACTCATCATGCTGCTACTAGCCTTATGACGTTGATTTCATGGCTGAGTGATATTCCATTGTACATAAGGACCACAACTTCTTTATCCATTTTCCTCTTTCCTGGGATATTTAAGGTGTAACGAAGTGGAGGTTCTTGTCAACAGAGCAGCCCTAAACTTTGGGGTGCCTGTGTCTTGCTGATTTTTAGTTTTCCCAATTTATACGCCCATGAGTGGAAGTGCCCTATGCTCTGTAAGCTGAGTTTTTTAGATGTTTCAGGACACACCGTACACTTCTCCAGAGTGGCTGTTGGCAATTTACATCCCGCCCATCAGCGTAGCAAGGCTCCCGTTTCTCCATGGCCTGTCCTGCATTTCTGGTTTTGACACTTTATTCAGCATGGCCCTTTTGACCGATGGGAAGCGAGACTTCTTTGTAGCGCTGATTTGCCTTTCCAGGTTGCTTGGTTGGCCAAAAAGGGCGTATGCGTTTTTTCCTGAATATATTCAGGAAAAAATGCATACGCCCTTTTTGGCCAAGGGCATCATTGTCGAGGTTTCGCCGCTTTTCCTGTGCTTTAAAGGCGATTCGAATCTACCTCCTGAAATCTGTTTCCTGCAATTCTGCCTTGCTTTCAAATCCTCTTCGTTGCCTTCCCTCGATATATTTGTGGACGAGAGTTATCATTTATAACTCTGCAGGTTTGTGAATTGCAGTGCCCCTGAGCTCCATTTTTCAACTCGCTTTCTTGAAGGCTGGCCGCAAAAGCGCAGGATTGCTTCAGGCCCTATTCTGGTTCCGGGCGCAGGCTGAGCCTGTGGTTAATTCTTCTTCCTGATGGGAAAATAGAGTGAGTTGTGCCTGTCCCAACACCTAGAGCTAGTCTCTCATTGGTTCCCCCTCTTCCCGTTCATCCTCAGGACAAATTGCAACCTGTACGGAACAGGAGGTTAAAGGTGCAGATTCTCCAAGGAGGGAGATTGCTAGTAAAGCGGCTGGAATGGCGAACCCGAGCCCAAGGAGATGAGAAATGAGGAGCGTTTTAGAAACCTTTCCCGATCACACGGTGTACCATCTTCTGGGTTTCTCATGCATGTTTTCGATGTAGGAAGATGCCCTTGAACCTGGAGATTTGGGACGCATGGGATGGGTACCACGCAGTATTCCTTTAAAGGGTCTGCGTTTGCTCCCCCAACCTCACCAAACCTCTCAGCCCCTGAGTGTCCACCCTTATGTCTCAATCAGCTGTGGGTCTAGATATGGTCAATCCAGGTGGCATCACAGCCCCTGAACGAATTTGGTAAGAATTTCTCTCTCTTTCACTGTCTTCGTTTCACGGGTTTTTAAAAGTAATTGATTTTTATAATGGGGTTTAGCTGCTTTTCACTGCTGTGTTTATGCTGATTTACACCCACTAGACTCACTTACAGAGAGATATCAATACATAGGTTTTAAGATTCTTTCTAGTCAGATATACTCTTGGGCGGTGAATAGGGGATCTTGAGTCCAGTTCACTGAGCAAGGAGTAGTTCTTGTCTATTACATATTGGGTATATGGAACGGTATCTGAGCTAATTTGAAACCCTTGTTTTATGCATCACTCCATCTCACCTTTCCCATTAAGCAGCCATAGTGTGTTTTCTAAACGTGTGACTCTGTTCTGTTTTGTAATTCAGTTCAAGTGTAGCGGTTTTTACTTTGCCTCTATAAGTGATATCTTAGGATCAGGGTCTTTTTCTGTGTGACTTATTTCACTTAGAATCGTCGTAGCTAAATCCACTCATCATGCTGCTACTAGCCTTATGACGTTGATTTCATGGCTGAGTGATATTCCATTGTACATAAGGACCACAACTTCTTTATCCATTTTTCTCTTTCCTGGGATATTTAAGGTGTAACGAAGTGGAGGTTCTTGTCAACAGAGCAGCCCTAAACTTTGGGGTGCCTGTGTCTTGCTGATTTTTAGTCTTCCCAATTTATACGCCCATGAGTGCAAGTGCCCTATGCTCTCTAAACGGAGTTTTTTAGATGTTTCAGGACACACCGTACACTTCTCCATAGTGGCTGTTGGGAATTTACATCCCGCCCATCAGCGTAGCAAGGCTCCCGTTTCTCCTTGGGCTGTCCTGCATTTCTGGTTTTGACACTTTATTCAGCATGGCCCTTTTGACCGATGGGAAGCGAGACTTCTTTGTAGCGCTGATTTGCCTTTCCAGGTTGCTTGGTTGGCCAAAAAGGGCGTATGCGTTTTTTCCTGAATATATTCAGGAAAAAACGCATACGCTCTTTTTGGCCAAGGGCATCATTGTGGAGGTTTTGCCTCTTTTCCTGTGCTTTGAAGGCGATTCGAATCTACCTCCTGAAATCTGTTTCCTGCAATTCTGCCTTGCTTTCAAATCCTCTTCGTTGCCTTCCCTCGATATATTTGTGGACAAGAGTTATCATTTATAACTCTGCAGGTTTGTGAATTGCAGTGCCCCTGAGCTCCATTTTTCAACTCGCTTTCTTGGGAGCTGGCCGCAAAAGCGCAGGATTGCTTCACGCCCTATTCTGGTTCCGGGCGCAGGCTGAGCCTGTGGTTAATTCTTCTTCCTGATGGGAAAATAGAGTGGCCTGTGCCTGTCCCAACACCTAGAGCCAGTCTCTCATTGGTTCCCCCTCTTCCCGTTCATCCTCAGGACAAATTGCAACGTGTACGGAACAAGAGGTTAAAGGTGTTGATTCTCCAAGGAGGGAGATTGCTAGTAAAGCGGCTGGAATGGCGAACCCGAGCCCAAGGAGATGAGAAATGAGGAGCGTTTTAGAAACCTTTCCCGATCACATGGTGTACCATTTTCTGGGTTTCTGATGCATGTTTTCGATGTAGGAAGATGCCCTTGAACCTGGAGATATGGGACCCATGGAATGGGTACCACGCAGTATTCCTTTAAAGGGTCTGCGTTTGCTCCCCCAACCTCACCAAACCTCTCAGCCCCTGAGTGTCCACCCTTATGTCTCAATCAGCTGTGGGTCTAGGTATGGTCAATCCAGGTGGCATCACAGCCTCTGAACGAATTTGGTAAGAATTTCTCTCTCTTTCACGGTCTTTGTTCACGGGTATTTTAAAGTATTTGATTTTTATAATGGGGTTTAGCTGCTTTTTACTGCTGTGTTTCTGCCGCTTTACACCCACTTGACTCACTTACAGAGAGATATCAATACATAGGTTTTAAGATTCTTACTAGTCAGATATATTCTAGGGCGGTGAATAGGGGGTGTTGTGTCCAGTTCACTGAGCAAGGAGTAGGTCTTGTCTATTACATATTGGGTTTATGGAATGGTATCTGAGCTAATTTCAAACCCTTGTTTTATGCATCACCCCACCTCTCCTTTCCCGTTAAGCAGCCATAGTGTGTTTTCTAAACGTGTGACTCTGTTCTGTTTTGTAATTCAGTTCAAGTGTAGCGATTTTTACATTGCCTCTATAAGTGATATCTTAGGATCAGTGTCTTTTTCTGTGTGACTTATTTCACTTAGAATCGTCGTACCTAAATCCACTCATCATGGTGCTACTAGCCTTATGACGTTGATTTCATGGCTGAGTGATATTCCTTTGTACATAAGGACCACAACTTCTTTATCCATTTTCCTCTTTCCTGGGATATTTAAGGTGTAACGAAGTGGAGGTTCTTGTCAACAGAGCAGCCCTAAACTTTGGGATGCCTGTGTCTTGCTGATTTTTAGTTTTCCCAATTTATACGCCCATGAGTGGAAGTGCCCTATGCTCTGTAAGCTGAGATTTTTAGATGTTTCAGGACACACCGTACACCTCTCCAGAGTGGCTGTTGGCAATTTACATCCCGCCCATCAGCGTAGCAAGGCTCCCGTTTCTCCATGGCCTGTCCTGCATTTCTGGTTTTGACACTTTATTCAGCATGGCCCTTTTGGCCGATGGGAAGCGAGATTTCTTTGTAGCGCTGATTTGCCTTTCCAGGTTGCTTGGTTGGCCAAAAAGGGCGTATGCGTTTTTTCCGGAATATATTCAGGAAAAAACGCATACGCCCTTTTTGGCCAAGGGCATCATTGTCAAGGTTTCGCCGCTTTTCCTGTGCTTTAAAGGCGATTCGAATCTACCTCCTGAAATCTGTTTCCTGCAATTCTGCCTTGCTTTCAAATCCTCTTCGTTGCCTTCCCTCGATATATTTGTGGACGAGAGTTATCATTTATAACTCTGCATGTTTGTGAATTGCAGTGCCCCTGAGCTCCATTTTTCAACTCGCTTTCTTGAAGGCTGGCCGCAAAAGCGCAGGATTGCTTCAGGCCCTATTCTGGTTCCGGGCGCAGGGTGAGCCTGTGGTTAATTCTTCTTCCTGATGGGAAAATAGAGTGAGCTGTGCCTGTCCCAACACCTAGAGCTAGTCTCTCATTGGTTCCCCCTCTTCCCGTTCATCCTCAGGACAAATTGCAACCTGTACGGAACAGGAGGTTAAAGGTGCTGATTCTCCAAGGAGGGAGAGTGCTAGTAAAGCGGCTGGAATGGCGAACCCGAGCCCAAGGAGATGAGAAATGAGGTGCGTTTTAGAAACGTTTCCCGATCACACGGTGTACCATCTTCTGGGTTTCTCATGCATGTTTTCGATGTAGGAAGATGCCCTTGAACCTGGAGATTTCGGACCCATGGGATGGGTACCACGCATTATTCCTTTAAAGGGTCTGCGTTTGCTCCCCCAACCTCACCAAACCTCTCAGCCCCTGAGTGTCCACCCTTATGTCTCAATCACCTGTGGGTCTAGGTATGGTCAATCCAGGTGGCATCACAGACCCTGAACGAATTTGGTAAGAATTTCTCTCTCTTTCACTGTCTTTGTTTCACGGGTTTTTTAAAGTAATGGTTTTTTTTTTAATATAAGCAAATTTTTTTTTAAGATTTCTTTAGTGATTGATTGATTGATTGCTATGTTGGGTCTTCGTTTCTGTGCTAGGGCTTTCTCCAGTTGTGGCAAGTGGGGGCCACTCTTCATCGCGGTGCGCGGGCCTCTCACTATTGTGGCCTCTCTTGTTGCGGAGCACAGGCTCCAGACGCGCAGGCTCAGTAGTTGTGGCTCACGGGCCTAGTTGCTCCACGGCATGTGGGATCTTCCCAGACCAGGGCTTGAACCCGTGTTTCCTGCATTAGCAGGCAGATTCTCAACCACTGCGCAACCAGGGAAGCCCAGTAATTGATTTTTGTAATGGGGTTTAGCTGCTTTCCACTGCTGTGTTTATGCCGCTTTACATCCACAAGTCTCACTTACAGAGAGATATCAATACATAGGTTTTAAGATTCTTACTAGTCAGATATATTCTAGGGCGGTGAATAGGGGGTGTTGAGTCCAGTTCACTGAGCAAGGTGTAGGTCTTGTCTATTACATATTGGGTTTATGGAATGGTATCTGAGCTAATTTCAAACCCTTGTTTTATGCATCACCCCACCTCTCCTTTCCCGTTAAGCAGCCATAGTGTGTTTTCTAAACGTGTGACTCTGTTCTGTTTTGTAATTCAGTTCAAGTGTAGCGGTTTTTACATTCCGTCTATAAGTGATATCTTAGGATCACTGTCTTTTTCTGTGTGACTTATTTCACTTAGAATCGTCGTACCTAAATCCACTCATCATGCTGCTACTAGCCTTATGACGTTGATTTCATGGCTGAGTGATATTCCTTTGTACATAAGGACCACAACTTCTTTATCCATTATCCTCTTTCCTGGGATATTTAAGGTGTAACGAAGTGGAGGTTCTTGTCAACAGAGCAGCCTTAAACTTTGGGGTGCCTGTGTCTTGCTGATTTTTAGTTTTCCCAATTTATAAGCCCATGAGTGGAAGTGCCCTATGCTATGTAAGCTGAGTTTTTTAGATGTTTCAGGACACACCGTACACTTATCCAGAGTGGCTGTTGGCAATTTACATCCCGCCCATCAGCGTAGCAAGGCTCCCGTTTCTCCATGGCCTGTCCTGCATTTCTGGTTTTGACACTTTATTCAGCATGGCCCTTTTGACCGATGGGAAGCGAGACTTCTTTGTAGCGCTGATTTGCCTTTCCAGGTTGCTTGGTTGGCCAAAAAGGGCGTATGCGTTTTTTCCTGAATATATTCAGGAAAAAACGCATACGCCCTTTTTGGCCAAGGGCATCATTGTCGAGGTTTCGCCGCTTTTCCTGTGCTTTAAAGGCGATTCGAATCTACCTCCTGAAATCTGTTTCCTGCAATTCTGCCTTGCTTTCAAATCCTCTTCGTTGCCTTCCCTCAATATATTTGTGGACGAGAGTTATCATTTATAACTCTGCAGGTTTGTGAATTGCAGTGCCCCTGAGCTCCATTTTTCAACTCGCTTTCTTGGGAGCTGGCCGCAAAAGCGCAGGATTGCTTCAGGCCCTATTCTGGATCCGGGCGCAGGCTGAGCCTGTGGTTAATTCTTCTTCCTGATGGGAAAATAGAGTGAGCTGTGCCTGTCCCAACACCTAGAGCTAGTCTCTCATTGGTTCCCCCTCTTCCCGTTCATCCTCAGGACAAATTGCAACCTGTACGGAACAGGAGGTTAAAGGTGCAGATTCTCCAAGGAGGGAGATTGCTAGTAAAGCGGCTGGAATGGCGAACCCGAGCCCAAGGAGATCAGAAATGAGGAGCGTTTTCGAAACCTTTCCCGATCACACGGTGTACCATCTTCTGGGTTTCTCATGCATGTTTTCGATGTAGGAAGATGCCCTTGAACCTGGAGATTTGGGACCCATGGGATGGGTACCACGCAGTATTCCTTTAAAGGGTCTGCGTTTGCTCCCCCAACCTCACCAAACCTCTCAGCCCCTGAGTGTCCACCCTTATGTCTCAATCACCTGTGGGTCTAGGTATGGTCAATCCAGGTGGCATCACAGCCCGTGAACGAATTTGGTAAGAATTTCTCTCTCTTTCACTGTCTTTGTTTCACGGGTTTTTTAAAATAATGGTTTTTTTTAAATATAAGCAAATTTTTTTTAAGATTTCTTTAGTGATTGATTGGTTGATTGATTGCTATGTTGGGTCTTCGTTTCTGTGCTAGGGCTTTCTCCAGTTGTGGCAAGTGGGGGCCACTCTTCATTGCGGTGCGCGGGCCTCTCACTATTGTGGCCTCTCTTGTTGCGGAGCACAGGCTCCAGACGCGCAGGCTCAGTAGTTGTGGCTCACGGGCCTAGTTGCTCCACGGCATGTGGGATCTTCCCAGACCAGGGCTCGAACCCGTGTTTCCTGCATTAGCAGGCAGATTCTCAACCACTGCGCAACCAGGGAAGCCCAGTAATTGATTTTTGTAATGGGGTTTAGCTGCTTTCCACTGCTGTGTTTATGCCGCTTTACATCCACAAGTCTCACTTACAGAGAGATATCAATACATAGGTTTTAAGATTCTTACTAGTCAGATATATTCTAGGGCGGTGAATAGGGGGTGTTGAGTCCAGTTCACTGAGCAAGGTGTAGGTCTTGTCTATTACATATTGGGTTTATGGAATGGTATCTGAGCTAATTTGAAACCCTTGTTTTATGCATCACCCCACCTCTCCTTTCCCGTTAAGCAGCCATAGTGTGTTTTCTAAACGTGTGACTCTGTTCTGTTTTGTAATTCAGTTCAAGTGTAGCGGTTTTTACATTCCCTCTATAAGTGATATCTTAGGATCAGTGTCTTTTTCTGTGTGACTTATTTCACTTAGAATCGTCGTACCTAAATCGACTCATCATGCTGCTACTAGCCTTATGACGTTGATTTCATGGCTGAGTGATATTCCTTTGTACATAAGGACCACAACTTCTTTCTCCATTATCCTCTTTCCTGGGATATTTAAGGTGTAACGAAGTGGAGGTTCTTGTCAACAGAGCAGCCTTAAACTTTGGGGTGCCTGTGTCTTGCTGATTTTTAGTTTTCCCAATTTATAAGCCCATGAGTGGAAGTGCCCTATGCTATGTAAGCTGAGTTTTTTAGATGTTTCAGGACACACCGTACACTTCTCCAGAGTGGCTGTTGGCAATTTACATCCAGCCCATCAGCGTAGCAAGGCTCCCGCTTCTCCATGGCCTGTCCTGCATTTCTGGTTTTGACACTTTATTCAGCATGGCCCTTTTGACCGATGGGAAGCGAGACTTCTTTGTAGCGCTGATTTGCCTTTCCAGGTTGCTTGGTTGGCCAAAAAGGGCATATGCGTTTTTTCCTGAATATATTCAGGAAAAAACGCATACGCCCTTTTTGGCCAAGGGCATCATTGTCGAGGTTTTGCCGCTTTTCCTGTGCTTTAAAGGCGATTCGAATCTACCTCCTGAAATCTGTTTCCTGCAATTCTGCCTTGCTTTCAAATCCTCTTCGTTGCCTTCCCTCAATATATTTGTGGACGAGAGTTATCATTTATAACTCTGCAGGTTTGTGAATTGCAGTGCCCCTGAGCTCCATTTTTCAACTCGCTTTCTTGAAGGCTGGCCGCAAAAGCGCAGGATTGCTTCAGGCCCTATTCTGGTTCCGGGCGCAGGCTGAGCCTGTGGTTAATTCTTCTTCCTGATGGGAAAATAGAGTGAGCTGTGCCTGTCCCAACACCTAGAGCTAGTCTCTCATTGGTTCCCCCTCTTCCCGTTCATCCTCAGGACAAATTGCAACCTGTACGGAACAGGAGGTTAAAGGTGCTGATTCTCCAAGGAGGGAGATTGCTAGTAAAGCGGCTGGAATGGCGAACCCGAGCCCAAGGAGATGAGAAATGAGGTGCGTTTTAGAAACGTTTCCCGATCACACGGTGTACCATCTTCTGGGTTTCTCATGCATGTTTTCGATGTAGGAAGATGCCCTTGAACCTGGAGATTTGGGACCCATGGGATGGGTACCACGCAGTATTCCTTTAAAGGGTCTGCGTTTGCTCCCCCAACCTCACCAAACCTCTCAGCCCCTGAGTGTCCACCCTTATGTCTCAATCACCTGTGGGTCTAGGTATGGTCAATCCAGGTGTCATCACAGCCCGTGAACGAATTTGGTAAGAATTTCACTCTCTTTCACTGTCTTCGTTTCACGGGTTTTTAAAAGTAATTGATTTTTATAATGGGGTTTAGCTGCTTTTCACTGCTGTGTTTATGCTGCTTTACACCCACTAGACTCACTTACAGAGAGATATCAATACATAGGTTTTAAGATTCTTACTAGTCAGATATATTCTTGGGCGGTGAATAGGGGGTCTTGAGTCCAGTTCACTGAGCAAGGAGTAGGTCTTGTCTATTACATATTGGGTTTATGGAACGGTATCTGAGCTAATTTCAAACCCTTGTTTTATGCATCACCCCATCTCACCTTTCCCGTTAAGCAGCCATAGTGTGTTTTCTAAACGTGTGACTCTGTTCTGTTTTGTAATTCAGTTCAAGTGTAGCGGTTTTTACATTCCCTCTATAAGTGATATCTTAGGATCAGTGTCTTTTTCTCTGTGACTTATTTCACTTAGAATCGTCGTACCTAAATCCACTCATCATGCTGCTACTAGCCTTATGAGGTTGATTTCATGGCTGAGTGATATTCCTTTGTACATAAGGACCACAACTTCTTTATCCATTTTCCTCTTTCCTGGGATATTTAAGGTGTAACGAAGTGGAGGTTCTTGTCAACAGAGCAGCCCTAAACTTTGGGGTGCCTGTGTCTTGCTGATTTTTAGTTTTCCCAATTTATAAGCCCATGAGTGGAAGTGCCCTATGCTCTGTAAGCTGAGTTTTTTAGATGTTTCAGGACACACCGTACACTTCTCCAGAGTGGCTGTTGGCAATTTACATCCCGCCCATCAGCGTAGCAAGGCTCCCGTTTCTCCATGGCCTGTCCGGCATTTCTGGTTTTGACACTTTATTCAGCATGGCCCTTTTGACTGATGGGAAGCGAGACTTCTTTGTAGCGCTGATTTGCCTTTCCAGGTTGCTTGGTTGGCCAAAAAGGGCGTATGTGTTTTTTCCTGAATATATTCAGGAAAAAACGCATACGCCCTTTTTGGCCAAGGGCATCATTGTCGAGGTTTCGCCGCTTTTCCTGTGCTTTAAAGGCGATTCGAATCTACCTCCTGAAATCTGTTTCCTGCAATTGTGCCTTGCTTTCAAATCCTCTTCGTTGCCTTCCCTCGATATATTTGTGGACGAGAGTTGTCATTTATAACTCTGCAGGTTTGTGAATTGCAGTGCCCCTGAGCTCCATTTTTCAACTCGCTTTCTTGAAGGCTGGCCGCAAAAGCGCAGGATTGCTTCAGGCCCTATTCTGGTTCCGGGCGCAGGCTGAGCCTGTGGTTAATTCTTCTTCCTGATGGGAAAATAGAGTGAGCTGTGCCTGTCCCAACACCTAGAGCTAGTCTCTCATTGGTTCCCCCTCTTCCCGTTCATCCTCAGGACAAATTGCAACCTGTACGGAACAGGAGGTTAAAGGTGCTGATTCTCCAAGGAGGGAGATTGCTAGTAAAGCGGCTGGAATGGCGAACCCGAGCCCAAGGAGATGAGAAATGAGGTGCGTTTTAGAAACGTTTCCCGATCACACGGTGTACCATCTTCTGGGTTTCTCATGCATGTTTTCGATGTAGGAAGATGCCCTTGAACCTGGAGATTTGGGACCCATGGGATGGGTACCACGCAGTATTCCTTTAAAGGGTCTGCGTTTGCTCCCCCAACCTCACCAAACCTCTCAGCCCCTGAGTGTCCACCCTTATGTCTCAATCACCTGTGGGTCTAGGTATGGTCAATCCAGGTGGCATCACAGCCCGTGAACGAATTTGGTAAGAATTTCTCTCTCTTTCACTGTCTTTGTTTCACGGGTTTTTAAAAGTAATTGATTTTTATAATGGGGTTTAGCTGCTTTTCACTGCTGTGTTTATGCTGCTTTACACCCACTAGACTCACTTACAGAGAGATATCAATACATAGGTTTTAAGATTCTTACTAGTCAGATATATTCTTGGGCGGTGAATAGGGGGTCTTGAGTCCAGTTCACTGAGCAAGGAGTAGGTCTTGTCTATTACATATTGGGTTTATGGAACGGTATCTGAGCTAATTTCAAACCCTTGTTTTATGCATCACCCCATCTCACCTTTCCCGTTAAGCAGCCATAGTGTGTTTTCTAAACGTGTGACTCTGTTCTGTTTTGTAATTCAGTTCAAGTGTAGCGGTTTTTACATTCCCTCTATAAGTGATATCTTAGGATCAGTGTCTTTTTCTCTGTGACTTATTTCACTTAGAATCGTCGTACCTAAATCCACTCATCATGCTGCTACTAGCCTTATGAGGTTGATTTCATGGCTGAGTGATATTCCTTTGTACATAAGGACCACAACTTCTTTATCCATTTTCCTCTTTCCTGGGATATTTAAGGTGTAACGAAGTGGAGGTTCTTGTCAACAGAGCAGCCCTAAACTTTGGGGTGCCTGTGTCTTGCTGATTTTTAGTTTTCCCAATTTATAAGCCCATGAGTGGAAGTGCCCTATGCTCTGTAAGCTGAGTTTTTTAGATGTTTCAGGACACACCGTACACTTCTCCAGAGTGGCTGTTGGCAATTTACATCCCGCCCATCAGCGTAGCAAGGCTCCCGTTTCTCCATGGCCTGTCCTGCATTTCTGGTTTTGACACTTTATTCAGCATGGCCCTTTTGACCGATGGGAAACGAGACTTCTTTGTAGCGCTGATTTGCCTTTCCAGGTTGCTTGGTTGGCCAAAAAGGGCGTATGCGTTTTTTCCTGAATATATTCAGGAAAAAACGCATACGCCCTTTTTGGCCAAGGGCATCATTGTGGAGGTTTCGCCGCTTTTCCTGTGCTTTAAAGGCGATTCGAATCTACCTCCTGAAATCTGTTTCCTGCAATTGTGCCTTGCTTTCAAATCCTCTTCGTTGCCTTCCCTCGATATATTTGTGGACGAGAGTTGTCATTTATAACTCTGCAGGTTTGTGAATTGCAGTGCCCCTGAGCTCCATTTTTCAACTCGCTTTCTTGAAGGCTGGCCGCAAAAGCGCAGGATTGCTTCAGGCCCTATTCTGGTTCCGGGCGCAGGCTGAGCCTGTGGTTAATTCTTCTTCCTGATGGGAAAATAGAGTGAGCTGTGCCTGTCCCAACACCTAGAGCTAGTCTCTCATTGGTTCCCCCTCTTCCCGTTCATCCTCAGGACAAATTGCAACCTGTACGGAACAGGAGGTTAAAGGTGCTGATTCTCCAAGGAGGGAGATTGCTAGTAAAGCGGCTGGAATGGCGAACCCGAGCCCAAGGAGATGAGAAATGAGGTGCGTTTTAGAAACGTTTCCCGATCACACGGTGTACCATCTTCTGGGTTTCTCATGCATGTTTTCGATGTAGGAAGATGCCCTTGAACCTGGAGATTTGGGACCCATGGGATGGGTACCACGCAGTATTCCTTTAAAGGGTCTGCGTTTGCTCCCCCAACCTCACCAAACCTCTCAGCCCCTGAGTGTCCACCCTTATGTCTCAATCACCTGTGGGTCTAGGTATGGTCAATCCAGGTGGCATCACAGCCCGTGAACGAATTTGGTAAGAATTTCTCTCTCTTTCACTGTCTTTGTTTCACGGGTTTTTAAAAGTAATTGATTTTTATAATGGGGTTTAGCTGCTTTTCACTGCTGTGTTTATGCTGCTTTACACCCACTAGACTCACTTACAGAGAGATATCAATACATAGGTTTTAAGATTCTTACTAGTCAGATATATTCTTGGGCGGTGAATAGGGGGTCTTGAGTCCAGTTCACTGAGCAAGGAGTAGGTCTTGTCTATTACATATTGGGTTTATGGAACGGTATCTGAGCTAATTTCAAACCCTTGTTTTATGCATCACCCCATCTCACCTTTCCCGTTAAGCAGCCATAGTGTGTTTTCTAAACGTGTGACTCTGTTCTGTTTTGTAATTCAGTTCAAGTGTAGCGGTTTTTACATTCCCTCTATAAGTGATATCTTAGGATCAGTGTCTTTTTCTCTGTGACTTATTTCACTTAGAATCGTCGTACCTAAATCCACTCATCATGCTGCTACTAGCCTTATGAGGTTGATTTCATGGCTGAGTGATATTCCTTTGTACATAAGGACCACAACTTCTTTATCCATTTTCCTCTTTCCTGGGATATTTAAGGTGTAACGAAGTGGAGGTTCTTGTCAACAGAGCAGCCCTAAACTTTGGGGTGCCTGTGTCTTGCTGATTTTTAGTTTTCCCAATTTATAAGCCCATGAGTGGAAGTGCCCTATGCTCTGTAAGCTGAGTTTTTTAGATGTTTCAGGACACACCGTACACTTCTCCAGAGTGGCTGTTGGCAATTTACATCCCGCCCATCAGCGTAGCAAGGCTCCCGTTTCTCCATGGCCTGTCCTGCATTTCTGGTTTTGACACTTTATTCAGCATGGCCCTTTTGACCGATGGGAAGCGAGACTTCTTTGTAGCGCTGATTTGCCTTTCCAGGTTGCTTGGTTGGCCAAAAAGGGCGTATGCGTTTTTTCCTGAATATATTCAGGAAAAAACGCATACGCCCTTTTTGGCCAAGGGCATCATTGTTGAGGTTTCGCCACTTTTCCTGTGCTTTAAAGGCGATTCGAATCTACCTCCTGAAATCTGTTTCCTGCAATTGTGCCTTGCTTTCAAATCCTCTTCGTTGCCTTCCCTCGATATATTTGTGGACGAGAGTTATCATTTATAACTCTGCAGGTTTGTGAATTGCAGTGCCCCTGAGCTCCATTTTTCAACTCGCTTTCTTGAAGGCTGGCCGCAAAAGCGCAGGATTGCTTCAGGCCCTATTCTGGTTCCGGGCGCAGGCTGAGCCTCTGGTTAATTCTTCTTCCTGATGGGAAAATAGAGTGAGCTGTGCCTGTCCCAACACCTAGAGCTAGTCTCTCATTGGTTCCCCCTCTTCCCGTTCATCCTCAGGACAAATTGCAACCTGTACGGAACAGGAGGTTAAAGGTGCAGATTCTCCAAGGAGGGAGATTGCTAGTAAAGCGGCTGGAATGGCAAACCCGAGCCCAAGGAGATCAGAAATGAGGAGCGTTTTAGAAACCTTTCCCGATCACACGGTGTACCATCTTCTGGGTTTCTCATGCATGTTTTCGATGTAGGAAGATGCCCTTGAACCTGGAGATTTGGGACCCATGGGATGGGTACCACGCAGTATTCCTTTAAAGCGTCTGCGTTTGCTCCCCCAACCTCACCAAACCTCTCAGCCCCTGAGTGTCCACCCTTATGTCTCAATCAGCTGTGGGTCTAGATATGGTCAATACAGGTGGCATCACAGCCCCTGAACGAATTTGGTAAGAATTTCTCTCTCTTTCACTGTCTTCGTTTCACGGGTTTTTAAAAGTAATTGATTTTTATAATGGGGTTTAGCTGCTTTTCACTGCTGTGTTTATGCTGCTTTACACCCACTAGACTCACTTACAGAGAGGTATCAATACATAGGTTTTAAGATTCTTACTAGTCAGATATATTCTTGGGCGGTGAATAGGGGGTCTTGAGTCCAGTTCACTGAGCAAGGAGTAGGTCTTTTCTATTACATATTGGGTTTATGGAACGGTATCTGAGGTAATTTCAAACCCTTGTTTTATGCATCACCCCATCTCACCTTTCCCGTTAAGCAGCCATAGTGGGTTTTCTAAACGTGTGACTCTGTTCTGTTTTGTAATTCAGTTCAAGTGTAGCGGTTTTTACATTGCCTCTATAAGTGATATCTTAGGATCAGTGTCTTTTTCTGTGTGACTTATTTCACTTAGAATCGTCGTACCTAAATCCACTCATCATGCTGCTACTAGCCTTATGAGGTTGATTTCATGGCTGAGTGATATTCCTTTGTACATAAGGACCACAACTTCTTTATCCATTTTCCTCTTTCCTGGGATATTTAAGGTGTAACGAAGTGGAGGTTCTTGTCAACAGAGCAGCCCTAAACTTTGGGGTGCCTGTGTCTTGCTGATTTTTAGTTTTCCCAATTTATAAGCCCATGAGTGGAAGTGCCCTATGCTCTGTAAGCTGAGTTTTTTAGATGTTTCAGGACACACCATACACTTCTCCAGAGTGGCTGTTGGCAATTTACATCCCGCCCATCAGCGTAGCAAGGCTCCCGTTTCTCCATGGCCTGTCCTGCATTTCTGGTTTTGACACTTTATTCAGCATGGCCCTTTTGACCGATGGGAAGCGAGACTTCTTTGTAGCGCTGATTTGCCTTTCCAGGTTGCTTGGTTGGCCAAAAAGGGCGTATGCGTTTTTTCCTGAATATATTCAGGAAAAAACGCATACGCCCTTTTTGGCCAAGGGCATCATTGTCGAGGTTTCGCCGCTTTTCCTGTGCTTTAAAGGCGATTCGAATCTACCTCCTGAAATCTGTTTCCTGCAATTGTGCCTTGCTTTCAAATCCTCTTCGTTGCCTTCCCTCGATATATTTGTGGACGAGAGTTGTCATTTATAACTCTGCAGGTTTGTGAATTGCAGTGCCCCTGAGCTCCATTTTTCAACTCGCTTTCTTGAAGGCTGGCCGCAAAAGCGCAGGATTGCTTCAGGCCCTATTCTGGTTCCGGGCGCAGGCTGAGCCTGTGGTTAATTCTTCTTCCTGATGGGAAAATAGAGTGAGCTGTGCCTGTCCCAACACCTAGAGCTAGTCTCTCATTGGTTCCCCCTCTTCCCGTTCATCCTCAGGACAAATTGCAACCTGTACGGAACAGGAGGTTAAAGGTGCTGATTCTCCAAGGAGGGAGATTGCTAGTAAAGCGGCTGGAATGGCGAACCCGAGCCCAAGGAGATGAGAAATGAGGTGCGTTTTAGAAACGTTTCCCGATCACACGGTGTACCATCTTCTGGGTTTCTCATGCATGTTTTCGATGTAGGAAGATGCCCTTGAACCTGGAGATTTGGGACCCATGGGATGGGTACCACGCAGTATTCCTTTAAAGGGTCTGCGTTTGCTCCCCCAACCTCACCAAACCTCTCAGCCCCTGAGTGTCCACCCTTATGTCTCAATCACCTGTGGGTCTAGGTATGGTCAATCCAGGTGGCATCACAGCCCGTGAACGAATTTGGTAAGAATTTCTCTCTCTTTCACTGTCTTTGTTTCACGGGTTTTTAAAAGTAATTGATTTTTATAATGGGGTTTAGCTGCTTTTCACTGCTGTGTTTATGCTGCTTTACACCCACTAGACTCACTTACAGAGAGATATCAATACATAGGTTTTAAGATTCTTACTAGTCAGATATATTCTTGGGCGGTGAATAGGGGGTCTTGAGTCCAGTTCACTGAGCAAGGAGTAGGTCTTGTCTATTACATATTGGGTTTATGGAACGGTATCTGAGCTAATTTCAAACCCTTGTTTTATGCATCACCCCATCTCACCTTTCCCGTTAAGCAGCCATAGTGTGTTTTCTAAACGTGTGACTCTGTTCTGTTTTGTAATTCAGTTCAAGTGTAGCGGTTTTTACATTCCCTCTATAAGTGATATCTTAGGATCAGTGTCTTTTTCTCTGTGACTTATTTCACTTAGAATCGTCGTACCTAAATCCACTCATCATGCTGCTACTAGCCTTATGAGGTTGATTTCATGGCTGAGTGATATTCCTTTGTACATAAGGACCACAACTTCTTTATCCATTTTCCTCTTTCCTGGGATATTTAAGGTGTAACGAAGTGGAGGTTCTTGTCAACAGAGCAGCCCTAAACTTTGGGGTGCCTGTGTCTTGCTGATTTTTAGTTTTCCCAATTTATAAGCCCATGAGTGGAAGTGCCCTATGCTCTGTAAGCTGAGTTTTTTAGATGTTTCAGGACACACCGTACACTTCTCCAGAGTGGCTGTTG
This sequence comes from Balaenoptera acutorostrata, assembly GCF_949987535.1. Lineage (NCBI taxonomy): Eukaryota > Metazoa > Chordata > Mammalia > Artiodactyla > Balaenopteridae > Balaenoptera > Balaenoptera acutorostrata. The sequence goes on from NW_026646495.1 coordinate 326,888, forward strand.
GCAATTTACATCCCGCCCATCAGCGTAGCAAGGCTCCCGTTTCTCCATGGCCTGTCCTGCATTTCTGGTTTTGACACTTTATTCCGCATGGCCCTTTTGACCGATGGGAAGCGAGACTTCTTTGTAGCGCTGATTTGCCTTTCCAGGTTGCTTGGTTGGCCAAAAAGGGCGTATGCGTTTTTTCCTGAATATATTCAGGAAAAAACGCATACGCCCTTTTTGGCCAAGGGCATCATTGTCGAGGTTTCGCCGCTTTTCCTGTGCTTTAAAGGCGATTCGAATCTACCTCCTGAAATCTGTTTCCTGCAATTGTGCCTTGCTTTCAAATCCTCTTCGTTGCCTTCCCTCGATATATTTGTGGACGAGAGTTGTCATTTATAACTCTGCAGGTTTGTGAATTGCAGTGCCCCTGAGCTCCATTTTTCAACTCGCTTTCTTGAAGGCTGGCCGCAAAAGCGCAGGATTGCTTCAGGCCCTATTCTGGTTCCGGGCGCAGGCTGAGCCTGTGGTTAATTCTTCTTCCTGATGGGAAAATAGAGTGAGCTGTGCCTGTCCCAACACCTAGAGCTAGTCTCTCATTGGTTCCCCCTCTTCCCGTTCATCCTCAGGACAAATTGCAACCTGTACGGAACAGGAGGTTAAAGGTGCTGATTCTCCAAGGAGGGAGATTGCTAGTAAAGCGGCTGGAATGGCGAACCCGAGCCCAAGGAGATGAGAAATGAGGTGCGTTTTAGAAACGTTTCCCGATCACACGGTGTACCATCTTCTGGGTTTCTCATGCATGTTTTCGATGTAGGAAGATGCCCTTGAACCTGGAGATTTGGGACCCATGGGATGGGTACCACGCAGTATTCCTTTAAAGGGTCTGCGTTTGCTCCCCCAACCTCACCAAACCTCTCAGCCCCTGAGTGTCCACCCTTATGTCTCAATCACCTGTGGGTCTAGGTATGGTCAATCCAGGTGGCATCACAGCCCGTGAACGAATTTGGTAAGAATTTCTCTCTCTTTCACTGTCTTTGTTTCACGGGTTTTTAAAAGTAATTGATTTTTATAATGGGGTTTAGCTGCTTTTCACTGCTGTGTTTATGCTGCTTTACACCCACTAGACTCACTTACAGAGAGATATCAATACATAGGTTTTAAGATTCTTACTAGTCAGATATATTCTTGGGCGGTGAATAGGGGGTCTTGAGTCCAGTTCACTGAGCAAGGAGTAGGTCTTGTCTATTACATATTGGGTTTATGGAACGGTATCTGAGCTAATTTCAAACCCTTGTTTTATGCATCACCCCATCTCACCTTTCCCGTTAAGCAGCCATAGTGTGTTTTCTAAACGTGTGACTCTGTTCTGTTTTGTAATTCAGTTCAAGTGTAGCGGTTTTTACATTCCCTCTATAAGTGATATCTTCTGATAAGTGTCTTTTTCTCTGTGACTTATTTCACTTAGAATCGTCGTACCTAAATCCACTCATCATGCTGCTACTAGCCTTATGACGTTGATTTCATGGCTGAGTGATATTCCTTTGTACATAAGGACCACAACTTCTTTATCCATTTTCCTCTTTCCTGGGATATTTAAGGTGTAACGAAGTGGAGGTTCTTGTCAACAGAGCAGCCCTAAACTTTGGGGTGCCTGTGTCTTGCTGATTTTTAGTTTTCCCAATTTATAAGCCCATGAGTGGAAGTGCCCTATGCTCTGTAAGCTGAGTTTTTTAGATGTTTCAGGACACACCGTACACTTCTCCAGAGTGGCTGTTGGCAATTTACATCCCGCCCATCAGCGTAGCAAGGCTCCCGTTTCTCCATGGCCTGTCCTGCATTTCTGGTTTTGACACTTTATTCAGCATGGCCCTTTTGACCGATGGGAAGCGAGACTTCTTTGTAGCGCTGATTTGCCTTTCCAGGTTGCTTGGTTGGCCAAAAAGGGCGTATGCGTTTTTTCCTGAATATATTCAGGAAAAAACGCATACGCCCTTTTTGGCCAAGGGCATCATTGTGGAGGTTTCGCCACTTTTCCTGTGCTTTAAAGGCGATTCGAATCTACCTCCTGAAATCTGTTTCCTGCAATTGTGCCTTGCTTTCAAATCCTCTTCGTTGCCTTCCCTCGATATATTTGTGGACGAGAGTTATCATTTATAACTCTGCAGGTTTGTGAATTGCAGTGCCCCTGAGCTCCATTTTTCAACTCGCTTTCTTGAAGGCTGGCCGCAAAAGCGCAGGATTGCTTCAGGCCCTATTCTGGTTCCGGGCGCAGGCTGAGCCTGTGGTTAATTCTTCTTCCTGATGGGAAAATAGAGTGAGCTGTGCCTGTCTCAACACCTAGAGCTAGTCTCTCATTGGTTCCCCCTCTTCCCGTTCATCCTCAGGACAAATTGCAACCTGTACGGAACAGGAGGTTAAAGGTGCAGATTCTCCAAGGAGGGAGATTGCTAGTAAAGCGGCTGGAATGGCAAACCCGAGCCCAAGGAGATCAGAAATGAGGAGCGTTTTAGAAACCTTTCCCGATCACACGGTGTACCATCTTCTGGGTTTCTCATGCATGTTTTCGATGTAGGAAGATGCCCTTGAACCTGGAGATTTGGGACCCATGGGATGGGTACCACGCAGTATTCCTTTAAAGCGTCTGCGTTTGCTCCCCCAACCTCACCAAACCTCTCAGCCCCTGAGTGTCCACCCTTATGTCTCAATCAGCTGTGGGTCTAGATATGGTCAATACAGGTGGCATCACAGCCCCTGAACGAATTTGGTAAGAATTTCTCTCTCTTTCACTGTCTTCGTTTCACGGGTTTTTAAAAGTAATTGATTTTTATAATGGGGTTTAGCTGCTTTTCACTGCTGTGTTTATGCTGCTTTACACCCACTAGACTCACTTACAGAGAGATATCAATACATAGGTTTTAAGATTCTTACTAGTCAGATATATTCTTGGGCGGTGAATAGGGGGTCTTGAGTCCAGTTCACTGAGCAAGGAGTAGGTCTTGTCTATTACATATTGGGTTTATGGAACGGTATCTGAGCTAATTTGAAACCCTTGTTTTATGCATCACCCCATCTCACCTTTCCCGTTAAGCAGCCATAGTGTGTTTTCTAAACGTGTGACTCTGTTCTGTTTTGTAATTCAGTTCAAGTGTAGCGGTTTTTACATTGCCTCTATAAGTGATATCTTAGTATCAGTGTCTTTTTCTGTGTGACTTATTTCACTTAGAATCGTCGTACCTAAATCCACTCATCATGCTGCTACTAGCCTTATGAGGTTGATTTCATGGCTGAGTGATATTCCTTTGTACATAAGGACCACAACTTCTTTATCCATTTTCCTCTTTCCTGGGATATTTAAGGTGTAACGAAGTGGAGGTTCTTGTCAACAGAGCAGCCCTAAACTTTGGGGTGCCTGTGTCTTGCTGATTTTTAGTTTTCCCAATTTATACGCCCATGAGTGGAAGTGCCCTATGCTCTGTAAGCTGAGTTGTTTAGATGTTTCAGGACACACCGTACACTTCTCGAGAGTGGCTGTTGGCAATTTACATCCCGCCCATCAGCGTAGCAAGGCTCCCGTTTCTCCATGGCCTGTCCTGCATTTCTGGTTTTGACACTTTATTCAGCATGGCCCTTTTGACCGATGGGAAGCGAGACTTCTTTGTAGCGCTGATTTGCCTTTCCAGGTTGCTTGGTTGGCCAAAAAGGGCGTATGCGTTTTTTCCTGAATATATTCAGGAAAAAACGCATACGCCCTTTTTGGCCAAGGGCATCATTGTGGAGGTTTCGCCGCTTTTCCTGTGCTTTAAAGGCGATTCGAATCTACCTCCTGAAATCTGTTTCCTGCAATTGTGCCTTGCTTTCAAATCCTCTTCGTTGCCTTCCCTCGATATATTTGTGGACGAGAGTTGTCATTTATAACTCTGCAGGTTTGTGAATTGCAGTGCCCCTGAGCTCCATTTTTCAACTCGCTTTCTTGAAGGCTGGCCGCAAAAGCGCAGGATTGCTTCAGGCCCTATTCTGGTTCCGGGCGCAGGCTGAGCCTGTGGTTAATTCTTCTTCCTGATGGGAAAATAGAGTGAGCTGTGCCTGTCCCAACACCTAGAGCTAGTCTCTCATTGGTTCCCCCTCTTCCCGTTCATCCTCAGGACAAATTGCAACCTGTACGGAACAGGAGGTTAAAGGTGCTGATTCTCCAAGGAGGGAGATTGCTAGTAAAGCGGCTGGAATGGCGAACCCGAGCCCAAGGAGATGAGAAATGAGGTGCGTTTTAGAAACCTTTCCCGATCACATGGTGTACCATCTTCTGGGTTTCTCATGCATGTTTTCGATGTAGGAAGATGCCCTTGAACCTGGAGATTTGGGACCCATGGGATGGGTACCACGCAGTATTCCTTTAAAGGGTCTGCGTTTGCTCCCCCAACCTCACCAAACCTCTCAGCCCCTGAGTGTCCACCCTTATGTCTCAATCACCTGTGGGTCTAGGTATGGTCAATCCAGGTGGCATCACAGCCCGTGAACGAATTTGGTAAGAATTTCACTCTCTTTCACTGTCTTCGTTTCACGGGTTTTTAAAAGTAATTGATTTTTATAATGGGGTTTAGCTGCTTTTCACTGCTGTGTTTATGCTGCTTTACACCCACTAGACTCACTTACAGAGAGATATCAATACATAGGTTTTAAGATTCTTACTAGTCAGATATATTCTTGGGTGGTGAATAGGGGGTCTTGAGTCCAGTTCACTGAGCAAGGAGTAGGTCTTGTCTATTACATATTGGGTTTATGGAACGGTATCTGAGCTAATTTCAAACCCTTGTTTTATGCATCACCCCATCTCACCTTTCCCGTTAAGCAGCCATAGTGTGTTTTCTAAACGTGTGACTCTGTTCTGTTTTGTAATTCAGTTCAAGTGTAGCGGTTTTTACATTCCCTCTATAAGTGATATCTTAGGATCAGTGTCTTTTTCTCTGTGACTTATTTCACTTAGAATCGTCGTACCTAAATCCACTCATCATGCTGCTACTAGCCTTATGAGGTTGATTTCATGGCTGAGTGATATTCCTTTGTACATAAGGACCACAACTTCTTTATCCATTTTCCTCTTTCCTGGGATATTTAAGGTGTAACGAAGTGGAGGTTCTTGTCAACAGAGCAGCCCTAAACTTTGGGGTGCCTGTGTCTTGCTGATTTTTAGTTTTCCCAATTTATAAGCCCATGAGTGGAAGTGCCCTATGCTCTGTAAGCTGAGTTTTTTAGATGTTTCAGGACACACCGTACACTTCTCCAGAGTGGCTGTTGGCAATTTACATCCCGCCCATCAGCGTAGCAAGGCTCCCGTTTCTCCATGGCCTGTCCTGCATTTCTGGTTTTGACACTTTATTCAGCATGGCCCTTTTGACCGATGGGAAGCGAGACTTCTTTGTAGCGCTGATTTGCCTTTCCAGGTTGCTTGGTTGGCCAAAAAGGGCGTATGCGTTTTTTCCTGAATATATTCAGGAAAAAACGCATACGCCCTTTTTGGCCAAGGGCATCATTGTCGAGGTTTCGCCGCTTTTCCTGTGCTTTAAAGGCGATTCGAATCTACCTCCTGAAATCTGTTTCCTGCAATTGTGCCTTGCTTTCAAATCCTCTTCGTTGCCTTCCCTCGATATATTTGTGGACGAGAGTTGTCATTTATAACTCTGCAGGTTTGTGAATTGCAGTGCCCCTGAGCTCCATTTTTCAACTCGCTTTCTTGAAGGCTGGCCGCAAAAGCGCAGGATTGCTTCAGGCCCTATTCTGGTTCCGGGCGCAGGCTGAGCCTGTGGTTAATTCTTCTTCCTGATGGGAAAATAGAGTGAGCTGTGCCTGTCCCAACACCTAGAGCTAGTCTCTCATTGGTTCCCCCTCTTCCCGTTCATCCTCAGGACAAATTGCAACCTGTACGGAACAGGAGGTTAAAGGTGCTGATTCTCCAAGGAGGGAGATTGCTAGTAAAGCGGCTGGAATGGCGAACCCGAGCCCAAGGAGATGAGAAATGAGGTGCGTTTTAGAAACGTTTCCCGATCACACGGTGTACCATCTTCTGGGTTTCTCATGCATGTTTTCGATGTAGGAAGATGCCCTTGAACCTGGAGATTTGGGACCCATGGGATGGGTACCACGCAGTATTCCTTTAAAGGGTCTGCGTTTGCTCCCCCAACCTCACGAAACCTCTCAGCCCCTGAGTGTCCACCCTTATGTCTCAATCACCTGTGGGTCTAGGTATGGTCAATCCAGGTGGCATCACAGCCCGTGAACGAATTTGGTAAGAATTTCTCTCTCTTTCACTGTCTTTGTTTCACGGGTTTTTAAAAGTAATTGATTTTTATAATGGGGTTTAGCTGCTTTTCACTGCTGTGTTTATGCTGCTTTACACCCACTAGACTCACTTACAGAGAGATATCAATACATAGGTTTTAAGATTCTTACTAGTCAGATATATTCTTGGGCGGTGAATAGGGGGTCTTGAGTCCAGTTCACTGAGCAAGGAGTAGGTCTTGTCTATTACATATTGGGTTTATGGAACGGTATCTGAGCTAATTTCAAACCCTTGTTTTATGCATCACCCCATCTCACCTTTCCCGTTAAGCAGCCATAGTGTGTTTTCTAAACGTGTGACTCTGTTCTGTTTTGTAATTCAGTTCAAGTGTAGCGGTTTTTACATTCCCTCTATAAGTGATATCTTAGGATCAGTGTCTTTTTCTCTGTGACTTATTTCACTTAGAATCGTCGTACCTAAATCCACTCATCATGCTGCTACTAGCCTTATGAGGTTGATTTCATGGCTGAGTGATATTCCTTTGTACATAAGGACCACAACTTCTTTATCCATTTTCCTCTTTCCTGGGATATTTAAGGTGTAACGAAGTGGAGGTTCTTGTCAACAGAGCAGCCCTAAACTTTGGGGTGCCTGTGTCTTGCTGATTTTTAGTTTTCCCAATTTATAAGCCCATGAGTGGAAGTGCCCTATGCTCTGTAAGCTGAGTTTTTTAGATGTTTCAGGACACACCGTACACTTCTCCAGAGTGGCTGTTGGCAATTTACATCCCGCCCATCAGCGTAGCAAGGCTCCCGTTTCTCCATGGCCTGTCCTGCATTTCTGGTTTTGACACTTTATTCAGCATGGCCCTTTTGACCGATGGGAAACGAGACTTCTTTGTAGCGCTGATTTGCCTTTCCAGGTTGCTTGGTTGGCCAAAAAGGGCGTATGCGTTTTTTCCTGAATATATTCAGGAAAAAACGCATACGCCCTTTTTGGCCAAGGGCATCATTGTCGAGGTTTCGCCGCTTTTCCTGTGCTTTAAAGGCGATTCGAATCTACCTCCTGAAATCTGTTTCCTGCAATTGTGCCTTGCTTTCAAATCCTCTTCGTTGCCTTCCCTCGATATATTTGTGGACGAGAGTTATCATTTATAACTCTGCAGGTTTGTGAATTGCAGTGCCCCTGAGCTCCATTTTTCAACTCGTTTTCTTGAAGGCTGGCCGCAAAAGCGCAGGATTGCTTCAGGCCCTATTCTGGTTCCGGGCGCAGGCTGAGCCTCTGGTTAATTCTTCTTCCTGATGGGAAAATAGAGTGAGCTGTGCCTGTCCCAACACCTAGAGCTAGTCTCTCATTGGTTCCCCCTCTTCCCGTTCATCCTCAGGGCAAATTGCAACCTGTACGGAACAGGAGGTTAAAGGTGCAGATTCTCCAAGGAGGGAGATTGCTAGTAAAGCGGCTGGAATGGCAAACCCGAGCCCAAGGAGATCAGAAATGAGGAGCGTTTTAGAAACCTTTCCCGATCACACGGTGTACCATCTTCTGGGTTTCTCATGCATGTTTTCGATGTAGGAAGATGCCCTTGAACCTGGAGATTTGGGACCCATGGGATGGGTACCACGCAGTATTCCTTTAAAGCGTCTGCGTTTGCTCCCCCAACCTCACCAAACCTCTCAGCCCCTCAGTGTCCACCCTTATGTCTCAATCAGCTGTGGGTCTAGATATGGTCAATACAGGTGGCATCACAGCCCCTGAACGAATTTGGTAAGAATTTCTCTCTCTTTCACTGTCTTCGTTTCACGGGTTTTTAAAAGTAATTGATTTTTATAATGGGGTTTAGCTGCTTTTCACTGCTGTGTTTATGCTGCTTTACACCCACTAGACTCACTTACAGAGAGGTATCAATACATAGGTTTTAAGATTCTTACTAGTCAGATATATTCTTGGGCGGTGAATAGGGGGTCTTGAGTCCAGTTCACTGAGCAAGGAGTAGGTCTTGTCTATTACATATTGGGTTTATGGAACGGTATCTGACCTAATTTGAAACCCTTGTTTTATGCATCACCCCATCTCACCTTTCCCGTTAAGCAGCCATAGTGTGTTTTCTAAACGTGTGACTCTGTTCTGTTTTGTAATTCAGTTCAAGTGTAGCGGTTTTTACATTCCCTCTATAAGTGATATCTTAGGATCAGTGTCTTTTTCTCTGTGACTTATTTCACTTAGAATCGTCGTACCTAAATCCACTCATCATGCTGCTACTAGCCTTATGAGGTTGATTTCATGGCTGAGTGATATTCCTTTGTACATAAGGACCACAACTTCTTTATCCATTTTCCTCTTTCCTGGGATATTTAAGGTGTAACGAAGTGGAGGTTCTTGTCAACAGAGCAGCCCTAAACTTTGGGGTGCCTGTGTCTTGCTGATTTTTAGTTTTCCCAATTTATAAGCCCATGAGTGGAAGTGCCCTATGCTCTGTAAGCTGAGTTTTTTAGATGTTTCAGGACACACCGTACACTTCTCCAGAGTGGCTGTTGGCAATTTACATCCCGCCCATCAGCGTAGCAAGGCTCCCGTTTCTCCATGGCCTGTCCTGCATTTCTGGTTTTGACACTTCATTCCGCATGGCCCTTTTGACCGATGGGAAGCGAGACTTCTTTGTAGCGCTGATTTGCCTTTCCAGGTTGCTTGGTTGGCCAAAAAGGGCGTATGCGTTTTTTCCTGAATATATTCAGGAAAAAACGCATACGCCCTTTTTGGCCAAGGGCATCATTGTCGAGGTTTCGCCGCTTTTCCTGTGCTTTAAAGGCGATTCGAATCTACCTCCTGAAATCTGTTTCCTGCAATTGTGCCTTGCTTTCAAATCCTCTTCGTTGCCTTCCCTCGATATATTTGTGGACGAGAGTTGTCATTTATAACTCTGCAGGTTTGTGAATTGCAGTGCCCCTGAGCTCCATTTTTCAACTCGCTTTCTTGAAGGCTGGCCGCAAAAGCGCAGGATTGCTTCAGGCCCTATTCTGGTTCCGGGCGCAGGCTGAGCCTGTGGTTAATTCTTCTTCCTGATGGGAAAATAGAGTGAGCTGTGCCTGTCCCAACACCTAGAGCTAGTCTCTCATTGGTTCCCCCTCTTCCCGTTCATCCTCAGGACAAATTGCAACCTGTACGGAACAGGAGGTTAAAGGTGCTGATTCTCCAAGGAGGGAGATTGCTAGTAAAGCGGCTGGAATGGCGAACCCGAGCCCAAGGAGATGAGAAATGAGGTGCGTTTTAGAAACGTTTCCCGATCACACGGTGTACCATCTTCTGGGTTTCTCATGCATGTTTTCGATGTAGGAAGATGCCCTTGAACCTGGAGATTTGGGACCCATGGGATGGGTACCACGCAGTATTCCTTTAAAGGGTCTGCGTTTGCTCCCCCAACCTCACGAAACCTCTCAGCCCCTGAGTGTCCACCCTTATGTCTCAATCACCTGTGGGTCTAGGTATGGTCAATCCAGGTGGCATCACAGCCCGTGAACGAATTTGGTAAGAATTTCTCTCTCTTTCACTGTCTTTGTTTCACGGGTTTTTAAAAGTAATTGATTTTTATAATGGGGTTTAGCTGCTTTTCACTGCTGTGTTTATGCTGCTTTACACCCACTAGACTCACTTACAGAGAGATATCAATACATAGGTTTTAAGATTCTTACTAGTCAGATATATTCTTGGGCGGTGAATAGGGGGTCTTGAGTCCAGTTCACTGAGCAAGGAGTAGGTCTTGTCTATTACATATTGGGTTTATGGAACGGTATCTGAGCTAATTTCAAACCCTTGTTTTATGCATCACCCCATCTCACCTTTCCCGTTAAGCAGCCATAGTGTGTTTTCTAAACGTGTGACTCTGTTCTGTTTTGTAATTCAGTTCAAGTGTAGCGGTTTTTACATTCCCTCTATAAGTGATATCTTAGGATCAGTGTCTTTTTCTCTGTGACTTATTTCACTTAGAATCGTCGTACCTAAATCCACTCATCATGCTGCTACTAGCCTTATGAGGTTGATTTCATGGCTGAGTGATATTCCTTTGTACATAAGGACCACAACTTCTTTATCCATTTTCCTCTTTCCTGGGATATTTAAGGTGTAACGAAGTGGAGGTTCTTGTCAACAGAGCAGCCCTAAACTTTGGGGTGCCTGTGTCTTGCTGATTTTTAGTTTTCCCAATTTATAAGCCCATGAGTGGAAGTGCCCTATGCTCTGTAAGCTGAGTTTTTTAGATGTTTCAGGACACACCGTACACTTCTCCAGAGTGGCTGTTGGCAATTTACATCCCGCCCATCAGCGTAGCAAGGCTCCCGTTTCTCCATGGCCTGTCCTGCATTTCTGGTTTTGACACTTTATTCAGCATGGCCCTTTTGACCGATGGGAAGCGAGACTTCTTTGTAGCGCTGATTTGCCTTTCCAGGTTGCTTGGTTGGCCAAAAAGGGCGTATGCGTTTTTTCCTGAATATATTCAGGAAAAAACGCATACGCCCTTTTTGGCCAAGGGCATCATTGTGGAGGTTTCGCCGCTTTTCCTGTGCTTTAAAGGCGATTCGAATCTACCTCCTGAAATCTGTTTCCTGCAATTGTGCCTTGCTTTCAAATCCTCTTCGTTGCCTTCCCTCGATATATTTGTGGACGAGAGTTATCATTTATAACTCTGCAGGTTTGTGAATTGCAGTGCCCCTGAGCTCCATTTTTCAACTCGCTTTCTTGAAGGCTGGCCGCAAAAGCGCAGGATTGCTTCAGGCCCTATTCTGGTTCCGGGCGCAGGCTGAGCCTGTGGTTAATTCTTCTTCCTGATGGGAAAATAGAGTGAGCTGTGCCTGTCCCAACACCTAGAGCTAGTCTCTCATTGGTTCCCCCTCTTCCCGTTCATCCTCAGGACAAATTGCAACCTGTACGGAACAGGAGGTTAAAGGTGCAGATTCTCCAAGGAGGGAGATTGCTAGTAAAGCGGCTGGAATGGCAAACCCGAGCCCAAGGAGATCAGAAATGAGGAGCGTTTTAGAAACGTTTCCCGATCACACGGTGTACCATCTTCTGGGTTTCTCATGCATGTTTTCGATGTAGGAAGATGCCCTTGAACCTGGAGATTTGGGACCCATGGGATGGGTACCACGCAGTATTCCTTTAAAGGGTCTGCGTTTGCTCCCCCAACCTCACCAAACCTCTAAGCCCCTGAGTGTCCACCCTTATGTCTCAATCAGCTGTGGGTCTAGATATGGTCAATACAGGTGGCATCACAGCCCCTGAACGAATTTGGTAAGAATTTCTCTCTCTTTCACTGTCTTCGTTTCACGGGTTTTTAAAAGTAATTGATTTTTATAATGGGGTTTAGCTGCTTTTCACTGCTGTGTTTATGCTGCTTTACACCCACTAGACTCACTTACAGAGAGATATCAATACATAGGTTTTAAGATTCTTACTAGTCAGATATATTCTTGGGCGGTGAATAGGGGGTCTTGAGTCCAGTTCACTGAGCAAGGAGTAGGTCTTGTCTATTACATATTGGGTTTATGGAACGGTATCTGACCTAATTTGAAACCCTTGTTTTATGCATCACCCCATCTCACCTTTCCCGTTAAGCAGCCATAGTGTGTTTTCTAAACGTGTGACTCTGTTCTGTTTTGTAATTCAGTTCAAGTGTAGCGGTTTTTACATTGCCTCTATAAGTGATATCTTAGGATCAGTGTCTTTTTCTCTGTGACTTATTTCACTTAGAATCGTCGTACCTAAATCCACTCATCATGCTGCTACTAGCCTTATGAGGTTGATTTCATGGCTGAGTGATATTCCTTTGTACATAAGGACCACAACTTCTTTATCCATTTTCCTCTTTCCTGGGATATTTAAGGTGTAACGAAGTGGAGGTTCTTGTCAACAGAGCAGCCCTAAACTTTGGGGTGCCTGTGTCTTGCTGATTTTTAGTTTTCCCAATTTATACGCCCATGAGTGGAAGTGCCCTATGCTCTGTAAGCTGAGTTGTTTAGATGTTTCAGGACACACCGTACACTTCTCGAGAGTGGCTGTTGGCAATTTACATCCCGCCCATCAGCGTAGCAAGGCTCCCGTTTCTCCATGGCCTGTCCTGCATTTCTGGTTTTGACACTTTATTCAGCATGGCCCTTTTGACCGATGGGAAGCGAGACTTCTTTGTAGCGCTGATTTGCCTTTCCAGGTTGCTTGGTTGGCCAAAAAGGGCGTATGCGTTTTTTCCTGAATATATTCAGGAAAAAACGCATACGCCCTTTTTGGCCAAGGGCATCATTGTGGAGGTTTCGCCGCTTTTCCTGTGCTTTAAAGGCGATTCGAATCTACCTCCTGAAATCTGTTTCCTGCAATTGTGCCTTGCTTTCAAATCCTCTTCGTTGCCTTCCCTCGATATATTTGTGGACGAGAGTTGTCATTTATAACTCTGCAGGTTTGTGAATTGCAGTGCCCCTGAGCTCCATTTTTCAACTCGCTTTCTTGAAGGCTGGCCGCAAAAGCGCAGGATTGCTTCAGGCCCTATTCTGGTTCCGGGCGCAGGCTGAGCCTGTGGTTAATTCTTCTTCCTGATGGGAAAATAGAGTGAGCTGTGCCTGTCCCAACACCTAGAGCTAGTCTCTCATTGGTTCCCCCTCTTCCCGTTCATCCTCAGGACAAATTGCA